>NC_057344.1:191547634-191864062 GCF_016509475.1 Prionailurus bengalensis
CAGTCGGTTAAGCGTCCGACTTCAGCCAGGTCACGATCTTGCGGTCCGTGAGTTCGAGTCCCGCGTCGGGCTCTGTGCTGACAGCTCAGAGCCCGGAGCCTGTTTCAGATTCTGTGTCTCCCTCTCTCTGACCCTCCCCCGTTCATCTCTGTCTCTCTCTGTCTCAAAAATAAATAAACGTTAAAAAAAATTTTTTTTAAAAATAAATAAAATAAAATCGGTCTTAGAGTATGGAAACCAATTTGACAATAAATTTCACATTAAAAAAATATAAAGTATAACCCTCAAATGTTACAATGATGAAAAATAAAATCCAACCCCATAATCTTCAAAAATAAATAAATAAAAATAAATAAAATAAAATAAAATCAGTCTTAGAGGAGCGCCAGGATGGCTCAGTCAGTTAAGTATGCGACTCTTGATCTTGGCTCAGGTCATGACCTCACAGTTTGTGAGCTCGAGTCCCACTTTAGGCTCTGCACTGAGTGTGGAGCCTGCTTGGGATTCTCCCTCTCCTTCTTTCTCTGTCCTCCCATGCTCTCCCTTTCTCTCTCAAAATAAATAAACTTAAAAAATAAATAAATAAAATAAAACAAGTCTCAGAATCTATAGTCTCAAATATTTGTCTTCAACCTAAGTCACATAAAGCCGTAAAGATGCACTCTTTACATCCAGGTTAGAAGGGAAGAGGTATACTTTGGGTCATGGCATCCTTGATTAAGTTTGAAAACTTGGTTTTGCCCTGCCAATGAATGTATGTATTTGGGAAAAGTGAAGAACTGGGAAGCTGACTTTACTTCCAGGCTGTCTAACAGTTTTGGAGAAACAAACAAGAGATTGCGAGAAAGGGACTTCTTATGAAATTGAAGAAAAACTAATGCTTTGGATGGGGTCAGTGTTACTGGCAATGTGTGTGTGTATGTGTGTGTGTGTGGGGGGGGGTGCATGTGTGTGTGAGTGACTTTGCTTTTTTTAATGTTTCAATTTATTTATATTTGAGAGAGAGAGAGAGAGAGAGAGAGAGAGAGAGAGAGAGCAGGGAAGGGGCTGAGAGATGGCGAGAGAGAATCCCAAGCAGGTGCCGCACTGTCAGTGCAGAGTCCAATGCGGGGCTCAAACCCATGAACTGTGAGATCATGACCTGAACTGAAATCAAGAGTTGGACACTCAACCAACTGCACCACCCAGGTGCCCCTGATTGTGCTTTTAATAATGGCTCAATACAATGCAGAGCTGGGTATCCCATTTACTCACATCAGCTCAAGCCCACTGAAGTTGCCACCCCCACCAGCTCATTTGATGGGCATCACAAATTCACATGCCAAGACAAGCAAGAAATGAAGACAGGGGTATAAAAATGAGGAAGGGATGTAAGAGGCATGTTAACACATAGAAGGTTAAAAGAACACAAAGAGAGTAAAGAGAACAGACTTTGGGTTTAAACTTGGGCTTGAATCCTGAGCTCACAAATTGCACACTGATTGACTGTGGATAAGTTGTTTGGCCTTTACTGTTCTTTAATTTCATATCTGTGCAATGATGATTATAATATTACCCATAACAGATGATTATTAGGGAGATTAAACCGTGTGTTACTTCGAAACTGCATAGTGTATAGTAAGGACCATGTAGGAAGGACTATAACACTGATGGTTATTATTATACCCTACAGTAGACTTTGTCAGGGCTTGACAACCAGTCAGGAATTGATTATTTTACCTTTGTATTCCCAGTGCCTAATGCAGTCCCTGGCACAAAAGTGTTGATTAAATTAAAATGCTGCTCATCTTCCCTTTCTTTTCTAAGTAGAAACTTATTCTTACCTTAACTAACCCCACCTTCCCAATCCATCAGTGGAAAATAGTCATTATCACATCATAAATAAAGTACTGGTCTTGAAATATGAGTACTTGATCTCCTACTTTACAAACTCAGCTTCCAATCTGTTAAATGGAATTAACAACATACGACTTACCTATCTCTCATGATAATCATAGGAATTCAATTAATGTTATAGAGGTTTTTAAGAGAAGATATTATATAAGCAAAAACAAATGGGATTATTCTTTGTTAGCACATGTAAATTTCTCCCAATTTTACCTCCCTGTAGTTCATCCTTCCTCCAGTAAGGAGAATAATTATTTTCACAAGGAAAGCCACACATGTTACTCAATTCAAACCATCAAATGGTTTTCCAACAGACTCAAATAAATCTGAAATGATCTCCATGGCTTCCAGAGCTCCCTCTCCAACCTAGTCTCCTCTTCATACCTTACACATTGCCTTTTAGCCCTTCTGTCCTTGTGGCTTCTCTCATGTGAGCCAAGAACACAACTAACTTAGGGCATTTGCGTCTGCTATTCCTTATGCCTTGAATATTCTCCCCATAACTCATCTCTTTACCCCATTCTGGTGTCTGCTCAAATACAACTGCTTCTGAAAGGGCTTCCTTAGCAACTTTAATGCAAATTACATCTCCTGTTACTCTTTCTACTTTCCTTATTTTATATTATAAAACACTGACATTATATTGCATTAACATTATATTGCACACTGATGTGTTTATTGCCTGTTTCTTTCACCAAAATGTAAACTTTAGAAAGGAAGGAATTTTTTACTAAAAGTTTTTGTATCCTCAGCCCTTAGAATAGTGTCTGACATCTAACAGATGCATATTAAATGTTGGATTGAATTTATCAAAGAAGGTGTGACAGCATAGAAATCTCTTGATCTCTTCTAATGAAAATAATACTGGTCTTAAAAGTTAGGAGATCTGATTTCTTGTTATAGTTCCTCTAATTAAAGTTTGATACTGGGCCACTCCATATTCTCTAGTTGTAGTTTTCTCATTTGTAAACTAAGAGTTACAACCCGGCTTCAGAACATAATCCCTACTGAACCCGGCTTCAGAACATAATCCCTACTTCAGCTAAATATTTTCTTTTTAACCTATATTTTGGGGTCTCACAGACACTAGTGTTAGTGTTTAAAGACCAGATTTCATGGCTAAGAGAAAAAGAACAAAAACAATCGAGCCCTAATTTGTTTATTTGTTTCTTTGCTTACTTTCTTGGAATAGCCATCTCTGCTTGGTCAACAAATTTATCATAATTCGTTATGACAAAATAAACCCTTAACTGTAAGTGTGATGGTCAACACAGAATTGTCAAGGATTAATCCGGGACCACTTTTTGTTTTGCGTCTTAAAATGTATTAGCTTTGTTGATGTGATATATGTTGCTTGGCAATTGAGAAGTAGAAAAAAATGTTAAGCAATAATTGAAGATGTAACATCAGTTTTTCTTTAGAGTTCTTAGGACAAAGAGGGAGCCAAGTATAAGTGATGAATTAGATAGGGTGTTCTTTCAAACACATATAGTAACTGTTTTTAATTTCCATAAATCAGTCAAGACATGCTAAATATGTTAAGAGTTTAATCTAGGATCTAGGAAATAGTCCAATAAGTGCTACATTTTAATAGCCCATGCATAAATAACACTTTGCTGAACTGAGATGAAAATTTCAGCACCAGTTGTTTGGGTTTTCTTCAAACTTTCTATAAAATGTAAATTAAAGTAACGGTCTCCTCCTAAATATATGGTCTGAGTGGCTCTCATATTTATCTTAGATAACCTGAAAAAATTTGCAGGACTTTCTGGAGAGAGGTTGGATAACTCCACTGCTCTCAAACACTCCACTGAAGTGAAGAGATCGGCTATAGATCATGTGGTACTGTAAACTTGGGACCATGATCATTAGCAAGACAGTCGTTTTGATCTTTACACAAGTCTGTCTTAGAAACAAACTATGAACACCTACGGAAAGACTCAGACTTCCTAAATCTTCCTCAGTCCCAAATCCTTAGCATCCAGGTCCAAGAATTTCAGATGAGAATTCCTGAAGATTTGCCCACTTCTTGTATCCAAAGCTTGTGGGGTGTGGGGGAAGGGAACACCTCTAAATTAAAAAAAAAATCAAAACAAACAAATAAAGGAGACGTACAAATAATTGAGTTTAAGTGTCAGCTGTCCATGTCCTAAGGAAATTATAACTCTTGCAGCTCAGTTCTTGAAGATTAGGTAAAACTGACAAGAATGTCATTTTGCTTCCCACACACTATTCTGACCTAATTTTCTTTCAACAGCCTTCAGTTTCCATCAACAAATTCTCAGTGACAACATGCATGCACAGATGAAGGCTGTTCTGTGTGAGACAGGCCAGAACAATGTGCAGGCTCTGTAGCAGAAGCAGGGTAACGATTCCTGACAAGGGTACCTTTCCATTCGTCCTCCAAATATGGGCCTTGGGGAGGTAAATTCACAGAAAGCCTTTAAAAATAAGTGGTGGATAGAACTGAAAATAAATAAATAAACCACTGGGTAATCTAAGTAGGTTGAAACCCTTCTCTGAGGCAAAGGAGGGACCTGCATCCATCACATAGTGACATTATAAATCTGTATGCTTTGCAAGGCAATGACATGAAAAATTAGACTGAACAAGCCATAGATGCACAATTTGTCAGCCTCAAAGGAAAGGTTAATGCAAGTTAAATATTGACATGTCAGCAATAAGGATTACGCCAATTATAAATTTATACCAACACCCACTGCACTTTAATGATTGTGTGACACTGACAGGTCAATAGAGGGTGGAAGAATGACAACTGAGAAGAACATCGTCGAAATTAGCACAGTTGAACTTTTTAAGATCTCAATTTTTTCCCCTCTCTATTTTACCCTTTGTTATATATTTACAGAAAAATAGATGTGCTGTAAGGAATTGGCTCACGTGATTTTGCAGGCGGACAAGTCCCAAGATCTACAGAGCAGGTCTGTAAGCTGAAGACTCAGGAGACCTGATGGTGTGGATCTAGTCTGAGTCTGAAGGCCTGGAACCAAGGAAGAGGTTGGTACATTTCCAGTTTGAAGACTGACAGGCTAGAGACCCAAGGAGAGCTCATGCTTTAGTCAGAGTCCAAAGTCAGGAAAAAGCGCTGATGTCCCAGTTTCAAAGGCAGTCAGGCAGGAAGAATTCTGTCTCACTTCAGGTAGGGTCAGACTTTTTGTTCTATTCAAGCCTTCAACTGATTCAGTGAGGCCCACCCACACTGAGGAGAATAATCTGTTTTACTACTCAGTCTACTGACTTAAATGTTTATCCTCGAAAAAAACCTTCACTGAGACACCCACAATAAAGTTTGATCAAGTATCCACGAATTCTATGGCACGGTCAAATTGACATAAAAATAACTATCACAACTTTCTTCTGAATTCTTATGTGAGTAAATACTAGCATCTAACAATTATCAAACACTTCTTATGTATTGGGCTCTATGCTAAACACCTTATATTTAAGCTCCTGTAAGGATACCACAATTCTATGAAGCTTTTAGCATTTGCATTAGTTTCATTTGCCAGATGAGAGGTGAAGTAAGTTGCTGGTAAGTGAAGGGGCCCAGATTAAAGCCCATGATTGGAAGCTGAACTCATGGTGCTAACCACTGTCTTTTATTGATGTGGAAAGATATTCTCAGGGCACCCAGGTGGCTCAGTCCATCGAGCATCCAACTCTTGATATTGGCTCATGATCATGGTTATGAGATCGAGCCCTGCATCTGGCTCTGTGCTGACAGCACAAGGCCTGCCTGGGATTCTCTCTCTCTCTGACACTCCCCCGTGCATGCTCCCTCTCTTTCTCTTTCAAAATAAGTAAATAAACTTTAGAAAATTAAAAAAAACATTCTCACTAACTAGTATTCAAACAACTTAGTGCAAAACTTCTATATAATATTATGAGAGATAAAATCTTCATTTTGCAATCATAGTGTTTCTGTTTCTGCACACCCTTCCCATGGAACAGATCAGGAACGAAGTGAAAAATATCTGTTAAAATGTAATGAGAGTTAATCACTGCAGCTACCCAGAAGGAAAAGAAAAATATCAATGACTCAGCAGATAAAAATTAATAATGCCTTTGGAAATTTAGTTGTAACTATTTTTTGAAATAAATTTATTTTATTAAATAGATATATATTGTGTAATTTTGTATTTTTTTCAATATATGAAATTTATTGTCAAATTGTTTTCCATACCACACCCAGTGCTCATCCCAAAAGGTGCCCTCCTCAATACCCATCACCCACCCTCCCCTCCCTCCCAGCCCCCATCAACCCTCAGTTTGTTCTCAGTTTTTAAGAGTCTCCTTATGCTTTGGCTCTCTCCCAGTCTAACCTCTTTTTTTTTTCCTTCCCCACCCCCATGGGTTTCTGTTAAGTTTCTCAGGATCCACATAAGAGTGAAAACATATGGTATCTGTCTTTCTCTGTATGGCTTATTTCACTTAGCATCACACTCTCCAGTTCCATCCACGTTGCTACAAATGGCCATATTTCGTTCTTTCTCATTGCCATGTAGTACTCCATTGTGTATATAAACCACAATTTCTTTATCCATTCATCAGCTGATGGACATTTAGGCTCTTTCCATAATTTGGCTATTGTTGAGAGTGCTGCTATGAACATTGGGGTACAAGTGCCCCTAGGCATCAGTACTCCTGTATCCCTTGGGTAAATTCCTAGCAGTGCTATTGCTGGGTCATAGGGTAGGTCTATTTTTAATTTTCTGAGGAACCTCCACACTGCTTTCCAGTGGCTGCAACAGTTTGCATTCCCAACACCAATGCAAGAGGGTTCCCATTTCTCCACATCCTCTCCAGCATCTATGATCTCCGGATTTGTTCATTTTGGCCACTCTGACTGGCGTGAGGTGATATCTGAGTGTGGTTTTGATTTGTATTTCCCTGATAAGGAGCAACGCTGAACATCTTTTCATGTGCCTGTTGGCCATCCGGATGTCTTTTTTAGAGAGGTGTCTATTCATGTTTTCTGCCCATTTCTTCACTGGGTTATTTGTTTTTCGGGTGTGGAGTTTGGTGAGCTCTTTATAGATTTTGGATACTAGCCCTTTGTCCGATATGTCATTTGCAAATATCTTTTCCCATTCCGTTGGTTGCCTTTTAGTTTTGTTGGTTGTTTCCTTTGCTGTGCAGAAGCTTTTTATCTTCATAAGGTCCCAGTAATTTATTTTTGCTTTTACTTCCCTTGTCTTTGGGGATGTGTCGAGTAAGAGATTGCTACGGCTGAGGTCAGAGAGGTCTTTTCCTGCTTTCTCCTCTAGGGTTTTGATGGTTTCCTGTCTCACCTTCAGGTCCTTGACCCATTTTGAGTTTATTTTTGTGAATGGTGTGAGAAAGTGGTCTAGTTTCAACCTTCTGCATGTTGCTGTCCAGTTCTCCCAGCACCATTTGTTAAAGAGGCTGTCTTTTTTCCATTGGATGTTCTTTCCTGCTTTGTCAAAGATGAGTTGGCCATACGTTTGTGGGTCTAGTTCTGGGGTTTCTATTCTATTCCATTGGTCTATGTGTCTGTTTTGGTGCCAATACCATGCTGTCTTGATGATGACAGCTTTGTAGTAGAGGCTAAAGTCTGGGATTGTGATGCCTCCTGCTTTGGTCTTCTTCTTCAAAATTCCTTTGGCTATTCTGGGCCTTTTGTGGTTCCATATGAATTTTAGGATTGCTTGTTCTAGTTTTGAGAAGAATGCTGGTGCAATTTTCATTGGGATTGCATTGAATGTGTAGATAGCTTTGGGTAGTATTGACATTTTGACAATATTTATTCTTCCAATCCATGAGCAGGGAATGTCTTTCCATTTCTTTATATCTTCTTCAATTACCTTCATAAGCTTTCTATAGTTTTCAGCATACAGATCCTTTACATCTTTGGTTAGATTTATTCCTGGGTATTTTATGCTTCTTGGTGCAATTGTGAATGGGATCAGTTTCTTTATTCGTCTTTCTGTTGCTTCATTGTTAGTGTATAAGAATGCAACTGATTTCTGTACATTGATTTTGTATCCTGCAACTTTGCTGATCATGTATCAGTTCTAGCAGACTTTTGGTGGAGTCTATCGGATTTTCCATGTATAATATCATGTCATCTGCAAAAAGCGAAAGCTTGACTTCATCTTTGCCAATTTTGATGCCTTTGATTTCCTTTTGTTGTCTGATTGCTGACGCTAGAACTTCCAACACTATGTTAAACAACAGTGGTGAGAGTGGGCATCCCTGTCGTGTTCCTGATCTCAGGGAAAAAGCTCTCAGTTTTTCCCCATTGAGGATGATATTAGCTGTGGGCTTTTCATAAATGGCTTTTATGATGTTTATGTATGTTCCTTCTATCCCAACTTTCTCAAGCGTTTTTATTAAGAAAGCGTGCTGAATTTTGTCAAAGGCCTTTTCTGCATCGGTTGACAGGATCATATGGTTCTTATCTTTTCTTTTATTAATGTGATGTATCACGTTGATTGATCTGCGAATGTTGAACCAGCCCTGCATCCCAGGAATGAATCCCACCTGATCTTGGGGAATAATTCTTTTTATATGCTGTTGAATTCGATTTGCTAGTATCTTATTGAGAATTTTTGCATCCATATTCATCAGGGATATTGGCCTGTAGTTCTTTTTTTTACTGAGTCTCTGTCTGGTTTGGGAATCAAAGTAATACTGGCTTCATAGAATGAGTCTGGAAGTTTTCCTTCCCTTTCTATTTCTTGGAATAGCTTGAGAAGGATAGGAATTATCTCTGTTTTAAACGTATGGTAGAACTCCCCTGGGAAGCCATCTGGTCCTGGACTCTTATTTGTTGGGAGATTTTTGATAACCGATTCAATTTCTTCGCTGGTTATGGGTCTGTTCAAGCTTTCTATTTCCATCTGATTGAGTTTTGGAAGAGTGTGGGTGTTTAGGAATTTGTCCATTTCTTCCAGGTTGTCCAATTTGATGGCATATAATTTTTCATAGTATTCCCTGATAATTGTTTGTATCTCTGAGGGATTCGTTGTAATAATTCCATTTTCATTCATGATTTTATCTATTTGGGTCATCTCCCTTTTCTTTTTGAGAAGCCTGGCTAGAGGTTTATCAATTTTGTTTATTTTTTCAAAAAACCAACTCTTGGTTTCGTTGATCTGCTTTACAGTTTTTTTAGATTCTATATTGTTTATTTCTGCTCTGATCTTTATTATTTCTCTTCTTCTGCTGGGTTTGGGGTGTCTTTGCTCTTCTGCTTCTATTTCCTTTAGGAGTGCTGTTAGATTTTGTATTGGGGAGTTTTCTTGTTTCTTGAGATAGGCCTGGATTGCAATGTATTTTCCTCTCAGGACTGCCTTCGCTGCGTCCCAAAACGTTTGGATTGTTGTATTTTCATTTTCGTTTGTTTCCATATATTTTTTAATTTCTTCTCTAATTGCCTGGTTGACCCATTCATTCGTTAGTAGGGTGTTTTTTAACTCCATGCTTTTGGAGGTTTTCCAGACTTTTTCCTGTGGTTGATTTCAAGCTTCATAGCATTGTGGTCTGAAAGTATGCATGGTATAATTTCAATTCTTGTATACTTAGGAAGGGCTGTTTTGTGACACAGTATGATCTATCTTGGAGAATGTTCCATGTGCACTCGAGAAGAAAGTATATTCTGTGGCTTTGGGATGCAGAGTTCTAAATATATCTGTCAAGTCCATCTGATCCAATGTCTCATTCAGGGCCCTTGTTTCTTTATTGACCGTGTGTCTAGATGATCTATCCATTTCTGTAAGTGGGGTGTTAAAGTCCCCTGCAATTACCACATTCGTATCAATAAGGTTGCTTATGTTTATGAGTAATTGTTTTATATATTTGGGGGCTCCGGTATCGGCGCAAAGACATTTATAATTGTTAGCTCTTCCTGATGGATAGACCCTGTAACTGTTATATAATGCCCTTCTTCATCTCTTGTTACAGCCTTTAATTTAAAGTCTAGTTTGTCTGATATAAGTATGACTACTCCAGCTTTCTTTTGGCTTCCAGTAGCATGATACATAGTTAGTTCTCCATCCCCTCACTCTCAATCTAAAGGTGTCCTCAGGTCTAAAATGAGTCTCTTGTAGACAGCAAATAGATGGGTCTTATTTTTTTATCCATTCTGATACCCTATGTCTTTTGGTTGGCGCATTTAATCCATTTCCATTCAGTGTTATTATAGAAAGATACGGGTTTAGAGTCATTGTGATGTCTGTATGTTTTATGCTTGTAGTGATGTCTCTGGGACTTTGTCTCACAGGGTCCCCCTTAGGATCTCTTGTAGGGCTGGTTTAGTGGTGACAAATTCCTTCAGTTTTTGTTTGTTTGGGAAGACCTTTATCTCTCCTTCTATTCTAAATGACAGACTTGCTGGATAAAGGATTCTCGGCTGCATATTTTTTCTGTTCATCACATTGAAGATCTCCTGCCAATCCTTTCTGGCCTGCTAAGTTTCAAAAGAGAGATCAGTCACGAGTCTTATAGGTCTCCCTTTATATGTGAGGGCACGTTTACCCCTTGCTGCTTTCAGAATTTTCTCTTTATCCTTGTATTTTGCCAGTTTCACTATGATATGTCGTGCAGAAGATCGATTCAAGTTACGTCTGAAGGGAGTTCTCTGTGCCTCTTGGATTTCAATGCCCTTTTCCTTCCCCAGTTCAGGGAAGTTCTCAGCTATTATTTCTTCAAGTACCCCTTCAGCACCTTTCCCTCTCTCTTCCTCCTCTGGGATACCAATTATGCGTATATTATTTCTTTTTAGTGTATCACTTAATTCTCTAATTTTCCCCTCATACTCCTGGATTTTTTTATCTCTCTTTTTCTCAGCTTCCTCTTTTTCCACAACTTTATCTTCTAGTTCACCTATTCTCTCCTCTGCCTCTTCAAGCCGAGCTGTGGTGGTTTCCATTTTGTTATGCATTTCGTTTAAAGCGTTTTTCAGCTCCTCGTGACTGTTCCTTAGTCCCTTGATCTCTGTAGCAAGAGATTCTCTGCTGTCCTGTATACTGTTTTCAGGCCCAGCGATTAATTGTATGACTATTATTCTAAATTCACGTTCTGTTATACCATTTAAATCCTTTTTGATCAGTTCATTAGCTGTTGTTATTTCCTAGAGATTCTTTTGAGAGGAATTCTTCTGTTTGGTCATTTTGGATAGTCCCTGGAGTAGGGCGTACCTGCAGGGCACTTCCCCTGTGTTGTGGTGTATAACTGGAGTTGGTGGGCGGGGCTGCAGTCCGACCTGATGTCTGCCCCCAGCCCACTGCTGGGGCCACAGTCAGACTGGTGTGTGCCTTCTCTTCCCCTCTCCTAGGGGCAGGATTCACTGTCCGGTGGCGTGGCCTGTCTGGGCTACTTGCACACTGCCAGGCTTGTGGTGCTGGGGATCTGGCGTATTAGCTTGAGTGGGTAGGCAAGGTGCATGGGGGCAGGAGGGGCAGCTTAGCTCGCTTTTCCTTAGGTGATCCACTTCAGGAGGGGCCCTGTGGCAGGGGGAGGGAGTCAGACCTGCTGCCATAGGGGTGGCTCCACAGAAGCACAGCATTGGGTGTTTGTGCGGAGCGAGCAAGTTCCCTGGCAGGAACTGGTTCCCTTTGGAATTTTAGCTGGGGGATGGGAGAGGGAGATGGCGCTGGCGAGCCCCTTTGTTCCCCGCCAAACTGAGCTTGTCATCCCGGGGCTCAGCAATTCTCCCTCCCTTTGTCTTCCAGCCTTCCCGCTTTCCGAGCAGAGCTCTTAACTTATGACCTCCCAGATGCTAAGTCCTGCTTGCTGTCGGAACACACTCCGTCCAGCCCCTCCACTTTTGCAAGCCAGACTTGGGGCTCTGCTTGGCCAGCAGGCCGTCCCTCTGCCCCAGCTCCTTCCAGCCAGTCCGTGGAGCGTGCACCGCCTCTCCTCCCTTCCTACCCTCTTCCGTGGGCCTCTCCTCTGCGCTTGGCTCCAGAGACTCCATTCTGCTAGTCTTCTGGTGGTTTTCTGGGTTATTTAGGCAGGTGTAGGTGGAATCTAAGTGATCAGCAGGACGCGCAGTGAGCCCAGCATCCTCCTACGCCGCCATCTTTTGCCCTTTCCCCTTATTGTGGAATTTTGAATCTTTCTATCCAATATCAGCAGTGGACACTTAAGTAAAATTTTTTGTGAGACCACTGCTGTATATATCACATGAGTATGTTTACCTTTTTACTGATGTTGACTGATACAGGTTACATCAATGTATGTTTTTTAGAAAAGAAAATATAAAATTTTAGAATAAAATGATGGTCAACAGATACTTTCAAAAGAGAGGTCTTACATAATTGTGGAGAATTTTAAATATCTTCAATGTAACTATAATGTTCAGTTACTCAAGATATAGAGAATTCAGAGAAATCATCTTTTGGTAAAGGATAAGAGGTTGTAAATTTCCTCATTATGTGAACCCAAGTAGGTAAATGGGAGTTGCCTCGTTTTGGCAGCCATCCACAGAAAAAAATAGGGTATGTCCTTTAATATTTCATGAAAATTTTTAGAGAGCATGATGGAAATAATTGAAAGCTTATATACATATTACATTCACATTGGGCACCATAACTCTTATTAAATGTCATTTAAGTTTTTAAATCTACTAACTATAACTCATATACCAAAAATTTTAGGAGCATTACTAGCTGACCTATCATTTCAGATTACTGCTTCAACTTTTATATTCCTACCTTTAGAAACCACTATTATTCAGAGACCTCCTCATACCTAGAGAAATGAGAAATGCATAGATCTACAATTCCTATGAATTTGATCAAAGTAATCAGTGTGGGCTTTCTTAGTGGTTGTGTTTTCAGAACCATTGTGTTTTCAGATATTTGTGTATCTCTTCCAAAAATCTCCACCTTGTAGCTAGGTGCCACAAGAATGAAATTACTGCCCATTACTACACAAGAAAGCTCCAAGATGAATCTGTTGGGACTCAGTCACAATTTTCACTGACAAGGAAAAGAAATGAGTTGAGAGTGAACAGAGTGAAGTTCATCAAGATATGGACAAGAACATAGAAAGCCAGTCCAACTTGTAGGTAAGGCTCAACATGGGTGGTGGTGTAGGGTAAGACTTAAGGCCTAAGATTACAGCTAGTTCTGATTTGGGCTTCATTGGTGCCATTAAATCTCATCTGTGAGCCAGAGTTCAGAGGCAACTCAAAGCAGAAATGGAAAAAGTAGGCAATGAAAAACCTTTGATGGTAATGCCATGACTGCCTATCCAACACAGGATGCCAGTCAAATGCAAGACAAAATCTAGCACCCAGATCTTGGTTCTTATTTCCCAAGGAAAGGAACCAGGGCTTTCTGGAAAAAATGGCTGATCCCAGAGTTGGGGCAGGGAACGTACAAAATGAGTCTGGAGAATCATGCGTTGTCAGAAAGTGAGGAAGTACCCAAAGAAACAAAAGGATGAGGGTATGTCAGAAGGACACAAGAACCAACCTGAAAAGGACCCAGATGTCCAGAGCTAGAACAATTTGAGCAAAAAAAATAAATAATGTAGTATTCAATTATTTTCTAAACTGTAAAATAAATTACCACAAATCCATACTGATATAAACAAATTATTAAAAAAGCAAATAAATGGAGGTGAACAGACACATACTCCATACAGAAGAATTCCAAATAGTTTATATAGTTACTCCTTCTTCAAGGAGATATACTTACAAACTCCAATTCCTTGAGTGTGGGCTGCACTTAGTGACTTACTCCCAAATAATAAAGTATGGAAAACACATAAAAGTGACTTTACATTGGAGAAACTCTACAACCATTACACTCATCCAGCTAATCAAGCCAGGTGTTAATAGTATGTATCCGTGATATGATGTGATGAGAATGGCACTTTTCTTCTGGTCTTCTTCCCCAAATCCATAAACCTAGTGTCACAATCAGAAAAATGTCACACAAATCCAAATTGAGGACACATTATAGAATATTTGATCAGTACTCCTCAAAGCTGTCAATGTCATCAAAACAAGAGAAAGGTAAGGAGACATGACAACTGAGTGTAAAATGGTACCCTGGGCAGAAGTCTAATAAATAAATAAGTAAATAAATAAGACACGAGAAGGAAAAGTAATATAATCTTTCTTAATGATCTGTAGAGTTTACTTAATAGTAATATACTATCCGTTTCTTAATTGTGACAAATGTGCCATTGTACAATGTTAAATTTGTTTTTTTTAAATTTTTTTAATGCTTATTTATTTTTGAGAGACAGATCATGAGCAGGGGTGGGTAAGAGAGAGAAGGGGACACAGAATCTGAAGCAGGCTCCAGGCTCTGAGCTGTCAGCACAGAGCCCAACGTGGGGCTCAAACCACAAACCATCATATCATGACCTGAGCCAAAATCAGTTACTTAACTGATTGAGCCACCCAGGTACCCTAACCACTGTACAATGTTAAGATAAAACCTTAATCGTACAGATTTGATGAGGATATGTAGGAACTACCCATGCTTTGCAACTTTGCTAAAAATCTAAAACTATTCTAAATTTTTTTAAGTTTATTTAAATTTCTTTAAAAAGTGATATCTGGACTTTTGAAGAACTGGCATAAACTAAGTACCAAGTTCCCAAGCAATGGAATTCAGGGGCAAATTTAGCCCCAGGAGTGAAAGGGGCTTTTCCTTTGCTATAAGAACAGCTTTTTTTTTTTTTTAATTTTTTTTTTCAACGTTTATTTATTATTTTTGGGACAGAGAGAGACACAGCATGAACGGGGGAGGGGCAGAGAGAGAGGGAGACACAGAATCGGAAACAGGCTCCAGGCTCCGAGCCATCAGCCCAGAGCCTGACGCGGGGCTCGAACTCGCGGACCACGAGATCGTGACCTGGCTGAAGTCGGACGCTTAACCGACTGCGCCACCCAGGCGCCCCATGTAAGAACAGCTTTTAGGCAAATAGTTCTAGTCACTTGAGAAAGGAAAAACACGAAAGCATAATGAGCTTCATTACTCATCATATAAAGTAAATGGAAAGAATAATTTGATATGAAACCATATTTTTCTCATATCAAAATAACATATACTTAAAGAAAATGTTGATAGCCAGTGCTGGTTAGTGGAAGTAAAATGACATGCTCATCACAACTATTATGAGAATAAATTGACATGACCTTTCTAAAAAGTGTTTGGTAGTATGAATCTTAAAACAAAAAGTAGACTGACCAAGTAATTTTATTTCTAAGGAATATTCTATCCAAAGAAAATAATTGAGAAATAATTTAAAATGTTCTATATATGAAAAGAATGTTAGCATTAGTCATAATTTTTTAATGTAGCATAATAAGAAAACTGGATAGGCTCAAGTATTAAAATGTAGTTTGTCAAGCAAATTATGGTGCACCTATATAATTAAACATTTTGTAACATTAAAAATTACATTAAAGAGTTTATTATGGACTGAACTGTGTCCCACAAACTTATATGTTGAAGCCCTAATTCCATTGTGACTGTATTTGGAGTCAGGGCCTTTCAGGAGGTAATTGAAGTTAAATGAAATCATGGCCTTAATCCCATAGGATTGGCAGTGTTTTTGAGGAGAGACACCAGTTCTTTCTCTGTCTGAGTAGGCACAGAGGAAAGACCACCTGAGGATATAGTTAGAAGGTGGCCATCTGCAAGTCAGGAAGAGAGGCCTCACTAGAAGCCAACCTTGTTGGCACTTTTATTTTGGACTTCTAGCCTCCAGAATTGTGAGAAAATAAATTTCTCTTGTTCAAGCCACTCAATCTGTGGCATTTTGTTATAGCAGTCCAAACTGACCATTACAGAGATCACTCATTAATTAAAAAAAAATACTCATGAGGTATTCTTAAAAAGACAAACATAGTTAATTAAAAAGTTGCAATACAAACTTAATTTTGAAAAATTAAGTGGCAAAATTTAAAAGAGACAGAACATATTCAAAATGTTGAACATCTTTGACATTGGCCATAGCAACTTTTTTCCAGATATGTCTCCTGAGGAAAATAAAATAAAATAAAAAAGAAACTGTTGGGACTACATCAACATAAAAAGCTCCTGCACAGCAAAGGAAATGATCAACAAAACTGAAAGGCAACCTATGGAATGGGAGAAGATATTTGCAAATGACATACCTGATAAAGGGTTAGTATACGTTAGTATATGTACATATATATACATATATACACACACATATATAATGGAATATTATTCAGCCACAAAAAAGAACTAAATCTTGCCGTTTGAAAGAACATGGATGGGGCTAGAGAGTTGAATTCTAAGCAAAATAAGTCAGTCAGATAAAGACAAAGACAATATGATTTCACTCATATGTGGAATCTAAGAAAGAAAACAAATGAGCAAAGAAAAGAAGGAGAGAGAGAGACAAACCAAGAAATTTAATTTAATTATAGAGAACAAACTGATGGTTACCAGAGGGGAGGTGGGTGGGGGGATGGGTTAAATAAATAGGTGATAGGAATTAAGGAATACACTTGTGATGAGCACTGAGTGATGTATGGAATTGTTGAATCCTATACTGTATACCTGAAACTAATATAACATTGTATATTAACTAGAATTAAAATAAAAACAAAAAAAATCAAAATGTTAAATAGTGCTTCTCTCTTACATTGGAATTATTGGTTATTTTAATTATTTTTTTCTCTATTTTCTCTATTTCCTTTTTTATTAATAATGCCCATGGATTGCTTTTTGTTAAATAAAAATAAATTTTATTTTTTATTTTTTAATATGAAATTTATTGTCAAATTGGTTTCCATACAACACCCAGTGCTCACCCCAAAAGAAGCCCTCTTCAATGCCCATCACCCACTTTCCCCTCCCTCCCCCCCCCCCCCATCAACCCTCAGTTTATTCTCACTTTTTAAGAGTCTCTTATGGTTTGCCTCCTTCCCTCACTGTAACTTTTTTTTCCCTTTCCCCTCCCCCATGGTCTTCTGTTAAGTTTCTTGGGATCCACGTAAGAGTGAAAACATATGGTATCTGTCTTTCTCTGTATGACTTATTTCACTTAGCATAACGCTCTCCAGTTCCATCCACATTGCTACAAAAGGCCATATTTCATTCTTTCTCATTGCCAAGTAGTATTCCATTGTGCATATAAACCACAATTTCTTTATCCATTCATCAGTTGATGTACATTTAGGCTCTTTCCATAATTTGGCTATTGTTGCAAGTGCTGCTATAAACATTGGGGTACAAGTGCCCCTATGCATCAGCACTCCTGTATCCCTTGGGTAAATTCTTAGCAGTGCTACTGCTGGGTCATAGGGTAGATCTATTTTTAGTTTGTTGAGGAACCTCCACACTATTTTCCAGAGCAGCTGCACCAGTTTGCATTCCCACCAACAGTGCAAGAGGGTTCCCGTTTCTCCACATCCTCTCCAGCATCTATAGTCTCCTGATTTGTTCATTTTAGCCACTCTGACTGGCGTGAGGTGATATCTGAGTGTGGTTTTGATTTATATTTCAAATTTTAAAAAATATTAATAGTTGGGAGTAAATGAAATAGGGCAAATGTCATTTTGAAACGTAAGGTAAAAAGTGTCAAAGTTCTGGTCTTATAAATTGGGCCCAGAGTTAGAAGCAATGCAATGTCCAGAAGTCAACTCTGGGGTCACATGCCTTTAATCTAAGTGAAAGTAAAGGAAATGGGGTGGGAAATCAGGGATCAATTATCTTCCATGTATAATGGGATATCCCCTTCAGTCTGGAGGAGCTCACAACCACGTGAAGCAGCTCATGGCCATCTTGCCTTGGTCAAGACGGGCTCAGGTGTCAAATACACACTGTGCAGGAGACAGGAATTTCAGACAGTCTGGCCATGACACCCTTGTGCAAGGAGGGGAGTGGTTGGCGCACTGAGAAACCCACTGGCAGACCAAATGAAGCTCTCTTCACCCGGCAGTCTTGGAACCCACATGACTGAAACCAGATAAACATAAAGGTGACAGTTCCACGGATCACACTCACACAAGAAAGAGATGGAAACAAATTTTTTTAATTTAAATAAATAAAAGAGAAAAATAAAATTTTCAGTTCAAATGGATTAGGAAATTCAGGAATGAGAAATGAAAATGCCAATGAATAATAAGCCTTCCAAGAATGATCTATCATCTATCATCTATCTATTTATCTATCTATCATCTATCTTACAATAAATCTACGCAATCAACATATATTGACCTTTTTCCTAGTGCCTTGTTGAAAACAATAAATAGGGAAAAGACTGAAAGATAAAGAATTCTGTGTAGCACTCAATGGAATCCAAATCAACCAAATGTTACATACATGATTTTGGTTGTCGTATTCAGTTCCATTTAATTTCCATTTTAATTGGAAAGGTGCACTGGAGAACAAAAAAGATGATAAGCCATCACAGAAGTTATTAATTCCAGGAGTAAGGAAGATAATGTTTGTATTTGCCAGAGAAGAGGCAATTAAAGTGAGATTATGATTGAAGGGGATAAGAGGCAAGGCATACAAAGTAGAGGCACTAAAATGTTCAGTGGAATAATAGCAGTGAGAGGAGACATGTGGCATTATGATTGGTTTTGATAAAAATTTCCAGAAATGTCATATAATCTGTCCTATATAATGGTAATATCCATATTAATAAATTATGGTACAATAAAAATATTGTGACAGATACATTGAGCAATATGTCTTAAATTCTAATCTGTAGATGCATGAAGAATAATAAAACTGTGGCATTACAATAGTAGTGATTTTAATAAAAATGATAATAACTACAATAAGAGTAATAATTAATATACTTTACAATTTACCAAAGGCCTACACTACATCACCTTATCACTTCATCTTTGAATTTATACTTGTATTTAAAAAGCTTTTTTTTTCATTATAAATACACATTTGAGGTCATGCTATTAAGACACTTGGATCCTTTAAAAATTTTACTGTTTGTGGGGCGCCTGGGTGGTTCTGTTGGTTAAGTGTCCAACTTCAGCTCAAGTCATGATCTCACAGCTTATGGGTTCCAGCCCCGCCTAAGGTTTTGTGCTGACAGTTCAGAGCTTGCCTCGGATTCTATGCCTCCCTCTTTCTCTGTCCCTCACTCACTCACGCTCTCTCCCTCTCTCTCTCTCTCAAAAATAAATAAACATTAAAAAAAAATTCTACTGTTTGCAAGTCTGTAATCCAAGTATCATGTTAAATATTCTATTTAATAGTATAAATGACTCATCTATGGAGGTGGATAAAAAGTGTATTCTTCTGGCTTTACCCACTCCAAATGTTAGCAAATGAACTGTATCTCTAAGTAAAAAGTAAATTTATTGTTTCATACGTCAGAGAAGGACACAAATAGACGTTGGGACTCAAATATGTTAGCAGAGCTATTTCTCCCTTTATCCATTTGGCCTTTTGAGGAGGCTCTTGCAACTTGGTAAACATATTGACCACCTAGGCCTTTTTACAAGCTCTTTATAGTAAGGAGACCTTTCCCCTAATCTCCAAACATCAAGATTTGTCACGTTGGGTGATGTACCCATACCTAAATCTGGTGTATAAGAACACTTCATCACCAGCCTGGATCATTCCCCTCTCCTATCCTATAGGAAGTAACAGGATTTTGTCACTGGTAGCCCCACTGGGACCACATGGAGTCAGGGGAAGTGTCTTCAAATTCCTTAAAGAAACATGAACATGGATGATGGAAAAGCTTAAGCATAAAGAGCACACACACACACACAGACACACACACAATGCCAACTACATTCCATGACAGGAGAAAAGATATATCTCTAAGGAAATATATTTTATTGTTTTTATTTTTTCATCTTTTTTAACTTTTTTTTTCTTTTTTTAAAATGTTTATTTACTTTTGAGAGACAGAGCATGAGTAGGGGAGGAGCAGAGAGAGAAAGAGACATAGAATCTGAAGCAGGCTCCAGCCTCCAAGCTGCCAGCACAGAGCCTGATATGGAACTCAAACTCATGAACCTTGAGATCATGACCAGAACTGAAGTCAGATGCTTAACCGACTGAACGACCCAGGTGCCCTTTTTTTCTTTTCTTTTCTTTTTTTTTTTTTTTTTTAACTTTTTTGATGTTTATTTTTGAGAGAGACAGAGACAAAGACAGAGTGTGAGCCGGGGAGGGGGAGAGAGAGGAGACAAAGAATCTGAAGCAGGCTCCAGCCTCTGAGCTGTCAGCACAGAGCCAGATGCGGGGCTCAAACCCACAAGCCATGAGATAATGACCCAAGCCAAAGTCTGACGCTTAACCTTAACCGACTGAACCACCCAGATGCCCCAAGAAGGCTATTTTCTTTTTATGTCACTAGGAAGTTTTTCTATTTTGTATTATTCATACGTAATAGCTCTAATAAGGTACTTCCCTAGTCTTCTTGGATTTACAATGTCACAGCTTTTCAAGGATATAGATTTTCAATGCACACATACACACACACCATGTAAAATGCTTCCAGAATAAAAAATGGTGTCAGATTTCTCAACAGCAGAACTAATAGAGAAAAACTGAGTAGTGTTTTAAAAATTCTGAGGGAAGGGGCGCCTGGGTGGCACAGTCGGTTAAGCGTCCGACTTCAGCCAGGTCGTGATCTTGCGGTCCGTGAGTTCGAGCCCCGCATCAGGCTCTGGGCTGATGGCTCAGAGCCTGGAACCTGTTTCCAATTCTGTGTCTCCCTCTCTCTCTGCCCCTCCCCCGTTCATGCTCTGTCTCTCTCTGTCCCAAAAATAAATAAACGTTGAAAAAAAAATAAATGAAAATTTTGAGGGAAGATAAGTTTCAACTTATAAAATCCATAACTAGCCAACCTATCAATCGAATGTGTATATATAATAAGGATATGCTCATACAGGAACCCATTTGGGGGAAGCTACTGGAGGATGTACTTCAACAGAAAGAAAGTGAAAAGCATGAAAAAGCAAAAAAGCACAGGGTCCAGGAAACAGAAGATACAATCTAGGTGAGAAGCAAAGAAAATTTCTGGATGTTTTGAACAAAGAGCTCTGATAGAGGTCTATGAAGTGCAAGAAGTTGCAATGAGGCAGACGAAGGGGAAAAAAAAGAAGAAGAAAAGAAAAAAAATTTAAAAAGTAGGACTCCAGAAGAGATGCTCCTAAAGAATAAAATAAATCAATTTATTATGAAATGTTTTTGAACACCAAAAAATGGTAGTTCCATTTGAAAGTTTGAAAATAAGAATATAAGAGTATTAACTCCAAGAATAAGAAAATGTTGCACAATAATGGAAATATAATTACACCTCCCTATATAGCACAGGTTGAAATAATACTTAGGTCATGAAAATGAAAAAGCAAATTTTTATTTTACAAATAATGATGCTATAAAAATTCAATGGTTTGCAAAATGTGTCCCAGGCCACAAATGTCAGGATCACCTGAGAAACTGTTAGAAATGCAAATCTTAGGTTGCCCAGCCTCAGAACTGCTGAGTCAGAAACTCTGAGGATGAGGCCCAGCAATCTGTTTCATAAGCTCCCAGCTGGTTCTGACCCATGCGAACATGTAGAAATCACTGCTCTAAATATATTAGAAAGGTATGACTGCAGGAACACTAGAATATAAAGAGTTTCCAAGAGGACATGATTATGAAAGCTAAACTCCATCTTCCAGAGTGGAGTATTAATGAAAAACAGAATAATCAGAATAGTAATATAAGACTATTCCTAAGAAATATAAAATAAGTACCAGATGAAAGAGGTAAGGGGGACCAAGAAATAGGAGCAGGAAGTATAGGACGGGGAACTATTACTTTTCTTGATAACACTTTTAATGGTATTTGACTTTTTATTTTATTTTTTTTAAACTACGTTTTATTTATTTATTTTAAATTTTTTTCAGAAAGAGAGAGCTAGAGTGGGGGAGAGGGGCAGAAGGAGGGAGAGTGAGAGAAAATCTTAAGCAGGCTCCACATTCAGCTCAGTGCAGAGCCTGATGTGGGGCTCAATCCCATGACCCTGGGATAATGACCTGAGCTGAAATCAAGAGTCAGATGTTCAACTGACTGAGCCACCCAGGTTCCCCGGTATTTGACTTTTTAAGCTAAGTAAATGTAATTTAGTGAGAACAAACAAAAAAAGTGGTAAGTGATATGTGAACATGGACAAAAGTATAGATTTTCAGGAAAAATAGAAGAGACCAGTAGATTTGTGCAAGTGAATAATATCCTCTCCTATTCTATGCAAACTGTGCTTGTATCCATAATTGGCACGAGTCTTTGTATTATTTGCCTGGCCCTAGAGGCATTTGAGTTTGCTACTCAAATACATATTTTCTGAAAATAAGGTGTCACAGCTAGATATTAAATGGACATCTCAGAATAACCATGTTAATGAATAAAGACCAAGGAAGCTGATAGAGGCAATAAAGTAGTGAGATCAGTGTTTAGAAGAAAGAACTACTGAGGTGCAATTGTATGGGGGAAAAGAAAACTGGAGTCAAAAATATCCATAAAACAAGTTTAGGAACTGGAGGAAGCACAGCCCTGGAATTGAAAGCAGAAGTTTAAGATCATTCCTAGAGCTTCCATATACAGATGCCCTAAAAGCAAATGGACACTCAGATCTGCAGTGTGGGAACAATGAAAAAACCGGGGTATCGAGTTGTCCACTGTCCATCTCTGTAGGAGTAGAGGTTAAAACTATGGCCCTGATAAATTGAGAAAGAAGGACAGAACTTTCTTGAGGAGCTTGACATTATTGGCATTGTGGGTTCTTTATTTTCCTACTCAGACTATGACAGCTCAATAAATATTGTTGGTGATGATCTATTGTTTTCACAGTGCCAGGGCCGTGTAATGTCTGATCATATGAAGCTAAAATGAAACAGCGATTTATATTTTCCATGATTATTTGATGGATAACTAAACAGAATGTCCAAATATACACACAAATGAATTGATTAACCAGCCTCACTTTTCAAATAACCTCTGTTTTGTATTCAGCTTTCACATAGACTTTTTTGATTTATCAGAAGATTTAACTGTGTACAGTTTTTGGGTTTACATAGAGTAGGGTGAATTTTAATGAAAATCATTTATCATCTTCAGGACTTAGCCAATACATGTACAAGTCAAGCCTCTTACTCTCTTGCAAGGTTCAGCATATTGCAATGGAATTACATCAACTCCTAGAATAAGGACTTTAGGTTTTGAACTCAGCCTCTAAAAATTAATAACAATTTTTTAATAATGATAATGACTCGATCTTTAAAATAATTATTTATTGGCTTTTGTAGCTCAACCCCAATAACAGTTATAACGATAATAAAAATCATTTGTTGAGCACCTATTATACACCAGGTTTTCTATTAGTAATGTTTACACATTAACATTAATTATATTTAAAATTAATGCAAGTTTCTCTACTTCATAAATAGAAACATCGAAGTTAGAAGATCATATGAAAATGTGGTCATATGGCTGTTAGGAGAACATAAAACTAAGTTTTCTCCCTCCAGTTATTATATTCCCCCATTACAACAGAAGAGAGATGAGCAAAGAATATAAATTGATCTCATGTTTATCTGTGTTTAAAGCTCACATTTCTTGTGGCAATGCCACAGTGTACCACAAAAGAATTAAAGACAGTAAACAACTTCGTCCAGTTACTGCATCAAACTGTCAAGATGTTGAATAACTGATAAATGAATGAACAACTCCATGAGTATTTATTGGCGTGAACTAAAATCTTGACATATATTAATGCAAACAGAAGAGCTAAACACGATAGCTCTCTGTCATTTACTAGTATTTTATACGTGATGGAACAGGTTAAGAGAAATTAAATCCAGAGAATAAATAGTCGTGGGAGTGAGGGATGCAGGGGTGAACCCTGGTATAGCAAACTTCAAAGCCCATTCTTTTAATACTATGTCATGCTACCTCAAAAATAGAAGCCAATGTTCCCTGTCAAATATTCCCTGTCAAGACTAGCATCCCAGTATAAACTTACATTGTGCAGTGCAAAATAGAGTACTGGAGGAATTAAGAAATAAAAGACTGTGTATCTATTATTTATTTTTAAATTATTTTTAAATCCCATGTGCTATTTATATTATTTTACACAATATTTTACTTAATCTCATCATAACTTTAAGCATGAGATATTACTTTGAGTATACTAACTGTTACATGAATAGATTCCAGAAGTTACAAGGGCTCAAAAAAGGCTGGGAGTTTACTTCTTGTTCACACAATATTTTTAGGTCAGTAAACAGTTATGCAAAGCAGTTGTCTTCCATGCTCATTCAGGGACACAAGAAAAGAGGGTTTCCATCTTCAACATGTGGGATTCAAGATCACTCTTGAGATCACCTCCATTACATCCATCCAGAAGAGGAAAAACCCCAGAGGAGAGTCATGTGGAAAGTTTATATGGAACAAGCAAGGAAACTGTGTTCGTTACTTCAGCTCACATCCCTGTGGCCAAATCCAATTACAGGGAAAGTGTGAAGCACAGTTTTGGCAAGACAACTATTTCCCAGGTACAATTTCCATTCTGGAAAGGGAAACATGAACTTTTAGATCATCTCTGACACATATGAGTATAATAAGTAACTCCATGGTTCATATAGGGGAACTAAGTCTTAAAGACATTCAATAACTTGCCCAAGGAGTCAAGGTTCTGGATGTGTTAGTTCATAGGCAAGCCTCACTGGCATTCAGCAAACTGTAGCCTATAAGCCAAATCTGGCTGGTCACCTGTTTTTACTGATAAAGTTCTACTAGAACCTAGCCATGTCCATTTATTTATGCATTGTCTGTGACTGCTTTCACACTACACTGGCAGAGTTGAGCAGGTGTGACAAAAGACCATGTGGCCTATGAAGCCTCAAATATTTTCTATATGGCTCCTTGCAGAAGAAGTTTGCTGAATGTATTGATTCCTATTGCTTCTGTAACAAATTACCACAAACTTGGGGGCTTAAAATAACACAAATTTATTATCTTATGTCGTTTATAGTTCTAGAGGTCAGCTGTCACAAATAGCTCTTCCTGGGCTAAAGTCAAGATGTTAGCAAGGCTACAATCCTTAGTGGAATCTCTGGAGGAGAATAAATTTCCTTGCATTTTCAGCTTCTAGAAGTCACCTGCCTTCCTCAGCTTGTGACTCCTTTCCATCTTCAAAAGCAGCAAGTCTCTCTTGGCAAGCTGAGTCTTTCTCATGATGCATGATTCCGACGCTGGCTTTTTTTTTTTTTGCCTTGTTATTCATTTAACAACTTTTATTATTATATTTGGCCCACATAGATAAACCAGGATAATCTCCCTACCCTAAAGTCAGCTGATTAACAACCTTAACTTTTATCTGAAATCTTAATTTCCCTTTGCCATTTGCCATGTAATATTCACAGTATCCATGGGTTAGTATATGAACATCTTTGGGAGGTGATTACTCTGCCTATCCAACTGACTCCTTCTTTCTACCACCTTTTTTCCCTAAAGAAGTAAGGCTACAGTCTGAAAAACTGATCATAGCTTCAAAGGATGCTTAAAGTATGGATGAATAGAACGGATGGAGAAGAGTACTCAGGTAAGAAAATATTGGGAGGAACTGTAAGGAAAAAGTCATTGAGTCAGAAATATGTAGGGTGTGGAATGGATGGGAATTCAGGGATTTGCATAAAAGGAATGCACAAAGGCTCTGGAAGTTGGATCTAACTAGGTAGAATAAGATTATGTAGGATTTTAAAAAGACAAAGAAAAATACCATTCTTCATTACAAAGTTACAAAAGAGAATCCTTATCTAGTTTAGGAAAAGCATAGAGATATAAAGTATGAAATAATATGGTGTTTTTCAAATTTGGAAGTGCTCATACTAGCTACTGTCTATTGAACATCTATTCTGTATAGAGCCCATTATAGACATCAGTCTGTACAGAAGTCATTAGCGTTCCCAAGTTATAGATAAAGAAATTGAGACCCAAAGCAGTTGTTTTTAAGTTTGAAGAAACAAAGCCAACAAACACTGAACCTTGGCTTTCTACCCCAAAATGTCAGAAACCATGTATTTGTTATATTGTGGAGTTGGGATAAATATTGGGAACTTCCATCTGTTTTCTCAATCTCTACAGCCTGAAATCTAGATTTATTGTGGGTCACACCAAACCTAGGTGGAAATAGTTAGGTATAGTTGATACCTATGATTTGATTTTTCTCTTACTTTTTTGATTAACAAGATTAATAATAAATAACCTATGTGATTAAATATATGGGCATTTAACAAATGCATTCTAATCCATTTGCAAAGCACCATTCAAGGATTGATTCTATGGTTCTACAATGCTCTCTTTTGTATTTTGAATTGCAAATGCCCTACCACCATTTCTGCAGGTCAATGTGAAATTCTTCCAACTGTCCTAAATACAGAAAGGAATAAATTGCATTTTCAGTACCATGGAAATAATTATATTTTCAAGGTCACAATCAATCATCATAAACTCACTACCTTCCTCTTGGGAAAAGAATGATTCAAATCCCTGATGTATTGCTTTTGTCATTCTGAAAAGAATGTGCCCACTGATACAGCAAGTTATGAAACAATCTGCATGATAGAAATTAATTATGCTTTTCAGTCTCTACTTCAATTTATGTTTCAAAAAATAATTGCAATGATGATAATACTAGTATATATAATTATTATTTTTGTGTACTTCATTATTTAGGAAATGTCTCTATATTCAGTGTCTTGTTTAGTTCTGATAATAGTTCTCGGAGTCAAGACACTGATGATGATCATTGTTATCTTGTGGATCAGATGGCCTGGGAGGTTTTAGAACATTTTTCAAGGTCATGCAATTAGTAGGT
Organism: Prionailurus bengalensis; assembly: GCF_016509475.1. Lineage (NCBI taxonomy): Eukaryota > Metazoa > Chordata > Mammalia > Carnivora > Felidae > Prionailurus > Prionailurus bengalensis. The sequence continues at coordinate 191,574,356 of NC_057344.1, forward strand.
AGAGTTGACAATCAAACCCAGGGTTCTTAAGAAAGGAAAAAACAGATGGCCTTTGTGTATGTTTTTAGAAGTTATATAAATCAAACAAAGCGGATCTTTTTTTCTCACTAATCTGTAAACAGAGCTGACCAAAATACAGTGGTTAATTTGACAGATTCTGATTTCAGTGCTCCTAGCTTCTGGACTTATCTGCCCTTTCAAGTACTCCTGCCCCTTTGATGCGGATACTGGCTGTATTTTCTTCTATCTTTGTTATAATAGAATCCTGTAGGGTAAATTTTTCAACCAATCTTCAGTGAGGCACTGAACTCTCTCACCATCTTGATTCCCATTTCACTTAACACCAGTTGTTTCTTTTCACTGATTCTGGTTTTTCTTTTAATATTTCTTCATGCTTCCCCTTTCCCTTGAGTCTATTTGAGTCTCTTTGGGAGCCAAAACCCATCTTTTGATGTCCCAGTTGAAGTTGAGATAAAGCATCTCCCTGACCTGAGAAACACTGGGATGGAGGATGGAGAAGCCAGGAGGAGCTAGAATGGATCATGAAAAATGGTACAAATGCACAGATGGTATGGATTTGTTTTCCTGAAATGGGGAGGGGAAAAAAAAACGTAGAGAGTCTGAAATAACCCATAAAAACAAAAGGGCCCAGGATGTGGGTAAAACCAGGACCAAAGGACCTCTGGTAGGCTGCAAATGTTCTGAGTCATTGCATCCATGAACCCAATTTGACTTGAGAACCAAAAGGGGTTCCATTTGTGAGGGAATATGAAATATATACAGTAATAGTAACTATGCTTAACAGTGCTCTCCTGGGTTAATTGTGATACTCAGAACATTCATCCCTCCTTGAGCAGCTTGCAAATTGGAGAGTGTTTAAGTGAAATCAGTGGGTTAGAACTCTTTGGACAGAAGCCATTTTGCTCAAACTCATAAAAACTCAAATACAGGTGTGTTTTTTTTTGTTTTTGTTTTGTTTTGTTTTTTACTAAGTTAAGGAAAAATGTAAATAAGATGTTTGCTTAAAACATAGCTGAATCTCAAAAAAGAGTGTCAGGGACCTGTTGGTCTCCATCCTTCAGGTGTGCTTTGTTCTGTGTTGGCTTCACTCTCAGGAAGGAAATCCCATATTATGAGCATTCTAGATTGATATTCCATTCCACCTAGTAATGCCCATGTAAAAAGAGATTCTCTTTCCTAGTATTTCTGGCAAAAAGCCATGGGATTGAGTGTCATTGACTTGGAGTGGGTCATAATGTACTCATGACTGAAACACTGTGATTGTGAATGGCCAGGTCTAGGATATGTGCCCATACCTGTACTGGGGTATAAGGCCAGGTCATGAACTTAAAGTGGGGAGAAGCAATTATGCAAAATAAATGTTGGTGCCATTATTAGAAGAAGTGAGACTGGGCTCTGAACAAGCACAAAACAATGCATATGTTCCACAGATAACTAGAGATAAGACTTATTAATTGCTAATTATGTGTTAGCAATTTGGAATTGCTTTCCACAAAATAATTCAGTTAGTCTTTACAACAACCATACATGAAAGGATAACTATTATTGCTTTTTTTTTTTTTACAGAGCACAGTGTGGCTGAGAAACTTCTCCCAAACACACAGGGACTGCCAGAGAGAGTCATCAGGTAAGAACACAAACCTATTATTCAGGGACACACACTCTGTTGGGCAGACAGAGATCAGTCCAGGGATGAGGAGAGAAGCAGATACCTGAAAGCTGACTTGCACAGGAAAAGGGGGGATCTAAGGAAAAATACTCTTTCTGGATAATGCAAAGTGAGAATGAACACTTCTTCTCTTGCCCAAAAGGCCAAAAGGTCATATTTGGAGTGGACCAACCACACTGGCCACTGAGTCCACATCCATTAACATGGTTCAGCCCCATTCCACAGCAACCCCCCTCATTCCTTATGCATTGGAGTTTCTTTCTGTTCTTCCACGCAAAGATCCTCTTACTTCCTGTCCATCACATAGACTGTGTGCACCCTCAAGCTTCTTTCCCATCCTTGATGCCCTAGTGAGTCTACCCATTCTTCAGGTCTCAGCAGGAATGTCCCTTGTGGGCCCTAAATTAAGTCCCCTTGCTCTAAGTTCCTGGAGCCTCTGGTATTTTCCCATCAAAGCACTAATCATATGTCACTCTAAAAACCTGGTTAATGTTCACCTTTGCAGATACACAATAAGCCCTCTGAGAAGCGTCTTCCAGCATTTGGCTGCAGGATCCTAGGTTTTAGTCCTAAAATTTCACATCCACTCCCTTTCCCTTCTATTTATAATATAAGTTTCATTAGTGGCTAAACAAATACAAATAATCCCTCTTCCCCCCCTACACACACACACACACACACACACACACACACACACACACACACCCCTCACCTGCTAACAGTGCTTCTCAGTTAAAACAGAGCAGTAGCTTGGGCTCAAGGGCAAGTGGAGCCTTTTGCTCTTTCTTCCTGTTTGTTCCCTCAGTTTGGAAGGTGTGACTTGACCACAGCAGTCTTGGCAAAGGTCCTTTTCAACTGCACACAGCAGTCTGGGCTGATTAATACTCAGGCTAAGCAAGTGCTTACAGAAAAAACTGACTAGGGACAAAAATTAACAGAATTAGCAATGTTTTAAGAGCTCTCCACACCTAAAGATCTTAGTCTGGCCTTACCACCAAAGACAGACAAAAGTAAGGCTGATGGACTGAAACTGCCAATCCTTATGGTTCGAGATAATGTTTTGTTCCTGAATATTACCCACATTTTTTCCTGATCAAATTCCTGACTGTGGAAGGTATAGCATGAAGCATAATATTCCCATAGAAAAGTAGATATAATTCTAATTTGTAGCTAGGCAAGGACTAAAAATCCCCTAATACAAAGCTACTATAATGTTGGGAGAATGTGGTGTGATTTGGACAACATGGCATGAAAGCCCACTTCTAAAGGTCACCAGAAACACACCTCTAGTCAAAAGAATATTTAGGCTATTTAGCTTGCTACAGAAAGGAATGATTTACCTCAGGGGAACCTAGGCAGGAAGAAGTAATTGGAAGTAGCTTCTTATAGGATTTTTGTTTTCATCATGTTAAGGGTACTGTTTAATGCCCATCACCCATTTTAGCTATGCCCCTACCCACCTCCTCTCTGGTAACCATCAGTTTGTTCTCTAGAGTTAAGAGTCTGTTTCTTGGTTTGTCTCTCTCTCTTTTTAACTTTACTTGTTTGTTTTTTTTCTTAAATTCCACATATGAATGAGATCTCATGGTATTTGTCTTTACCTGACTTATTTTACTTCACATTATACTCTCTAGCTCCAACCATGTTGTCACAAATGGCAAGATTTCATTCTTTTTATAGCTGAATAATATTCTATTGTGTGTGTGGATATACATATTGTGTATATATATATATATATATATATATATATATCCACACACAGTATATATTTTAAGTTTTATTTATTTATTGATTTGTTTATTTATTTATTTTGAAAGAGAGAGCATGCATGAGTGGGAGAGGGGCAAAGAGACAGGGGGAGAGAGAGAATCCCAAGCAGGCTCCACACTTTCATCACAGAGCCCAGCACGGGTCTCAGTCTGACAAACTGTGAGATAATGACTTGAACTGAAATCAAGAGTCAGATGCTTAACCAACTGAGCCACTCAGGTGCTCCTACATGTATGTATACATCACATCTTCTTTATCCACCCATCAGTCGATGGACACTTGGGCCGCTTCCACAGTTTGTCTATTGTGGACTTGGGTATTTTTGTTTATTTCCTTATTTATAAAATGTCTTTCTATTCAGTGTCTGTTCAGTTCTGATAATTGTCCTTTTATAGGATAAGAATAATAGAGGGTTCTAAACAGGGCTTAGAGAAGCGGGGCCAGTTGGAATTCAGATATTATCAAAAAGTGAATGCTATTCTGGGAAGATGGCGGCGTAGGAGGATGCTGGGCTAACCGCGCGTCCTGCTATTCACTTAGATTCCACCTATACCTGCCTAAATAACCCAGAAAGCCGCCAGAGGATTAGCAGAACGGAGTCGCCAGACCCGAGCGCAGACGAGAGGCCCACAGAAGAGGGTAGGAAGGGTGGCGAGGCGGTGCGCGCTCCACGGACTGGCGGGAGGGAGCCGGGGTGGAGGGGCGGCTTGCCGGCCAAGCAGAGTCCCTGAGTCTGGCTTGCAAAAGCGGAGGGGCCTGATGGACTGTGTCCCGACAGCAAGCGCGACTTAGCGTGTGGGAGGTCATAAGTTAACAGCTCTGTTCAGAAAGCGGGAAGGCTGGAGGACAAAGGGAGGGAGAGCTGCTGAGCCCCCGGAAGACAGAGCTCAGTTTGGTGGGGAACAAAGGCACTCGCCAGCGCCATCTCCCCCGCCCATCCCCCAGCCAAAATCCCAAAGGGAACCGGTTCCTGCCAGGGAAATTGCTCGCTCCGTGCAAACACCCAACTCTGCGCTTCTGCGGAGCCAAACCTCCGGCAGTGGATCTGACTCCCTCCCACTGCCACAGGGCCCCTCCTGAAGTGGATCACCTAAGGAGAAGCGAGCTAAGCCTGCCCACCCCCCTGCCGCCGTGCACCTTGCCTACCGACCCCAGCTAATATGCCAGATCCCCAGCATCACAAGCCTGGCAGTGTGCAAGTAGCCCAGACAGGCCACGCCACCCCACAGTGAATCCTGCCCCTAGAAGAGGGGAAGAGAAGGCACACACCAGTCTGACTGTGGCCCCAGCGGTGGGCTGGGGGCAGACATCAGGTCGGACTGCGGCCCCGCCCACCAACTCCAGTTATACACCACAACACAGGGGAAGTGCCCTGCAGGTCCTCACCATGCCAGGGACTATCCAAAATGACCAAGCGGAAGAATTCCCCTCAGAAGAATCTCCAGGAAATAACAACAGCTAATGAGCTGATCAAAAAGGATTTAAATAATATAACAGAAAGTGAATTTAGAATAATAGTCATAAAATTAATCTCTGGGCTTGAAAACAGTACACAGGACAGCAGAGAATCTCTTGCTACAGAGATCAAGGGACTAAGGAACAGTAACGAGGAGCTGAAAAACGCTTTAAACGAAATGCATAACAAAATGGAAACCACCACAGCTCGGCTTGAAGAGGCAGAGGAGAGAATAGGTGAACTAGAAGATAAAGTTATGGAAAAAGAGGAAGCTGAGAAAAAGAGAGATAAAAAAATCCAGGAGTATGAGGGGAAAATTAGAGAACTAAGTGATACACTAAAAAGAAATAATATACGCATAATTGGTATCCCAGAGGAGGAAGAGAGAGGGAAAGGTGCTGAAGGGGTACTTGAAGAAATAATAGCTGAGAACTTCCCTGAACTGGGGAAGGAAAAAGGCATTGAAATCCAAGAGGCACAGAGAACTCCCTTCAGACGTAACTTGAATCGATCTTCTGCACGACATATCATAGTGAAACTGGCAAAATACAAGGATAAAGAGAAAATTCTGAAAGCAGCAAGGGGTAAACGTGCCCTCACATATAAAGGGAGACCTATAAGACTCGTGACTGATCTCTCTTTTGAAACTTGGCAGGCCAGAAAGGATTGGCACGAGATTTTCAGGGTGCTAGACAGAAAAAATATGCAGCCGAGAATCCTTTATCCAGCAAGTCTGTCATTTAGAATAGAAGGAGAGATAAAGGTCTTCCCAAACAAACAAAAACTGAAGGAATTTGTCACCACTAAACCAGCCCTACAAGAGATCCTAAGGGGGACCCTGTGAGACAAAGTCCCAGAGACATCACTATAAGCATAAAACATACAGACATCACAATGACTCTAAACCCGTATCTTTCTATAATAACACTGAATGTAAATGGATTAAATGCGCCAACCAAAAGACATAGGGTATCAGAATGGATAAAAAAACAAGACCCATCTATTTTCTGTCTACAAGAGACTCATTTTAGACCTGAGGACACCTTTAGATTGAGAGTGAGGGGATGGAGAACTGTGTATCATGCTACTGGAAGCCAAAAGAAAGCTGGAGTAGCCATACTTATATCAGACAAACTAGACTTTAAATTAAAGGCTGTAACAAGAGATGAAGAAGGACATTATATAATAGTTACAGGGTCTATCCATCAGGAAGAGCTAACAATTATAAATGTCTATGCGCCGAACACCGGAGCCCCCAAATATATAAAACAATTACTCATAAACATAAGCAACCTTATTGATAAGAATGTGGTAATTGCAGGGGACTTTAACACCCCACTTACAGAAATGGATAGATCATCTAGACACACGGTCAATAAAGAAACAAGGGCCCTGAATGAGACATTGGATCAGATGGACTTGACAGATATATTTAGAACTCTGCATCCCAAAGCAACAGAATATACTTTCTTCTCGAGTGCACATGGAACATTCTCCAAGATAGATCATATACTGGGTCACAAAACAGCCCTTCCTAAGTATACAAGAATTGAAATTATACCATGCATACTTTCAGACCACAATGCTATGAAGCTTGAAATCAACCACAGAAAAAAGTCTGGAAAACCTCCAAAAGCATGGAGGTTAAAGAACACCCTACTAACGAATGAGTGGGTCAACCAGGCAATTAGAGAAGAAATTAAAAAATATATGGAAACAAACGAAAATGAAAATACAACAATCCAAACGCTTTGGGACGCAGCGAAGGCAGTCCTGAGAGGAAAATACATTGCAATCCAGGCCTATCTCAAGAAACAAGAAAAATCCCAATACAAAATCTAACAGCACTCCTAAAGGAAATAGAAGCAGAACAGCAAAGGCAGCCTAAACCCAGCAGAAGAAGAGAAATAATAAAGATCAGAGCAGAAATAAACAATATAGAATCTAAAAAAACTGTAGAGCAGATCAACGAAACCAAGAGTTGGTTTTTTGAAAAAATAAACAAAATTGACAAACCTCTAGCCAGGCTTCTCAAAAAGAAAAGGGAGATGACCCAAATAGATAAAATCATGAATGAAAATGGAATTATTACAACCAATCCCTCAGAGATACAAACAATTATCAGGGAATACTATGAAAAATTATATGCCAACAAACTGGACAACCTGGAAGAAATGGACAAATTCCTAAACACCCACACTCTTCCAAAACTCAATCAGGAGGAAATAGAAAGCTTGAACAGACCCATAACCAGCGAAGAAATTGAATCGGTTATCAAAAATCTCCCAACAAATAAGAGTCCAGGACCAGATGGCTTCCCAGGGGAGTTTTACCAGATGTTTAAAGTAGAGATAATACCTATCCTTCTCAAGCTATTCCAAGAAATAGAAAGGGAAGGAAAACTTCCAGACTCATTCTATGAAGCCAGTATTACTTTGATTCCTAAACCAGACAGAGACCCAGTAAAAAAAGAGAACTACAGGCCAATATCCCTGATGAATATGGATGCAAAAATTCTCAATAAGATACTAGCAAATCGAATTCAACAGCATATAAAAAGAATTATTCACCAAGATCAAGTGGGATTCATTCCTGGGATGCAGGGCTGGTTCAACATTCGCAGATCAATCAACGTGATACATCACATTAATAAAAGAAAAGATAAGAACCATATGATCCTGTCAACCGATGCAGAAAAGGCCTTTGACAAAATTCAGCACGCTTTCTTAATAAAAACGCTTGAGAAAGTCGGGATAGAAGGAACATACTTAAAGATCATAAAAGCCATTTATGAAAAGCCCACAGCTAACATCATCCTCAATGGGGAAAAACTGAGAGCTTTTTCCCTGAGATCAGGAACACGACAGGGATGCCCACTCTCACCGCTGTTGTTTAACATAGTGCTGGAAGTTCTAGCATCAGCAATCAGACAACAAAAGGAAATCAAAGGCATCAAAATTGGCAAAGATGAAGTCAAGCTTTCACTTTTTGCAGATGACATGATATTATACATGGAAAATCCGATAGACTCCACCAAAAGTCTGCTAGAACTGATACAGGAATTCAGCAAAGTTGCAGGATACAAAATCAATGTACAGAAATCAGTTGCATTCTTATACACTAACAATGAAGCAACAGAAAGACAAATAAAGAAACTGATCCCATTCACAATTGCACCAAGAAGCATAAAATACCTAGGAATAAATCTAACCAAAGATGTAAAGGATCTGTATGCTGAAAACTATAGAAAGCTTATGAAGGAAATTGAAGAAGATTTAAAGAAATGGAAAGACATTCCCTGCTCATGGATTGGAAAAATAAATATTGTCAAAATGTCAATACTACCCAAAGCTATCTACACATTCAATGCAATCCCAATGAAAATTGCACCAGCATTCTTCTCAAAACTAGAACAAGCAATCCTAAAATTCATATGGAACCACAAAAGGCCCAGAATAGCCAAAGGAATTTTGAAGAAGAAGACCAAAGCAGGAGGCATCACAATCCCAGACTTTAGCCTCTACTACAAAGCTGTCATCATCAAGACAGCATGGTATTGGCACCAAAACAGACACATAGACCAATGGAATAGAATAGAAACCCCAGAACTAGACCCACAAACGTATGGCCAACTCATCTTTGACAAAGCAGGAAAGAACATCCAATGGAAAAAAGACAGCCTCTTTAACAAATGGTGCTGGGAGAACTGGACAGCAACATGCAGAAGGTTGAAACTAGACCACTTTCTCACACCATTCACAAAAATAAACTCAAAATGGATAAAGGACCTAAATGTGAGACAGGAAACCATCAAAACCTTAGAGGAGAAAGCAGGAAAAGACCTCTCTGACCTCAGCCATAGCAATCTCTTACTCAACACATCCCCAAAGGCAAGGGAATTAAAAGCAAAAGTGAATTACTGGGACCTTATGAAGATAAAAAGCTTCTGCACAGCAAAGGAAACAACCAACAAAACTAAAAGGCAACCAACGGAATGGGAAAAGATATTTGCAAATGACATATCGGACAAAGGGCTAGTATCTAAAATCTATAAAGAGCTCACCAAACTCCACACCCGAAAAACAAATAACCCAGTGAAGAAATGGGCAGAAAACATGAATAGACACTTCTCTAAAGAAGACATCCAGATGGCCAACAGGCACATGAAAAGATGTTCAGCGTTGCTCCTTATCAGGGAAATACAAATCAAAACCACACTCAGATATCACCTCACGCCAGTCAGAATGGCGTGGCCAAAATGAACAAATCAGGAGACTATAGATGCTGGATAGGATGTGGAGAAACGGGAACCCTCTTGCACTGTTGGTGGGAATGCAAATTGGTGCAGCCGCTCTGGAAAGCAGTGTGGAGGTTCCTCAGAAAATTAAAAATAGACCTACCCTATGACCCAGCAATAGCACTGCTAGGAATTTATCCAAGGGATACAGGAGTACTGATGCATAGGGCCACTTGTACCCCAATGTTCATAGCAGCACTCTCAACAATAGCCAAATTATGGAAAGAGCCTAAATGTCCATCAACTGATGAATGGATAAAGAAATTGTGGTTTATATACACAATGGAATACTACGTGGCAATGAGAAAAAATGAAATATGGCCTTTTGTAGCAACGTGGATGGAACTGAAGAGTGTGATGCTAAGTGAAATAAGCCATACAGAGAAAGACAGATACCATATGGTTTCACTCTTATGTGGATCCTGAGAAACTTAACAGGAACCCATGGGGGAGGGGAAGGAAAAAAAAAAAGAGGTTAGAGTGGGAGAGAGCCAAAGCATAAGAGACTGTTAAAAGCTGAGAACAAACTGAGGGCTGATGGGGGGTGGGAGGGAGGGGTGGGTGGGTGATGGGTATTGAGGAGGGCACCTTTTGGGATGAGCACTGGGTGTTGTATGGAAACCAATTTGTCAATAAATTTCATATATAAAAATAAATAAATAAATAAAAATAAACAGTTTAATTTAACCATAAAAAAAAGTGAATGCTATTTAATGACTGGGTATAAGAATAAATCTGAACTAGGAGGCAGGCAGAACAAAGTGGAGTTAGAATTGCTATACTAAAGAAGGAGCAGTCACTCAAAGAAGGCAGTGCATATCAGATGAGGATGGTTAGCCACTTTTGTGGTCATAAGGAGTCTTGTCTATAGCTTATCCAAACTTGGTCAGAGTGGCTATAGTGTTTGCCTTGCTTGGCCATTAGTTATGTTCTATTTGGAACATTGCACTCCGGTGTTAACCACCTTCTCAGTGGTTCAGATTGGAATAACTAAGTGAAGTTCCTTCCTTGTGATCTATAATCTTGTTCTCTCTCCCCTCTCAGACCTCAGGGTGCAATCTCACCATTGTCATGCGATAGGAACACACCCCGCTCACCAGTACCAGAGGGAATGGAATAAGATGGAGCCAGCCCAGGAAAAGCATCACTCTTGACAGACTACTAAGCCCTGAGTATGTCTCAAGAAAAAGAAGAGGGGAGATGTGGCACTTCCTTCCATACAGAAATGAATCTAGTCCTCTCACTGATCTCTGACCACAAAAAAGGAGAGTGGAAGAAACCTCACTGTTCTACTACTGCCTTCGAGACACAGGAATCCAGCCCACTTATCTAGTGTGTCCCAGGAAATGTCTCAGATTCCTAATCACAGTTCAGTTATACTACTTCACTTAGTAAGAGTTGGTAAGAGAGTAGAGACAAATCCAGCTTAGGAATGGCAAAAAGCATCTTGCAAGGACACTCGAAGGCAGAAGAGTATCATATTTAAGGACTTGATACTGGGCTTTAGAGCCAGAAAACATAGTATCAATTTCTAATCCCACCATACCATTAGTTTTCATGTCATAGAACACAAGTACTAAGACTGTTCTGAAAATCTGTTCAGTAAGGTTGTTAGAATTAAATGAAAAAAAAATATATATATATTTATATATACACATAATAATATATAATATAATATAACATAGCACAACATATAGTATAACATATAATATATAATATATAATATATAATATATTTTGTACAGTCTCTGGAACATATTGTGCACACAGTAGCCATTGGGAGAGTTATGGAAGAAACCACTAGGTCATGATAGTCCAGAAAAAGCAAGCCAATGCTGTCATAAAAAAAGAGATTTCTTAATGGTGACAGTGTGAGAAAAACTGGGAATTAGAGATGAAAAGATGGCTCTTATCCTTATGAAGTTCTCAGGCATTATTGAAATTGATATTTAATGTTGACAATGTAACATTTACATTCCTATTTATAATACAAATGTAGATGTTTTAGGAACTGTCTGAGGTCTATAACACAGTCAGGAGGTGTGGTGTATTGACAAAGCTGGCCCTGGAAAATAGCACTGGACAAGGTCTCTGAATTTCTGTTCCTCCATATTCAGAATAAGAAATTTGGGGAAAATGGATAAGGAAGTGTTTTCTGGATTCAAGAGCAGATGTTTTATCATCTGCATAAGAAATGGCATTAGAAGAAATTTTTTTGCTAGCAATTTTAGAAGAAAAAGGTCCATTCTTGCTGCACTGAAATGTATTTGGGTCTTGGCTTAGGTAGGGGAGATTGCATTAATTGACCCCTGGATACCTTTGCCAGATTTGAAGTCATAATAGAAACTACATTATTGGAAATTCATTTTGCCATACATCTCAAAACAAATCATCTTCAGGGGTCAGTGATTCTGATTTTACTCAGAAATGTCATCAGTATACACTCTTGCCCTTTGTTTTCCCAAGGTTTTTACTTGTTTCTCTAATTGAAAGATAACACTTTGATGGCCAAAGTAGAATGATCCCTTGCATAGCAGTTTTGTTTTTTTTTTTTTTTTTTTTTTTTTTTTTTTTACTTTTGGTAACATCTGGTAGGGAGCCAGTACAGCAGTTTGCACTTGTTAGTAACAAGGTCACAAACCCACAGAGACACAAGCACAATCCTCTCTGGGAGAATAATTGTGTGGAATGGATTTGGTCAAGCAACTTAATCTCTCAGGCATAGGCTTCCTAAAAAATAAAGGAAGATGGATTAGGATTATTTTGGATAGGTTTGGATGTTCTTGATACACAAGGCATTTTCATTAGTTAGAAAAAGGCATTTAATTTAATGACATAAAGGCCAAGTATTTTGGTACACTATGTTATCAACAATTCATCTGGATAAAGGATATTTGCAAGTTTCTGGCTACACACTATTGTTGGTAAATTGAAATCAATAGAGCATTTAAATGTTATTGATTTCTTTTCAGATTTAAGGGCCACCTGTATATAAAATATATTGAAACTGAGTTTAAAATGTATAATCTTACATTGTTTAATGACATTCAGAATGGGGGCTGATTTAAAGATTTTTTTGAGAGGGAAAAATACCATAAATCTTATACTTTATCTCTTTGTCATGTTAAATATTTAATTCTTAAATTATGAAAATAATATTAACAATAGCTAACATTTACCAAGCACCTACTTTATAGCAGAAGCTGTGCCAATATTCTCTTTCATTTGCACAGTAACCTTACAACGTAGGTATGGTATTGTTAGCTCCCGTATATGTATCAGGTGCCTGGTACATGGTGGAGTCAGATGTAGCACATCTAAAAGCGTTCATGATGACGTGATTCTCCATAACTTGAGGAGGCAGAAAAATTCAAGGGAGAGTATGGTGGGTTGTCTTGAAAGATCTTCCTCCTCCCCACTGATGAGTCAAGTGCCCCATATTGATACATGCTCTTGTTAGTTCCCTTCCCTTAAATCCTGACTGGCACTGATATCAGCCCATGATTGAAAGAATGTAAGGGAAGTGTGACTGAATGACTTTTGAGGCTAGCTGAGGAGAATCCTTACAAGTGTCTTTCAGGGTATGTTTGGGATGTTCCTCTGAAGGAATGTTCTTTAGCCTGATCACTCTTTCTCACTGACCAGTCTGGCCCATAGCAGGTCCAATGTCATGTTTGTACTGAGATAATAATAACCTAGATGGATGTCTATGCAAATGATTATGAGGAGAACTCAAACAAATTGAAGAATCCTAGGCTGCAGTTCCCTTATTTCTTTCCTTTCTTGAATTGAAATGTTAGGAATGCCCTTTGCCAGGCCTTGGCGATATAGGGATAAAGGAGACAAGGCTCCCACCACAAGTTGCTCATCAGAAAAAGACACAGATCCATTTAGAACAGACGTGAGGAAGATTCCAAGAAAACTTTCCAGGTAGATAGTGCAGCAGGTGTGGGAACCCTTGACTAAGATAGTTTGTGGCCCTTGGTGGAAAGTGGAAAGTGTATGCCCAGATCTGGAGCTCAGCACGGGATAAGGCTAGGAGGCAAGCAGGAACAGGACTAGGTTCCTTCTATGAAAAAGGAGGGAGAAAAAAAACCCAACAACATAGAGAAATGTAAGACTGTATTTTATAGGGCAGATTTTGATAAAGTCCAGAAACTTACTATGTTTGAAGAGCCCACACATTTTTCTCAATCTTAAAAAACTAAGGTTAATTTTCTCTGAGTCAGAAAACTGTTGACTATTAATCCTTTGCCAGTGGTTCTGATAAGGAAACAGAAAGCAGAATTAAATTAAATCAAATTTTTTAAACTATTCACAGTACAATATCCCGGGCACTGTGCAAAAGCAAAAGCAAATCAGCACAATCCTTACCCTCTTGGAGCTTGGAAATCAAAATAAAGGAAATACTATGAAGCAATGGGGCAGATCTGGAGAAGCTATTTAAGGAGAATTCCCTCATCTGGGACCATCTCTAAAATAACATTAACTGAAACTTATTTAGAGCTTAGCACTTCTATAAGATGCTCCGACTATTAACTTGTTTAATTTTCACAATATATGTGTAATTTGGGTATTATTGTATAATGTGTTATCTGTGCCTCTTTTAAAGACAAGGAAACTAAGGTATAAGAAAATTAAGTAACTTAATGTTTCACAGCTTATAACTAACTGGTGGGACCTGAACTGAAAGCCAGGCAATTCAGTTTGAATATTTTCTCTTAATTGTAGCATGATAATAGGTCGTGTTGTTTCTGGTCAAATTGTAAATTTCCTACTGTGGGTTTCTCCAGTGCCCCCACAAGAAATGACAGGGGCTTAGTGTGAGGCTCAGGAATCACATTCTCTTAAGCTTTATTTATTTATTTTGAGAGAAAGAGAGAGAGAGTTAGAGAGAAAGGAAATGAGAATCCCAACCAGGCTGGGCACTGTCAGCACAGAGCCTGACGGGGGCTCCAACTCACAACTGTTGGATCATGACCTGAGCCCAAATCAAGAGTCACATGCTCAACTGACTGAGCTACCCAGGCGCTCCAGGAATCACAATTTTTTTTTTAATTTTTTTTTAATTTTTTTTTTCAACGTTTATTTATTTTTGGGACAGAGAGAGACAGAGCATGAACGGGGGAGGGGCAGAGAGAGAGGGAGACACAGAATCGGAAACAGGCTCCAGGCTCTGAGCCATCAGCACAGAGCCCGACGCGGGGCTCGAACTCAGGGACCGCGAGATCGTGACCTGGCTGAAGTCAGACGCTTAACCGACTGCGCCACCCAGGCGCCCCTTTTTAAATTTTTAATGTTTATTTATTTTTGAGACAGAGAGAGAGCATGAGCAGGGGAGGGGCAGAGAGAGAGGGAGACACAGAATCCGAAGCAGCTCCAGGCTCTGAGTTGTCAGCACAGAGCCTGATGCGGGGCTCAAACCCACGAGCTGTGAGATCATGACCTGAGCTGAAGTCGGATGCTCAACCGACTGAGCCACCTGGGCGCCCCTAGGAATCACAATTTAAACAAGCACTCTGAGAGACCATGAAGGGTACTGTCCCCAGACCATACCTGAAGAAACACCCCCCTAAAACATAGAGTCACCACATGTGGGAATGCAAAGTCATTGTGATGGGTTTTAGGGACACTAACTGGTATTGCAAGGAGCATTATATAGACACAAACACAGGGCAACTGGGGTCCTGCAAAGCCTCCTGGCTGCCTCCCTACTCTCCATGAGGCATTTACATGTATATATACCTACATTAACTTCCAGAAGGCCAAGGAATGAATAAATACTTGGCCAGCCACTTCAGGGAGGAAGTTCCTTGGTCTTTCTCTATGTCAATTATAACGAATGAACTATGGCCAATTCTTGTCTATCCCAGCCTGCTGGTTAAAATCTTCTAAATTAACTTCACTCTATTAAAATCCTAGTTTTATTTTTAGTCATATACTTCCAATTCCAAAACTAGTCATTTGAAAAGCACAAAATGAGACATCTCAACTATGCAATATTACAAGTGTTCTGTTAAAAGTAATTCAAAAGCATGTGTTTCAAACAGAAAGTGATTAGGCTGTTGCAGACATTTTCACACAAAGCAACTCCCATATGCATTATTTTCTATAAACATTTCACAAAAGGGTGTGTGTGTGTGTGTGTGTGTGTGTGTGTATAATTAGAGTGACATTTCATTTGACACCTGTAGTAACTCTTTCCATGATGGCATCTTCCTTTTGATCTTGTCAGTCTGTAGACTGTATAATTTGCTGTGCAGCAAAGCAAATGCTGCCTCATAATTGACCCCTGGAGATTGGTGGTGGTGCATACAGATGACTTTTCGAAACAAAATACCATATCAACTTCCCTTAGGCAAAGGATCTGAATCTTACTCCTATACAATACTTTGGTTTCTACTTTGAATCCCACCTATTAAAACTGATGCCCAGATGTAGGCAGTGAGTGACTCAGGGTAAAATAGGTAGGAAGGATAGGAGGTATTTCTAGAAGGTGTAAACACACCCTCAAGATCATATGAAAACCTCATTCCAGAAAGTCTGAGTTTAGTTATATAGTAATTGACTTGCCTCTTTCTGTCTTCCTTTCTTTCCTCCTTTTTTCCTCCAATCTTCTCCTTCCCTGTCTTTCTTTCCTGTTCTTTGAGCTCCCGCTGGATGTATTAATTTTCACTCGATTTCATCACTATGAAATCGGGAAGGCAAGCTACTGTTGATTGTGTACTATGTTCAGGAACTTAACATTCAGATTAAAATGCAACATTATAGGGACACCTGGGTGGCTCAGTCAGTTAAACGACTGACTCTTGATTTCGGCTCAGGTCATAATCTCATGGTTCTATGTGATTTCGAGCCCTGTGTTGGGCTCCATGCTGTCAGCTTGGAGCCTGCTTAGGATTCTCTCTCTCTCTTTTGGCCCCTCCCCTGCTTGATCTCGATCTCTCTTTCTCTCTCAAAATAAATAAACATTAAAAAAATAAAATGCAACATTATACTCATATAATGTTTCTCCCTTCCTTCCTTTCCTTCCCTCCCCTCCCCTCTTCCCTCCTCTCCTCTCCTCACTTCTGCTTTCCTGTGGGTTGCTTACAGTTCTTGGAGTTCTCCTCCCAGGAACTCCTTCAATTTACCTTCAAATTTAGAAGTAGAGTTTTCTACCTCAATGGAAAAAAATCATAAAATTGAACCTAACCTGGCAAACTTGGATTTTATACGTATTTCTTTTGAAAACAAACACAATATCACCAGGATAGTTTTTTATCAGCTAGACTTGGGTCACTAGCATCTCCTTGGAAGCAGGAAATGAAACCCCCCACCCACTGCCGAGCTATATTATTCAACAAATATCCAACAAATATGTATTAGACACCTATCATATGCCGGGCACATATCACATGTTGGAGGTACATTAGTGTCTGCAGTTATGACACTTCTATTATAATAAACAGAAAACAGGTATCATCAAATTCTCAAACTAAATCTAAATACTATTAACTGAAGAAAGGGAAATAGATGCTGGCCAGGCAAAGACACACACACACACACACACACACACACACACATACACACACACACACACCAATGGTCACTACAAGATGGGAGCTGCATTCTTACAAAGAGTGGTATAATGTTATAGTAGAAAGGAATTACGCACAGTTCAGCCTATCTTATGGCTAGAACAACTAAGTCCCAGAAAGGGTAATTAATTCAACAAGTAATTAAGAACACTAACATTTTTGGTACCATACTTTTAACCAAGGGTTTCTCATCCCAAATGAATATGGTGTTTTACTTTGGTTTCCTCAGTCAATACTTTAACATCTGACATCTATTTGCTAACACACGTGGTAAAGGATAATGTACTTGGTGTAGGGAAGACACTAGGTTGGGGTCAAATTTTTCCCATTTCTTGGAAGCAAGGTAAATTTTAGTCCTTTCTTGCCTGTACTACAGTTAAGAATTTCTAAGAACCCATCCCCCCCAAAAAAAAATCCTTTGGAAAGATCCTGTGGGTTCTATCCATTCTCTGAAATTTATAGGGATTTGAATAGGTCTTGAACTAAAATTATCATCATCTTCATCATCAACCAATTCCCTGTTCTGTATTTTCACTCAAACCAAAATCCAGCAAAATCCTCCCTTTAAATGCCCCTTTACCTGAATTTTCCTCTACTACGTTCATTTTTAAGGAGAAAATTCCAAACACAGCCTTCTTATTATCCCAACCACTAATCCCTCCTATTTCTCATGTACTTCCTGTTTAATGATTGTTTGCCTAATAAAACTACATAGGGAAATTATTCCAAACTGTTAACTCTCATTTTTCGCCCTAGAGAAATCCTCCTATATACTTTAATGATAACAGCCATTTCCCTTATCCATGCTTATTGTAGAGATCCCACTATTTTCTGTACCTCAGACCTTCATTATTCTAAACTCTATTACAATTTCTATAATAAGTTCTCATGCATGCAAAAGTTTGCTAACTTAATAGACCTACACTAAGTTTCAAGAGGGAATAACCTCCAGACCCTGACCCATCTCCCCAAGAATGTTCCAGAGGAAACCTACCTTGGAGGTTCAGTGTGTTTCAGTAATGGCAACAACATACAACAGGGTGTCCAAAGGCATCTGTTACTTCTTTTAACAGGAGCCCTGGTATCCTCTTTGGCCAAACTCAAGGCCATCAAGTGGCCATTTGTCTTCTGGAGAAAGGATATCATAAGATAGATGAAACTATCTGAACTTGCCTCTGTTTACCTACTATCTACTTCTGTCATTCCCCCACCAAAGCTTTATATTTAGTAGCATGGATCTGCTGCTATTTCCTTGCATATACCAAAGCTTTAAAATGCCCTTAAGTTTTCCCATTTGTTGATCCTTTTGTCTATTACTCCCTTCCCTATTTACCTGCCTTGTGTTTTTTATTATTTAATAACTCAGCTGGGGTGCTTGGGTGGCTCAGTCAGTTAAACATCTGACTCTTGGTTGCAGCTCAGGTCATGATCTCATGGTTCATAAGATTAAGCCCCATGTCAGGCTTTGTGCTGATGGTGCAGAGCCTGCTTGGGATTCTCTCTCTCCTTTCTCTCTACCCCTCCTCCACTCATGCACACACACACTCTCTCTCTCTCTCTCAAAATAAACATAAAAAAATAAACATAAAAACTCAAGTTACATATTGGTACATGTTGGCAAATCTAAGAAGACTTACTTGATGATACCTCATCTTCAGACGTATAGGGTGATTAAAAATAATTTAATACATTCAAAAACTTATTATTCCATTGTGTATAAACAACAGTTAAATAAGGTAGAGGGTAATTTGTATCTCAAAGAAAAATTCAGTTCCTGATGACTTTCAGGTGACTTTTGCAAAATCATTGTGCAACAGATTATTACATTTGTTTAAAAGTCTCTCCAGTATGCAATTGGTTCTATGAAACTAGTGCAACCTTATTTCCGAAGACAGACAACCGTGGTATAAAAAGGAAACTCAGGGGCACCTGGCTGGCTCAGTCGGTAGAGCATATGACTCTTGATCTTAGGGTTGTGACTTCAAGCCTATGTTGGGTATAGAGATTACTTAAAAAAAATAAAAGGAGGGGCGCCTGGGTGGCTCAGTCGGTTAAGCCTCCGACTTCAGCTCAGGTCACGATCTCGCGGTCCGTGAGTTCGAGCCCCGTGTCGGGCTCTGGGCTGATGGCACAGAGCCTCGAGCCTGCTTCTGATTCTGTGTCTCCCTCTCTCTCTGCCCCTCCCCTGTTCATGCTCTGTCTCTCTCTGTCTCAAAAATAAATAAAACGTTAAAAAAAAGGAAAACCATAGGCCAATATCACTTATTATAATAAATGCAAGAATCTAAATCAAACATTTTCAAACAAAATTCAATAGTGTTAAAAGTTACAATTAAAAAAATAATTTACCATAACTAATTTGGATTTATCATAGGAATAGAAGGGTGGTTTAATATACAAAATGTATATTTCATCTATCTAGTTATATATTAGGAGAGAAAGTAATTTCATGAAACTTAGCATTATTTGTAATAAAATCTCTCACCAAACTAGGACTATAATGGAACTCCCTTAATCTTACGAAGGTATATGCACTCCACCTCTCCCACAAAAAAATTTAGAAGCCTCTTTCCAACCCCCTCTCCCAGCATCACGAACAAGACAAGTGTGTCACCACCACTGCAACCACTTAACATTATCCTCAAGACATAATAGAAAGATATAGATAGATAGATAGATGATAGATAGATAGATAGATAGATAGATAATAGATCAATAGACAGAGAAGAAAACAAAGCACTTATTATCTGTAGAAGATATAACTGTTCACATTTTTAAAAATAACTTTAAAACCTATAAATAAGCCAAAATAGACAGCAATAAAATCAAAAAATAATATATACAATAGCAACAAAAATTAAAGTACCTAGGAATAAACAAAATATGCACAATATATTTATGGGAAAATTATGACTTTGATGACTAACATAAAAGAACATCAAAATAAATTGAATGGTACAGCATATGAATGGATGGGAAAGTTCAATATCATACAGGTGCTATCTATTTCCAAACTGATCACTAGGTTCAATGCAATTCTGATGAAAACTTCATTGTTCCTTTCTTCAGGAATTTAATTGGCTGACCCTTGAATACATGTGAAAGAGATAAAGGCCAAAAAAGTTAGAGGAAACAGAATAAAAGCATGCGTAAACATGTTATTCCAAATATTAATATTATTATGAAGCTACATTACATAAAGAATGGGTGGTATTTGTACAGAGTTGGACAAATTGAACAAATTTATTCTGTTTGGAATAAAACATGTTCCAAAAACAAAATCACTAATATATGGAAATTTGTTATATATGAGCTGACACTGAAGACCACAGAGAAAAGGAGAGCCTATTCAATTTATAATGTTGACATGTTTATTATTTAGAAAAATAAATATAGATAGATCCCTACTATTATGCCATATATGACAGATTCAAATGGGTAACAACTAAAATTAGAAAGAAACTTAAAAAGTATAGAAGACTATCTTTATAACTAAATTTTTCCTAAAACTTGTTCAGCATAAAAGTAAATACTGGTAAATTCAATTATATTAAAATTTAAAACTTCAGTTCATCAAAAGACAATATTAAGAAATCTATAATGCATATAACTGCACAGATTTGTATCTGGAGGATATAATGAATTCTGAAAACTAAAGCTTTAAAGTAAGAATAATTCTCATCTGGTACTACAAGAAATGCAAAGTGGTACAACCACTTTGGAAAACAATCTAGAATATGTCATAAAATTGATCATACATATATCCTATAATCTGGCAGTTCCATTCAGCTATACAGTTAAAGTCAGCCCTCGAGGAGCACTTGCTTATGGAACAAGGATACATGTCGAGGATGGTCCCAGAAGTATTTGTAATAGTAGACATATCAAGTTAGAAGGTAAGTTAATGGGCTTCTGTTGTATTGATATGTGCCCTGCCTTATGTTTATGTTGCATATTTTCTACTGAACTATTAAATACTGCATAATTTAAAACATTACAACATTTTAAAAATTCATGACATGCAAGGGGCATAAATAATATTCTAAGAAAATTCAGAAGAGAACATCGTTATCTTAAGATTATTTTAAGATTGTGAGAGCAAAGACATTCTTGTGTGTGGCAGCATTTTAACAGGCCTTGAAGGGTATATTATTCATTATTTATACCTTGCCCTGTTTTTCAAAAGATTTTAAATTGCTTATAAAAATGTTATGAAACAAAATTAAAAAGTAACAAGGTGCAAAAACCAAGATTTAGGGAAAATAATGAGTAAAAAACAAAAAGGGAACAAGAAAGGCATAACATTAGCAGATTGGAATTCATAGCATTCAGTTAATTATTTTTAGGAGGTGGGATGTCAATTTGTCTCTAGCTGAATGAAAACAAAAATATTATCAGTTACTGTATCACCAGTTAATAAGTCCATTAAAAGAGAATGGCAGGGATTTTTGGTTCTTTGCTTGTTGGTTTGTGTTTTGTTTTTGGCACTATCTTCTTAAAAGGAGATGGTATGAAATTTGGCAACAGGCCATTTTGAGCAAAAGAACAAAATTAAGATACCAATATAAAACTAACTAAATACACAAATAAGTAAACAGATGCTGTAAACAGGAGTCAAACAGGAATTCTACCTGCC
This sequence comes from Prionailurus bengalensis, assembly GCF_016509475.1. Taxonomy (NCBI): domain Eukaryota; kingdom Metazoa; phylum Chordata; class Mammalia; order Carnivora; family Felidae; genus Prionailurus; species Prionailurus bengalensis. The sequence goes on from NC_057344.1 coordinate 191,595,784, forward strand.
TTTGCTATAGATGCTTGATGATGATTAATATGTTTCCAAGGACAGACTGGAGCCAGAGAGACGGAGAGTAACACTCAGTGGTACTCAAAGTGTTGACCCTAGACCAGAAGTTAGCAGCATATCCAGGGAATTTGTAAAAAATACAAATTCTTGGCAACACTCCAGACCTACTGAACTGGAAATCCCAGGTATCAGCCCAGAAATCAGTGTTTTTTAACTCCAGGCAGTACTGATGTATTCTAATGATTAAGAACTCCAAGGCTAAGGAGTTTGGATTATAAGCTGTATGTAATAAAGGACCACTGACATTATTGGCATCCGATTTCAAACCCCTTTGGGTTCCTGTGCTCCTGTATCCCAGGATCCAGGATAATTTCTGTCATTCAGATATGGCACTATGAGCCAAAGAAGATACTCCTAGCTTCTAGTGCTTTTCAATCTTGTAAGAAAATTTTAAAGCAGGATTTCTCAGGCTTAATAACTTTGACATTTGGGGCTGGGCAATTCTTTGCTCTGAAGGGGTTTCCTGTGCATTTTAGGATGCTTAGCAGCATTCCCATAGGGTGTTTAATAGCATCCCTGGCCTCTCTACCCACAAAATGCCAGTAACATCACTTCCCTAATGTCAGTCAGTCAAAAATACCTCCAGATACTTCCAAATGGTTTCTGGGGGACAAAACTGCTCCAGTTGAGAACAACTGTACTGAAGTATTCCCAAATTAAAATGAATAGCCTGGGTGTCATTCAACCCCTGAGAGTACTCCTACCTTTATCCTTGGTTCTACCAGCATTGTATCAAGGATCAGATTAGATGAGAAATTTTTCTGAAGGACTGCATATGCCAACTCAGAGTATATCCAAATTAAGCTGATAATGAAAATGATATGATAGTCATGCAAATAAAACTATAATAATTTAGCTAAAAGATCTTGAAATGGTCTTCCTCCAGAAAGAGAACCCAGAAATGTAGGAAGTTAATTCCAGGGCCTTTCAAAGATAACAGACTTCCCATTAAAGCCAATGCTAGCCCAGAAGAATTAATTTTAAAAAGATTTTGGATGACGAAAGTCTTTAAATTTGAATATACAATTATCTTAGGAATTTATTAAACATTCATATTCCTGGGCTTTATTTTCAATTATTTTGATTTAGCAGGCCTGGCTGGGGCCCAGGAAATAGCATTTTAATAAGCTCTCCAGGTATTTTTGATGCAGGTGTGGGCTGGAACTACACCTTGGGAAATACTGCTTTTAAAAATGAATAAAGGAAAGTTGAGTTACTTTGCTAACAAAGACACACTTCCTTTTCAAAGACAGGTTTTAGTCTGGACTATTCACTGTCACCTTTTATCAAAAGGAGCAGACAAATGGGTATTGGTGAAAATAAGTGAAACAGCCCTGATATAAAACAGTAGGCACTGATGGGTGCCATGGCTAATTAGAATACAACAGTAGCTACTAAGCTACAGGTGATCATTGCTAATCAAAACTGATGTTCATGAGCACCAGATCTCCTGATATCTAAACATAAGCTGGACATCTCTGATTTTTATTGCAGTTTTTCTGATCTTAAAAAGATAATTATTGGGGCGCCTGGGTGGCGCAGTCGGTTAAGCATCCGACTTCAGCCAGGTCATAATCTCGCGGTCCGTGAGTTCGAGCCCCGCGTCGGGCTCTGGGCTGATGGCTCAGAGCCTGGAGCCTGTTTCCGATTCTGTGTCTCCCTCTCTCTCTGCCCCTCCCCCGTTCATGCTCTGTCTCTGTCCCAAAAAATAAATAAATGTTGAAAAAAAAATTAAAAAAAAAAGATAATTATCAGTAATTCGACTTCTGTTTAGGATCTTAATTTTTCAGACCAGATTTGGACCACAAACCGCAGGTGGTGACATCTGTCATAAAGGAACCAGTCCATCCAAGGACTAGTGGAATGAAAGTCAGAGTGGCAGGATCCATGTCTAAGCTGAAGGTTTCTTTGAATTGCATCTCTACTATACATAAAATCCTCACTGTTGTGTGTTTGTGTGTGTGTGTGTGTGTGTGTGTGTGAGCACTGTAGCCCAAACTTCCAGTATGTAAAGCTGTCTATACTTGTACAGCCAATGTGTTGGCTTGGAGAGAAGAAAGGGAAAAGATGCCAAGGGGAAGGCAGACATTTCTAGCCCTGCCTCTTGATTGTTCCAGTGGAGATGGCCACCAGTGCATGCACTAGATATATCCATCTGAGTTCCCTTTAGACATGAACTGTCCAAGAGGCTAGATAAAGCCAGAACTGGAAGATGAGCAGAAAGACACAGCACTGGGAGCTCACCAGAGTGTCACTCAGTCTAAACCACCTGCCTACATACAGAAATATGCTTTGCAAAAGGAAGGTGAGAGGTCAGAGCCTAATTAAAGGTAATAATAATAGTTATCCAGTTAGTTAGAGAGCTAACTCCTAGACAGACATACACACACATGTACACACTTGCAAATCAGATATCTGGTGACACACAATTGGTAAATCTTGAAGCTGTAAATTAGGACCTATGTCTGTCTGTCTACAAAATTCATGCTTATAATTTTCACATAGGGTTTCCATTCATAATTATTTAAACAGAAAACTATGCAAATACCAAGTGCACAGTTTTGAATCATTCCTGCTCTAAGATGAATATTCAAGGTACTACATGAAGTTAAAAGGAATGTTCTTAAAGCAGCACTCAGTCTTGATGTAATGCAGTTGTCTAATTCTCAAACTCAACTTGTTTTATGACAAACATAAACCTAATGATAGCTTTTAAAAAAATTTTGGCATGAAAGAAACACTACCTTATAGGGGAAATATAAAGTCCTAAAAGTCTCTCTCTCTCTCTCTCTCTCTCTCTATATATATATATATATATATATATATATATATATCTTAAAATGAAGAAAATTCAGTAGTTCTCTTTCTTTCCAGAATGTCTAGAGCTCTATAAAACCCTTAACATTGCTGCAGCCTGTAAGGAAGAAATACACAGAAATTTCTAGACAGCATATTCACAGAATTGGAAAACTTGGGTTATTCTAGCATCTTCACAAGTTTCTGAAATAACAAAGAAATACAGAAATAGCTTCAGAAAAGGAATACTAATGAGTAAGACTACACCCTTAAGACTGAACTTCTTGAATTTGCATACAGAAAGCTTAAAAACTTTCTGAATTTAATACAAGATTATTGACACAAGAAAGTGCTCAGTACATGAGCCTCTGAGATAGGGATTTACATGGAGCCCAGAATTAGGACCAAAAGAATTAGGACCAAGATACTTTGTAAGAATTGTGTGCTAATTAACCCTCTCTCCCCCAATTTAATACCAGTGTTTCACAGTGGAACTGCTATTAACACTTAGTACAGGGAAATTCTTCTTTGCAGAAACTGTTCCAAGCACTATAAACAATGACAGTAATTCCTCATCCCCTAACTAAATGTTAACACCTCCAGGTAAGAAAAATGTCCTTGACCATTAAATGCTCCCTAGCAATGCAGAACCATCCCCTAGTTGAGAACCATTAATTATGCCTGTATTCTGTTAAGTAAACGTGTGGCAGAATCTTTGTTTAAATAACTATAGTGTTTATTCCATGATATTTCCCCAAATAATCCTGTTTGAGCTAATAACATCTAAAGAAAAGAACCTCTTCACATTTAATTAAGAGCAATATTTGGGTCCCTTCAATCCTCCAGTATTTATTAATCATAATTCCAGAGGATACTGGTCTGCCAGATGTGAGTGGACAGGCTCCACCTGCATCCTCCCATCTTGAGAATGGTCCTGCTGAGAGCCACCATTTGTTTGGTTATTACCCTCACTAAAAGTCATCTTTACTGTCTTTATCTAATTCTAGGGGTTAAAAAGAGAAGTCCCAACATTTCAATTCCATTCCAAATCCATTAAAATCACAATGCAAGTTCAGCAAAATTATATTTATGCCAATTATAGTTCTGACACTATACTAAGTGTTGGATATAAAATGATGGATAACCAAGACATGGTGTGAATCTTGAGAAACTCATATTCTAGTTAGAAGATAAACAAATAATTAGTATAGAATATGATCAATGCTAAATGAGTGCATAGTATAATAGTACAATCCTGAAGCAACACAGATACAGAAGGCATTTTAGCAGATACTCAAATTCTGAGCTCCTAATGGTAAATAGGCGTTCATTACATGAATGTTTTTTTCTAAGCATTTCTAAGCTAAGTGATTAGCCTATGGAATGATAAAAGGCATTTAACCAAAATAGCTAATGGAATATAAAAATTTATAATATTTCTATAAAGAAGAGCAGAGAGTGGTAGGAAAGTAGCCTAAAGATAGAATTAGATTCAGTTCATTTAGGACCTAATGCATGTAAGATGACAGTTTCATCCAATTGCTTAAAACCCTCAAATGGGTCTCCATTATTACAGAACACTACTCAGCAATTAAAAAGAATAGATGGGCACCACCAGGTATGAAAACTCAAAATAATTATGCTGAATGAAAGAAGTCAGACAAAACAATAGTATATGTAGTACTATTCCATTTTTCTAAAACTCTGGGACATGCAAATTGGTCTATAGTGAAAGCAGATCAGCAGTTGCCTGGGGATGGAGATGAGAGCAGTAGCGATGGGGAGAGAGAGAGATTACAAAGGGATATGCAGGCCTTTGAATGTGATAGATATGTACACTTTCTTGATTGTGAGGATGGGTTTCATGGGGGCATTTCTATGCCAAAAGTTATAAAATTACACACGCTAAATGTGTCATTTACTGTATGGCAACTATACCTTAATAAAGTTGACAAAAAACTAAACAGGCAAAAAAAAAGTGTTCTAACAGAAGACCATGGAGGAGGGGAAGGAAAAAAAAGGGAGCCAAACTATAAGAGACTCTTAAAAACAGAATAAACTGAGGGTTGATGGGGAGTGGGAGAGAGGGGAGGGTGGGTGATGGTCATTGAGGAGGGCACCTGTTGGGAGGAGCACTGGGTGTTGTATGGAAATCAATTTGGCAATAAATTTCATATTTTTTAAAAAAGTGTTCTGCATTGCATTTGACTGCCTAAAAGCTATCAGAATATACATAGAACCCCAAATAGTTTCTCATTGCAGTGGTGTTACAACTGGGTGAATGGGGGCCCTGGGAGAAAGGGGACTTTTCTTCACATATTTCTCAATTCAGTTAATCAAATATTGTGATGTACATTCTCCATACCAAACACTCCTGCTGACATTGAAGACACATTACTAAACAATATAGGAAAATCACTATCATTGAGATGAATATGGTGTGATCATATGTACCATATCATTTAATTTAAAATATTAAATATAAAAAAGTTAATTTTTTTTGTAAAATGCTGATTTCTAAAATCACTGTCTTTGCATTCATACATATGTATATGTAATATGTGTGTGTGTGTGTGTGTTGGGGGGTTATTCATTTTATTTCTCCTTCCTATAATTATTTTCCTGGACTCTTCTTCACCTTTTATTTTATTTCATTTTTATTTTTTTTAATTTACATCCAAGTTAGGTAGCATATAGTGCAACAATTACTTCAGGAGTAGATTCCTTAATGCCCCTTACCCATTTAGCCTATTCCCCCTCCCACAACCCCTCCACTAACCCTCTGTTTGTTCTCCATATTTAAGAGTCTCTTATGTTTGGTCTCCTCCCTATTTTTATATTATTTTTGCTTCCCTTCCCTTGTGTTCATCTGTTCTGTGTCATAAACTCCTCATATGAGTAAAGTCATAAGATATTTGTCTTTGAGTGACTAATTTTGCTTACCATAATAATGTCTAGTTCCATTCACATAGTTGCAAATAGCAAGATTTCATTCTTTTTGATTGCTGACTAATACTCCATTGTGTGTGTGTGTGTGTATATATATACATATATCTACATATATATAATATATAATATATAATATAAAATATTATATATTATAATACTCCATATATATATATATATATATATATATATATAATGTCCATTGACGGACATTTGGGCTCTTTCCCTACTTTGGCTATTGTTGATAGTGTTGCTATAAACATTGGGGTACATGTGTCCCTTCAAAACAGCATACTTGTATCCCTTGGATAAATACCTAGTAGTGTAATTGCTGGGTTGTAGGGTAGTTCTATTTTTAGTTTTTTGAGGAACCTCCATAATGTTTTCCAGAGTGGCTACACCACTTTGCACTCCCATCAGCAGACCAAAAGAGATCCTCTTTCTCCATATACTTGCCAACATCTGTTGTTGCCTGAGTTGTTAATGTTAGCCATTCTGAGGTGTGAGGTGGTATCTCATTGTGGTTTTGATTTGTATTTCCCTGGTGATGAGTGATGTTGAACATGTTTTCATGTGTGGGTTGGCCATCTGGGTGTCTTCTTTGGAGAAGTGTCTATTCATGTCTTTTGCCCATTTCTTCACTGGATTATTTGTTTTTTGGGTGTTAAGTTTAGTTAAGTTCTTTATAGATTATGGATACTAACCCTTTATCTGATATTTCATTTGCAAATATCTTCTCACATTCCATAGGTTGCCTTTTAGTTTTGCTGATTGTTTCCTTCGCTGTGCGGAAGCTTTTTATTTTGATGAGGTCCCAATAGTTCATTTTTGCTTTTGTTTTTCTTGCCTCTGGAGACGTGTTGAGTAACAAGTTGCTGCAACCAAGATCAAAGAGGTTTTTGTCTGCTTTCTCCTCCAGGATTCTCATGGCTTCCTGTCTTACGTTTAGGTCTTTCATCCATTTTGAGTTTATTTTTGTGTATGGTGTAAGAAAGTGGTCCAGGTCCATTCTTCTGCATGTTGCTGTCCAGTTTTCCCAGCAACACTTGCTGAAGAGACTGTCTTTATTCCATTGGATATGCTTTCCTGCTTTGTCAAAGATTAGTTGGCCATATATTTGTGGGTCCAATTCTGGGTTCTCTATTCTCTTCCATTGATCTGAGTGTCTATTTTTGTGCCAGGACCATAGTTTCTTGATGATTACAGCTTTCTAACAAATCTTGAAGTCTGGGATTGTGATGCCTCCTACTTTGGTTTTCTTTTTCAAGATTGCTTTGGCTATTCAGTGTCTTTTCTGGTTCCATACAAATTTGGGGATGGTTTGTTTTAGCTCTGTGAAGAATGCTGGTGTTATTTTGATAGGGATTGCACTGAATATGTAGATTGCCTTGGGTAGTATTGACATTTTAACAATATCTGTTCATCCTATCCAGTAGCATGGAATATTTCTCCATTTTTTTGTGTCTTCTTCAATTTCTTTCATAAGCTTTCTATAGCTTTCAGTGTATATATTTTTCACCTCTTTGGTTAGATTTATTCCTAGGTATTTTATGGTTTTTGGTGCAATTGTAAATGGGATCAACCCCTTGATTTCTCTTTTTGTTGCTTCATTGTTGGTGTATAGGAATGCAAGTGATTTCTGTGCATTGATTTTATAAACTGCAACTTGCTGAATTCATGAATCAGTTATAGCAGTTTTTTGGTGGAATCTTTTGGGTTTATATATAGAGTATCATGTCATCTCTGAAGAGTGAAAATTTGATCTCCTCCTGGCCAATCTGGATGCTTTTTATTTCTTTCTGTTGTCTGATTGCTGAAGTTAAGACTTCCAATACTATATTGAGTAACAGAGGTGAGAGTAGACATCCCTGTCTTGTTCCTGACCTTAGGGGGAAAGCTCTCAGTTTTTCCCCTTTGAGGATGATATTAGTGTTGAGTCATTCATATATGGCTTTTATGGTCTTGAGGTATGCTCCTCCTATCCCTACTTTCTTGAGGGTTTTTATCAAGAAAGGATGCTGTATTTTGTCAAATGCTTTCTCTGCATCTATTGAGAGGATCATGTGGTTCTTGTCCTTTCTTTTATTGATGTGATGAATCACATGGATTGTTTTTCAGATATTGAACCAGCCCTGCATCCCAGGTATAAATTCTACTTGGTCGTGGTGAATATTTTCTTCAATGTATTTTTGGATCTCGTTGGCTAATATCTTGAGGATTTTTGCATCCATGTTCATCAGGGAAATTGGTCTATTGTTCTCCTTTTTAGTGGAGTCTTTGTCTGGTTTTGGAATCAAGGTAATTCTGGCTTCATAGAAAGAGTTTGGAAGTTTTCCTTCCATTTCTATTTTTTGGGACAGCTTCAACAGAATAGGTGTTAACTCTTCCTTAAATGTTCAGTAGAATTCCCCTAGAAAGCCATCTGGCCCCGAACTCGGTTTTGGGGAGATTTTTTATTACTAATTCGATTTCTTTACTGGTTATGAGTATGTTGCAATTTTCTATTTCTTCCTGTATCAGTTTTGGTAGTTTATATGTTTCTGGGAATGTGTCCATTTCTTCCAGATTACCCATTTTATTGGCATATAATTGCTCATAATATTCTCTTATTATTGTTTGTATTTATGCTGTGTTGGTTGTGATCTCTCGTCTTTCAGTCCTGACTTTATTTATTTGGATCCTTTCTTTTTTCTTTTTGATCAAACTGGCTAGTGGTTTATCAATTTTGTTAATTCTTTCAAAGAACCAGCTTCTGGTTTCATTCATCTGTTCTACTGTTTTTTTTTTTTTTTTTTTTTTTTTTGGTTTCAATAGCATTAATTTCTGCTCTAATCTTTCTTATTTCTTGTCTTCTGCTGGTTTGGGGTTTTATTTGCTGTTCTTTCTCCAGCTCTTTAGGGTGTAAGTTTAGGTTGTGTGTCCGAGACCTTTCTTCCTTCTTTAGGAAGGCCTGGATTGCTATATACTTTCCTCTTATGACCACCTTTGCTTTGTCCCAGAGGTTTGGGGCTGTGGTGTTATCATTTTCATTGGCTTCCATGTACTTTTTAATTTCCTCTTTAACTTCTTGGTTAGCCCATTCATTCTTTAGTAGGGTGTTCTTTAGTCTCCAAATATTTGTTACCTTTCCAAATTTTTTATTGTGGTTGATTTTGAGTTTCCTAGCATTGTGGTCTAAAAATATGTACAGTATAATCTTGATCTTTTTGTACTTGCTGAGAGCTTATTTGTGTCCCCGTATGTGGCATATTCTGGAGAACATTCTATGTGCACTGGGGAAGAATGTCTATTCCACTGCTTTAGGATGAAATGTTCCGAATATATCTATTAAGTCCATCTGGTCCAGTATGTCATTCAAAGTCATTGTTTCCTTGTTGATTTTCTGAAAGATGATCTGTCCATTGTCATAAGTGGGTGCTGAAGTCCCCTACTATAATGGTATTACTATCAATGAGTTTCTTCATGTTTATGATTAATTGATTGATATATTTGGTTGCTTTCACATTTGGACCATAAATGTTTACAATTGTTAGGTCTTCTTGGTGGATAGACTCCTAAATTATGATATAATACCCTTCTTCATCTCTTGACACAGTGTTTATTTTAAAGTCTAGATTGTCTACAAGTATTGCTACTCTGGCTTTGTTTGGTTGACTTTTAGCATAATAGACATTTCCCCATCCCCTTACTTTCAATCTGAAGGTGTCTTTAGGTCTAAAATGGGTCTCTTGTAAACAGCATATAGATGGATTTGTTTTCTAGCCATTTTGTTATCCTATGTCTTTTGATTGGAGCATTTAGGCCATTGACATTAAGAGTGAGTACTGAAAGATATGAATTTATTGCAATTATCTTGCTTATAGGTTGGAGTCTCTGGTGGTATTCTCTGGTCCTTTGTAGTCTTTGTTGCTTTTGGTATTATTTATTTATTTATTTAGTTAGTTAGTTAGTTAGTTATTCATCTTTTCTCCCCTCAGAGAGTCCCCCTTAAAATTTCTTGCAGGGCTGGTTTATTTTTTTTTTTTATTTTTTAAAAATATATGAACTTAATTTCAAAATGGTTTCCATACAACACCCAGTGCTCATCCCAAAAGGTGCCCTCCTCAATACCCATCACCCACCCTCCCCTCCCTCTGACCCCCCATCAACCCCCAGTTTGTTCTCAGTTTTTAACAGTCTCTTATGCTTTGGCTCTCTCCCACTCTAACCTCTTTTTTTTTCCTTCCCCTCCCCCACGGGTTTCGGCTAAGTTTCTCAGGATCCACATAAGAGTGAAACCATATGGTATCTGTCTTTCTCTGTATGGCTTATTTCACTTAGCATCACACTCTCCAGTTCCATCCACATTGCTACAAAGGGCCATATTTCGTTCTTTCTCATTGCCACGTAGTATTCCATTGTGTATATAAACCACAATTTCTTTATCCATTCATCAGTTGATGGACATTTAGGCTCTTTCCATAATTTGGCTATTGTTGAGAGTGCTGCTATAAACATTGGGGTACAAGTGCCCCTATGCATCAGTACTCCTGTATCCCTTGGGTAAATTCCTAGCGGTGCTATTGCTGGGTCATAGGGTAGGTCTATTTTTAATTTTCTGAGGAACCTCCACACTGCTTTCCAGAGCGGCTGCACCAATTTGCATTCCCACCAACAGTGCAAGAGGGTTCCCGTTTCTCCACATCCTCTCCAGCATCTATAGTCTCTGGATTTATTCATTTTGGCCACTCTGACTGGCGTGAGGTGATATCTGAGTGTGGTTTTGATTTGTATTTCCCTGATAAGAAGCGACGTTAAGCATCTTTTCATGTGCCTGTTGGCCATCCGGATGTCTTCTTTAGAGAAGTGTCTATTCATGTTTTCTGCCCATTTCTTCACTGGGTTATTTGTTTTTCGGGTGTGGAGTTTGGTGAGCTCTTTATAGATTTTGGATACTAGACCTTTGTCCGATATGTCATTTGCAAATATCTTTTCCCATTCCGTTGGTTACCTTTTAGTTTTGTTGGTTGTTTCCTTGGCTGTGCAGAAGCTTTTTATCTTCATAAGGTCCCAGTAATTCACTTTTGCTTTTAATTCCCTTGCCTTTGGGGATGTGTCGAGTAAGACATTGCTATGGCTGAGGTCAGAGAGGTCTTTTCCTGCTTTCTCCTCTAGGGTTTTGATGGTTTCCTGTCTCACATTCAGGTCCTTGACCCATTTTGAGTTTATTTTTGTGAATGGTGTGAGAAAGTGGTCTAGTTTCAACCTTCTGCATGTTGCTGTCCAGTTCTCCCAGCACCATTTGTTAAAGAGACTGTCTTTTTTCCATTGGATGTTCTTTCCTGCTTTGTCAAAGATTAGCTGGCCATACATTTGTGGGTCTAGTTCTGGGGTTTCTATTCTATTCCATTGGTCTATGTGTCTGTTTTTGTGCCAATACCATGCTGTCTTGCTGATGACAGCTTTGTAGTAGAGGCTAAAGTCTGGGATTGTGATGCCTCCTGCTTTGGTCTTCTTCTTCAAAATTCCTTTGGCTATTCGGGGCCTTTTGTGGTTCCATATGAATTTTAGGATTGCTTGTTCTAGTTTCGAGAAGAATGCTGGTGCCATTTTGATTGGGATTGCATTGAATGTGTGCATTGAATGAGCTTTGGGTAGTATTGACATTTTGACAATATTTATTTTTCCAATCCATGAGCAGGGCATGTCTTTCCATTTCTTTATATCTTCTTCAATTACCTTCATAAGCTTTCTATAGTTTTCAGCATACAGACCTTTTACATCTTTAGTTAGATTTATTCCTAGGTATTTTATGCTTCTTGGTGCAATTGTGAATGGGATCAGTTTCTTTATTCATCTTTCTGTTGCTTCATTGTTAGTGTATAAGAATGCAACTGATTTCTGTACATTGATTTTGTATCCTTCAACTTTGCTGATCATGTATCAGTTCTAGCAGACTTTTGGTGGAGTCTATCGTATTTTCCATGTATAGTATCATGTCATCTGCAAAAAGAGAAAGCTTGACTTCATCTTTGCCAATTTTGATGCCTTTGATTTCCTTTTGTTGTCTGATTGCTGATGCTAGGATTTCCAACACTATGTTAACCAACAGCAGTGAGAGTGGGCATCCCTGTCATGTTCCTGATCTCAGGGAAAAAGCTCTCAGTTTTTCCCCATTGAGGATGATGTTAGCTGTGGGCTTTTCATAAATGGCTTTTATGATGTTTATGTATGTTCCTTCTCCCAACTTTGTCAAGGGTTTTTTTTAAGAAAGGGTGCTGAATTTTGTCAAAGGCCTTTTTGGCATCGATTGAAATGATCATATGGTTCTTATCTTTTATTTTATTAATGTGATACATCACATTGATTGATTTGCGAATGTTGAACCAGCCCTGCATCCCAGGAATGAATCCCACTTGATCATGGTGAATAATTCTTTTTATATGCTGTTGAATTTGATTTGCTAATATCTTATTAAGAATTTTTTCATCCATATTCATCAGGGATATTGGCCTGTAGTTCTCTTTTTTACTGGGTCTCTGTCTGGTTTGGGAATGAAAGTAATACTGGCTTCATAGAATGAGTCTGGAAGTTTTCCTTCCCTTTCTATTTCTTGGAATAGCTTGAGAAGGATAGGTATTATTTCTGCTTTAAACATCTGGTAGAACTCCCCTGGGAAGCCATCTGGTCCTGGACTCTTATTTGTTGGGAGACTTTTGATAACCGATTCAATTTCTGTGCTGGTTATGGGTCTGTTCAAGCTTTCTATTTCCTCCTGATTGAGTTTTGGAAGAGTGTGGGTGTTTAGGAGTGTGGGTGTCTAAAATGAGTCTCTTGTAGACAGCAAATAGATGGGTCTTGTTTTTTTATCCATTCTGATACCCTATGTCTTTTGGTTGGCGCATTTAATCCATTTACATTCAGTGTTATTATAGAAAGATACGGGTTTAGAGTCATTGTGATGTCTGTATGTTTTATGCTTGTAGCGATGTCTCTGGGACTTTGTCTCACAGGCTCCCCCTTAGGATCTCTTGTAGGACTGGTTTAGTGGTGACGAATTCATTCAATTTTGGTTTTTTGGGAAGACCTTTATCTCTCCTCCTATTTTAAATGACAGACTTGCTGGATAAAGGATTCTCGGCTGCATATTTTTTCTGTTCATCACATTGAAGATCTCGTGCCAATCCTTTCTGGCCTGCCAAGTTTCAAAAGAGAGATCAGTCACGAGTCTTATAGGACTCCCTTTATATGTAAGGGCGCGTTTATCCCTTGCTGCTTTCAGAATTTTCTCTTTATCCTTATATTTTGCCAGTTTCACTATGACATGTCGTGCAGATCGATTCAAGTTACGTCTGAAGGGAGTTCTCTGTGCCTCTTGGATTTCAATGCCTTTTTCCTTCCCCAGTTCAGGGAAGTTCTCAGCTATTACTTCTTCAAGTACACCTTCAGCACCTTTCCCTCTCTCTTTCTCCTCTGGGATACCAATTATGCGTATATTATTTCTTTTTAGTGTATCACTTAGTTCTCTAATTTTCCCCTCATACTCCTGGATTTTTATCTCTCTTTTTCTCAGCTTCCTCTTTTTCCATAATTTTATCTTCTAGTTCACCTATTCTCTCCTCTGCCTCTTCAATCTGAGCCGTGGTCGTTTCCATTTTATTTTGCATGTTGTTTAAAGCGTTTTTCAGCTCCTCCTGACTGTTCCTTAGTCCCTTGATCTCTGTAGCAAGAGATTCTCTGCTGTCCTGTATACTGTTTTCAGGCCCAGCGATTAATTGTATGACTATTATGCTAAATTCACTTTCTGTTATACCATTTAAATCCTTTTTGATCAGTTCATTAACTGTTGTCATTTCCTGGAGGTTCTTTTGAGGGGAATTCTTCCATTTGGTCATTTTGGATAGTCCCTGGAGTGCTGCGGACCTGCAGGGCACTTCCCCTGGCTGTGGTGTATAACTGGAGTTGGTGGGTGGGGCCGCAGTCAGACCTGATGTCTGCCCCCAGCCCACCACTGGGGCCACAGTCAGACTGGTGTGTGCCTTCTCTTCCCCTCTCCTAGGGGCGGGATTCACTGTGGGGTGGTGTGGCCCGTCTGGGCTACTTACACACTGCCAGGCTTGTGGTGCTGGGGATCTGGCGTATTAGCTGGGGTGGGTAGGCAAGGTGCATGGGGGCAGGAGGGGCAAGCTTAGCTTGCTTCTCCTTAGGTAATCCACTTCAGGAGGGGCCCTGTGGCAGCGGGAGGGAGTCAGACTCGCTGCCGGAGGGTGGCTCCGCAGAAGCACAGGGTTGGGTGTTTTTTGTGGAGCGATCAAGTTCCCTGGCAGGAACTGGTTCCCTTTGGGATTTTGGCTGGGGGATGGGCGAGGGAGATGGCCCTGGCGAGCTCTGTCATCCTGGGGCTCAGCAACTCTCCCTCCTTTTGTCCTCCAGCCTTCCTGCTTTCCGAGCAGAGCTGTTATCTTATGACCTCCCAGATGCTAAGTCCCACTTGCTGTCGGAACACACTCCGTCTGGCCCCACTGCTTTTGCAAGCCAGACTCGGGGCTCTGCTTGGCCGGCGGGCCGCCCCTCCACCACAGCTCCCTCCCGCCAGTCCGTGGAGCACGCACCGCCTCTCCTCCCTTCCTACCCTCTTCCGTGGGCCTCTCGTCTGTGCTTGGCTCCGGAGACTCCATTCTGCTAATCCTCTGGCGGTTTTCTGGGTTATTTAGGCAGGTGTAGGTGGAATCTAAGTGATCAGCAGGACGCGCAGTGAGCCCAGCATCCTCCTATACTGCCATCTTCCTAGTACCTCCGCAGGGCTGGTTTAGTAGTCATGAACACCTTTAATTTTTGTCTGGGAAACTTTTAATTTCTCCTATTTTGAGTGACAGCCTTGTTGTATAAAGAATTCTTGGCTGCGTATTTTTTCAGTTCAGCACATTGAGAATAGCCTGGCATTCCTTTCTGGACTGCCAAGTTTCTGTGGATAGGTCTGCTCAAACCTGATCTGTCTTCACTTATAGGTTAAGGACTTTTCCTTTGCTGCTTTCATGATTCCTTCCTTGCTCGAGTATTTTGTGAATTTGACTATGATATGCCTTGTTGACGGTTGTTTTTTGTTGAATCTAATGGGAGTCCTCTGTGCTTCCTGGATTTTGATGCCTTTCCCCAGGTTAGGAAAGTTTTCTGCTATGATTTGCCCACATGACCCTTCTACCCCATTTCTCTCTCTTCCTTTTCTGGGACCCATATGATTCTGATGTTTTTCCTTTTTAATGAGTCACTGATTTCTTTAATTCTTAAATCGTGCTCTTTTGCCTTAGTCTCCCTCTTTTTTTTCTGTTTCATTATTCTCCATAAGTTTGTTCTCTATATCACTGATTCGCTGCTCTGCCTCATCCATCCTTGTCGCTGTGCATCCATTCTAGATAGCATCTCAGTTATAGCCTTTTTTATTTCATCCTGACTAGCTTTTACTTCTTTTATCTCTACAGAGAGGGATTCTAATCTATTTTTGACTCCAGCTAGTATTCTTATTATCGTGATTCTAAATTCTGGTTCAGACATCTTGCTTGTATCTGTGTTGGTTAAGTCCCTGGCTGTCGTTTCTTCCTGCTCTTTCTTTTGGAGAGAATTCCTTCATTTTGTCATTTTGAAGGAAGAAAAGGAATTGAGATTTAAAAAAATTAAAATTAAAAAATAAAATTTAATAAGATTAAAATTAAAAAATTAAAAACACAAACACACACACACACACACGCACACACACACAAATCAAATAAATGATGCTAGATCTTAGGTGTGTTTTGGTCTGGGTGTTGAAAAGGACTTGACTGATTAGAGAAAAAAGGGGAAAAAAAGGAAACTGTTTGAAAATTTGTAAAAATGAATATGCTGAAATAGAATAAAATCAAATGATGGAAGTAAAATAGAATTTGAAAAATTTACAGAACAGTAAAAAATATAGTTGAAAAAAATTTAAAAAATATTTTTAATAAAAATTCAAAATAAAAATAGAATTTTTTTCTTTTTCTGTTTTCAAAAAAAGAAAAGGAGAGAAAGAAAAAAGAAAATTGAATAGATGCACCAGGAAACAAACTGAAATACGATTGAAATTACATCCTTTTCTCCTAACATTCAAACTATGAAGCATTTTATAGCTCATAAACTATGCAGGTGGAGCGACTTGTATTCCTGAAGGTTTGAAGTTGGCCCAGTTGTTCAGGGCTTAGTGTAATGGCTCCATTATCCACTAGATGGCGCTGCTTAGCTTACTGGGGTGGATTGTTGGGGCACTTGTCAGTGCGTATGCACATGCACGGGAGTAGTAAAAATGGCGTCACTCAGCTACCCAGTCTCTAGTAACAGAATTCTATTCTCCTCAATCAGCAATCTTGCACCCGTCCTTTGTCTCTGGCTTCCATCTGCTCCCCGCTTTTACACTGTCCGTGACCAAGCCCCAGCCAGCACCTCTCTCCTGAGTTTTATCTCAGGCGTGGCTGTTTTTCCCGACCCCTTACTTCTGAGAGACTGCGGCTTTGACCTGTTCTGCCCCTCTGCAAGAAGGTCTCACTGAGCAATGACCAGGTGCCAGCCACACCCAGGAATATTCACGGAACCGTGTTGCTGCCAATGTCCAGAGACTGTGGCTGGGTGCCTGCCTGCCCCAGAAAAAGTTCATGCAATCATGTAGCGGCAGTGTTTCAGGAATTATGGAAAATCACAACATACATCTGGCATCAGGCCTCACCCTTAATGACCTTGTTCCAGCACCAGCATCTTATTCACCTTTTAAACTTCTACTTTTTTCTAAAGGCAGATCTAAAGTGCTCCTTCATTTGTGAGGTTTTCCTAATCTCAATTGTACACTGGGAACCCCTTCGTGTACGTCCTCACAAAGATTCAATCATACTTCAATTATATAACCCATTAATCTTCTTTCACTTATTTACTGGCATGAGTGTCTCCACTACAGTATCATCTTTATGAAAGTCATTGTCAGTATATTCTGAGCAATTATTAATGTGCACAACATATGAGTATATACTTATTGAAAGAATTGATGTGATGCTTCTCAGTCTTATCTTAGTTCATATGTTCTAAGGCAGGAATGGAAAAGAGATACAATCTGCTGTGGCAAATTCAGTCTACCAGTGTTAGTAGGCCTCTACTGACAAAAGTCCTAGTGTCATTTCTGAATTCTACACAGAGTGTCTTGTTTGTTTAGAAACACCTGTCATGGGTTTAGTAGGGGGATATGAGGATATAAGCACCACATGCTTGCAATTTCTAGAATTAGAAGTATGTAATTAAAACATTATACAAAACAGTACTTTAAACCAGTTTTCTGTCCAAAATGGAGTGCTACCATTTTTTCCTAGAATGCATATCCTTTTTTCCTATTTGCCATTTTGGATGCTAAAATTGAGATGCCCTTCATCTTCTCACATACCCTTAATTAGATGAGAAAACAAACAGTGACAGATATTTGGCTCTATAAAAAATAATATTAAATTGTGGGTGATTGAGAGATGATGAGAAAGAAAAGGGGGACGGTGGTTAAAGATGACTTGGTAGAAGTGGACAAAGTGTGAGAATCTCCTTGACAGGGAAGGCTCAATGATGTATATGTGCTATGGCAAACCCATCCTGTGTGACTGGTGTTTCTAAATGTCAGGGGATTTCAACCAAAACCTGAACCAGATCAGAAAAAAAATAATGGCTACAAGATGCAGACACCAATAGGTTATAGAGTTAAGTGTAAGCATGAGGACCATGGAGCTTAAAGTGTTTATAAAAATGTAAACATGGGGCTTCTGGGTGGCTCAGTTAGTTAAGCACCTGATTCTTGATTTTTGCTCAGGTCATGATCTCACAGTTCTTGAGTATGAGGCCCGCGTCAGGCTCTGTGCTGGTGGTGCAGAGCCTGCTTGGGATTCTCCCTCACTTTATGTCCCTCCCCTTCTCTCATGATCTCTCTCTCTCTCTCTCAAAATAAATAAACTTTAAAAAAATGTAAACATTACACAAATCTTGAGGAGAAAATTAATATCTTATGAAATATTATAGGAGAGTAAAGATTTTATGAAAATATCAAAGTACAGGACTGTCTGGATTGCAAAGATCATAATATGATCATACCCTTCTTCACAGATTATAATATATCTTTGATTATTATTTTTTTGAATTCTTACAACTATTCTCGAAGATCAGCAGGTCAGGAATCATTATCTTTTTGGAATGATCTGAACTTTCCAGAAGTTAAAAACCTAGAACCAGTGAGTCAGGGAAGGAGAATGATCCAACATTTCCTCCCCCTTTCCATTCAAGGTCTCTCCTCCTCTTCCTCCTTTCCTTTCTTCCTCTCTCCCTTCTTCCCTCCCTCTGCCCTTTTCTCTCTTTCTCTCTCCTTCTCTCTTTCTTTCATAGATTGAGCATATGTGAACCTTCATTTAACACTTAAAAGCTTGTACATTGGGGTTTATGGTTTGAAATATAGGCAACAAACATAGACAGCTATAGATGAAGCTATAGGAAATAGTGAAGTTGAAGGATCACTATAATAATGAAGTTGAAGGTGACTTACTTTTTGAAATAAACATGTAATATGAACTTATATATTGTCATTGACTTTTCCCCAGGAATTAAATGCAAAAGATTCTGATCATGTAGATCTGGCATATTTGGCCTTAATCATTTCAACTTTTACTAAAATGTGACTTCTTGGGGTTTTGTATGTATGTACCAGTATACTACATGTGTATAATATACTGCATATGTATATATGTATACATGCACACACACACACACACACACACACACAAATAATTTTAGACCAAAACCAAGCAAGTCTCTCTTTATGTCTGTGGTTGTTTGACTGGGTTAGGAAATTGCATTTATAAAAGGCCTTTTGGCCAGAAACGATGTTATGCTCTGGAAAAGAAACTTCTTTCTTCTTTGATGAAGACAATTTTTTTTTCTTTCCATGGGAACTAAACCATTCTCCAATTCCCCTGGTGGGATATGAATTAATATAGTAGAACAGAGTTTACTCTCAACAGCTGCGACTTGCACCTGTGGTGTATTTTTTAATCCTTTTTCACTGCAGTATGATAGAGAAAAAAGCAGGGGGAAAGGCTTTATGGGACCTTCCAACTGAGATGCTTAATGCATTATTAGGAACAGAAATTCTCAGTGGGATTTACCCATTCCTATTAGGAATTAGGCTTAGAGAATCAAATATGAAAAGTATATAACATTTCCCCAACCTGAGCTGAGATTGGCAGTGGGATCCACACCCGTCATTTTCTGTTTTTTCTCCAATCTGTCATATCAGGGTTCCCCAGATAATTTCATCTCCTGCCTTCTTTGATCCATAGCCTATAGTGCAGAGGTATTTATAGCTCCACACTGGCATTATGTGAGCATCACTGGCCAAGACAGAACACACAATCAGCTTTGCTGTATGCTTGTTCCACATCATTAAGCATTAATGAAGTGATCTCTAATTGTTTCTCATTCCTGGACTCCAGGCTCTTTATTGCTCAGTACTCCTGTATAGCTTTCCTTAGAAGTCAAGTTAACCCTCCCAACTGTCGAGATGGCAGGCTGATGCTTCCCTATGGAGGCAATATCATTAACCTGCTGTGAGTTGGAAGGCAAAGGAAGGGGGAAGGATGTTCTTAATCATGGGTATCTAAAAAACATCCTCAGTGTAGCTTTCAGCTGCCAATTCTTTCACCTCTGAATCGCATGTGTTGCCATCCACTTGCAGCTTCGTGTGAAGATCTCCGCCAACTATCAAAACTATCTTAGCATCATTCATTGCTATATGGAGAATTTTTCAGCAATGGGTGTGCATAAATGTGTACAATTTCTGGGGAAATGTCTCTAGGAAATAATGCCTATTAAGAGAAAGTTGTTTACAAACTACAATTATAATGAAAGCAGTCAATTTACACCATCACACACAGATAAGGGTTTTTCATATGCTTTGTGTGCATATTTTGAAAAAAAATGCTTTAGATGCGTCTCAGCAAAACAAATCCTTCCCATCAGAAATAGAAATAATGGTCAACTTATACGTGTGTTTTGAGAGAAGAGGAAAGTTTTATTGCTGACTGTTGAAAAAGAAAAGTGAAAGGAGCAAATGCTAATAAAGACTCTCACCACACTTGACAATTTAATAAGTGGAGATTATGAGAATATTATTATCTTAGCAGAGTATTTCATTTCACCCAGAATCTCCCCATAAAGCCCATGTGGCAAATCTAGCTTAGAATTCAGTGCTAACTTTCAAACTGGACAAATATGACCTGAAATCTCCAAACACAGCAAACAGTTCCTGTTGACCAAGTAGTAAAATAAAATTCAGGAAGGGGGAGTGGTGAGTTTGTGAAATTCAACAACCTCAGGAGTTATTAGACAGAAGACTGTTCATTTTTAACGAGGACTGTAGGGTATTTAGGGTACACAAATGAATGTGGTTCTGATTTAAAATATCAGCCACATATTGCATACAAATATTTAAAGGAAGGCCAAGTTGTAGTAAACTTTCTATGCGATCAGGTTACATCAAAATGCATTCTAAAGGGTTTGATTAATATGACTGCACTGAATCAGAAAAGGAATCGATACTAATTATTTTCCACTTATTTTGAAATATTAGTGTCCTGTATTGAAGCCAAAAGTACCTAAAGAACATATGCTCCTTTAGGTATCCATTCTCATCATTTTGCATCTCTGAGTTTCTGTCTTCCCTTCAGGACCTCCCATAAAAGTGTCAGCCAGCCATATTTTTGCTTAAGCAGATGCATGTGCCTCTTTGACTCAGTTTTCGGCCCTTGTGGCTCCAGGGGTTCAGTGCTTATGGCATTCCCTACAAGAACACGTGTTGGTGGCTGAGATTTCTGCATGCCTGTCACTTCTTTTTGGATTGTACTGCACAGTTGAGTGGGCCTGTCCTTTGAGTGACTGCAGGGACAGGGGCTGGGAGACAGTAAGAAATCAGAGTGACAAGTTAGCTCAAACAGATCCTCTTATCACGTCCACTTCAGAGGACAAGTGCCTGCAGCTGCATTTCCACCACATCTGTGGGCTTAAAAGTACATATTTACTTAAAGCCATAGGATTTTCAAATCTGAATAGGAGCTTAGGGCCCCCCTTATTTTTTTTACAGTTGAAGAAAGTGGCACCTACAGAAATGAAGGGGCACTTTTTCCTGGTGAATGTCAGCACTTGGACTTGAACTTGTGCCTACTGATGCTTAGTACCCCTAGAAACAAGGCTCTTTTTATATTCCCTTAAGATTACATTATTATACCATTGGCCCAGGGCTGTGAGGGACTTGGGTACATCTGTGGTGTGAGTAGAGTTTTCCTCTCTTTTTTGATATAGTCTTCCTACCTCCCACACCACTGAAACTGCCTTACAAATATGAGCAGTTGATTTAGAAAGAAAACTTTAAATGAAAATATAGTTTACTAGTCTAACTCCATTATCCTTTCTGGGAAAGTCATTCAAAGTCTATATCCTGCTTATATTTAATCTCTCAGTGTATGTGATTAATATAGGATCTCTCAGTATATCTATAACAAAGGCACTCAATCAATGTATTTCATTTGAATTAATTGTTTCCTTGAATTATTTGGGGATGTGTGTACAAAAGGAAAACTGGGCTGTCAATTAAACAGATGAGACTGTCCACATCAACAGAATTCAAGTGTATTCATAGTATGGAATAATTCCTCCCATGAAGAAGGTTATGTATACAGTAGACAAGTACTTCCAGCTGTACTGTCTTAGCTATCCACCAATTTACCCTTCCCTGGCCTAGGCAGTATAAAAAGAAAGGTGTTAAGAGGGTGTTAACAATAGGGCTGGAAGGAAGGTTCAATCCATTCCAGATGTGGTAGTTGACACCTTGTCTTAACTTTGTTCTCAGTCTAACACCTCATATATCATTGACAATGGGCCAATCAGGAAACACACCCAAAGATTGAGGTATCATGATTAGGTGCTAATAATTAGGGCTGGAATTCCTTTGACTGAAACAAACATTTTGGTAGTCTGTTTCTCAGAGTTTCACACCAGATCTTTTTTACCTGACTTTGCAATTATACTTTTTAAACCCAATTTTGCAATTACATTCCTTTTATTCTATTGCTCACTCTATTTAGAAAACATGAGTGTGCTTTGTTTTCCTTTTTTCTACCCTATTTGGAAACCACAGGATATGATATTCTGAGCTGTATTGCAGAACCTAATTTATCACTAGGTATGGGTTTAATGCTGCCTTTTTGAAGAACAAGAGAGTAAAAAAGGCAAGTAAGTTTTTTGTTTTATTTTGAAAAGTATCTTAACCCGACAGACTTCTTGAAAGAGCTTCAGAAACCACCAGGGACCACCCTTTAAGAACCACTGAATTAAAAGATATTCTCATTAAACTGATTAATCTCCAAGAGTTTGGAGCATGAATAGAAATAGAAATTAGAAATAGAAATAGAAATAGAAATAGAAATAGAAATAGAAATAGAAATAGCTTCTATCCTTCTCAGGGATAGAAGCTGAGATTTGAAAATGGGTAACATACTGAAAAGGGTGGAGGACATTTCTTATACTGAGAAGAGAAAGACTGAATCAATGGAAGGAAGAAAGCATTTGACTAATGTAGAATAGGTTGTTCTAGAAGACCCAAGCCTCTTCAGGTGTGGCAATGTTACAGCACTTCAATGAGAAAATAGCCTAAGACAGGTACAGATGCTTGAGGTTACATTTGAGTTATACACACATTTACTTACAGATAGTAAATGTCCAAAATCTATGACAAAACTATTGTTCTCCAAAACTCACCTCCAGTGTATCTGAGAGGAGCAAGAGTGCACCAGACCATTTAACAAATCAAGATCCCTATCAAAAGAGAAATTAATGAAATCACTTACCTTAGATGGAGGAACCCTAAACTGAGGTGAGGTTGTAGCTCTACAATCCGATATTCATTTTAGACCTCACTGAGAAGCTGACATTTAAACAAAGACAACACATGAGGAATGCAACTATGCAGCTAGCTGAGTGAAGAAGAGCCAGTGCAAATGTCCCAGAGTCAGGAAAATGCCGGAAATATTTTAAAAAACTAGGAGGAAACCAGTGTGTCTAAACCAGAGTGGCAGTGGAAAAGAAGTTTAGGGAGTAACAAGATGTCAAATTGTGTAGGGTTTTGTAGAATGTCAGCTTTTACTCTAAGTGAAATGGGGAGCCATTGCAGGGTTTTGAGCAGAGAACTAACACAATCTGATTTATATTTAGAAATAACTACTCTTGACGATTCAGAAATAACAGTGAAGGGAGGGGACAAAGAAGGAAACAAAGACAAAAGTGAAGGGCTACTGTTGAGTCCCCAAGGTGATCTCTCCCAGTTCCTTCCTTCCCTGTGTTAGGCACTGCAATATGCTCCTCTTCAAACTTCACAGGGGGAAACTCATTCATCCCCCTCCTTTCAAATCTGGGGAGTGCTTAGTGACTTACCCGAATAATAAAATGAGATGGAAGTAGCAGAAGGACCTCATAAAAAGTTTCAAACAATTTCTTTTTAAGTTCACTCTTGAGAAATTCCAACTAACAACCTAACCGCCATGCTCTGAGAAACCCAAGCTACATGGAAAATCCATATGCAGATGGTCCAGTTGACAAGTCCACCTGAGCTTCAGTAAACAGCAGTATCAATAGCCAGCCAAGCGAGTAAACCATCCTGGACATCTAGTCTCATGTATCATCTGACTATAAATGCATGAAAGACCTCAAGTAAGAACCATTCAGTGGAGACTTCTCAAACCCGAACATAATGGAGAAAAATTAAATATTGGTTTAAACCATAAAGTTTTGGAGTAACTTGAAATAATTTATGCAGCTATACACTATTTCTTAGCCCATAAAGAGGTAGCAGAAGAAGAGTGAGAATAGAGTCTCAAAACAATTGCTGTAGAGAAAAATGGATCATCTGATTGATTGATGTGTAAGTGGATGGGAAGAAAGCCCAAGAATTAAGGATGACTGCACGATGTTTTACCTGAACACCAGATAGGTAGAAACTGACATCAAGTAAGCTGTTGGATCACTACAGGTGGAGAAAACATAGGTAAGGAACAGGCTTTTGAGCAGAGAAGTCATAAATAAGTGATTTATGATTTGTTTGGTAAAGTAGGATGGGCAAACAGGAAACATTAAAAACAGAAGATTACAGGAAGACTATTATTAAAATCTATTCGTAAGGTAAATCTCTGACCTTCTTAAGAGTCATGTCAGAATGGACGGCAAACAAGAAGAAAATGCGTAAATCGAAGAATATGTCAAAGGAGACGAGGACAAAGTCAAATGTCAAAGAAAGAGTCATATTACTTGGAAAATATGGTCATAGTTTATGAAGTCACACACCAAAGATGATGTCAAGAGTTCTACAGTCAGGGACAGATAAATGGACATTCCCTTAGCAATGATAAATTTGTGAAAGTATATAAAAAATTCTGAATAAACTGTTCTAGTCATAAATGGATACATGAGAAGGGAACACATGTACATATCCGTTTGTGGAAAAAAAACCGCCATGGATTATGATTTTCCTGTTTCAAGTGTATGTCAGTGCATTTTTGTGTGTATTTATTTTCTTCCTATATGGCAATGAGATGGAAAGATAGTTTTGATTTTGTTTATTTTCAGAAAGAGGGTAAACATGTCATTTTCTGTCTTATTCCAAACTGTTCAGGTTAAATGTTGTGGCTTTATATGTAACCCAGAGGAGCTTGAACTTTCAAGGAAAATCCGTATCTCAACAGATTTTCAGTATAATTATATTAGTGATCCAAATAGATTTATATAACCTTCGATTAAATATCAAAAGTGAATATTCTGCATGCACAAACCCCAAGCCCACCTTTGCTCTTCTGACTTAGGAAGAAAATAAATATAAACACTTTTAAAAGATCAATGCCCAAAAGCATTTTTTAAACAAGGAACAGAGAGAAGGGGTGATTCTTTGTCTTTGCTTTTATAATCTCATCTCTTTGTTAAGCTCCCTTGAGAAAAGAACGAACGGATGGGCGTAATATAAGAAGCAGAAGTAGAGTCAATCCATTTTGTCAAACTGCAAGAAGAATCAACACATTTATCTCGCTGCTTGAGATTCAAATGTAGTTAGAAACATAATCCCATTTTTATCATATAAAACTTGATTCACTTCTCACTGCCAGTGTTCAGAGCAGTTATCCAACAGACATGAATGGTGTTGATTTATTTTCCTATACTCTATCTACCCTGAAAGCATAAAATATGGTACTCGCCACTAATTTTTCAGCCCCGTCATCAGTATTTGATACTGGAAATTCAACGTAAGCCTATTAATGCATACACATATAAAAAATGTGCTTTAAAATTTTGGGGGTATATGATTTCATTATATTTATGGAGATGCCTAACATTTTACAGTAGTAACTATATGGCAGGCAGCTTTCAAAAAATTGTGTGTGTGCATCATTGCTTTTCATCTTAACAAGAAACTTACAAGGTAGGCATTATTATCCCTATTTTACAAATAAAGAAACTGAGGCCCATTGAGATTAAATAACTTGTCAGTGTTACACAGCAAGTAAATTGCAGAGCAAATATTTAAACCTAAGAAGTCTGGCTACAGAATAGATACTCCTAATCACTAACTGCTTACTTAGGTACATAAGAAGAAGAAAAAGAGTGCTATCAAAGAAACTAAGACTGAGAAAAACAACATTATGAATTATTGGTGAGATAGAAGAATTTTCTAAGGGCTTATAGAAAAATTTCTTAGCTTGGTGATAGGAAATATCAAATGAACCTGGATTCATGCACATCAGTGGGTGGTGAATAAACAAACTGTGGTATATCCATGCTTTGGAACACTATTCAGTAATGAAAAGGGACAAACTACTGATACATGTAACAACCCATATGAGCCTCAAAGGCATTATACTTAGTGGAAGAAGCCAGTCTCAAGCACATATGCACTGTATGATTCTGTACGGAGGTTAGGAGTAGAAGTAGGGGTTGACTATGAAGATACAGAACATGTAGGATTTGGGGCACCCGGGTGGCTGAGTCAGTTAAGTGACTCTTGATTTCGGCTCAGGTCATGATCACATGGTTCATGAGATCGAGACCTACATTGGTTTCTGTGCTGACAGCATGGAGCCTGCTCTCTCTCCCCCTCTCTCTCTCTGCCCTTCTGCTTCCTCAAAATAAATAAGTAAACTTAAAAATATAACATGTGGAATTCTGGGGATGATGGGACTGTTCTAAATCTTGATTATAGTTGTAGTGACACAAATCTACATGCTTAAAAATTTAGTCAATTAATTTTATCAATGTGAATAAGTCGATTTTACTGTATGATAACTTAAAAAATAAGATTTTATTAATCCTCGGGGGGGGGGGGGGAGAAAGGAATCTTGATACAAGACTTGGCCATTCTTAGGGCACCTGGCTGGCTCAGTTGGAAGAGAATAAGACTCTTGATTTCAAGGTTGTGAATTTGAGCCCCATATTGGGGGGATATATATATATATATATATAACAAAAAGTCTTGGCTATTCTACTTAAAACTGTGGATGCTTGATCAAGTTGCTTAAACTCTTATAGTTTCAGTTTTTTTCCCTTTAATTAGTAAGTAACTAAAAATGCCTAGCAGCATGTTATCAATTGTAAATTTTGTGAGGTGCTCAGTACCATGGCTGAATATTAGAAACACTCAATCCATGATTATAAATACTGTTCACGGTCTTGAAAAAAAGTAAAAGTAGCTTCCTTTGCCCTATTTTCAGATGTCTCTATAATAACGATGTGATGATCTGATCCCAGGAAGGAAGGCTCCTGTAGGAGCCATCAACAAAAGAATCATTCTACAAAATTTCTATTTGGTGATTTTACTACATCCGTGGGAACACTGTCTTCTTGTCACTATCCAAGCCAATGACTCCTCCAAAGAAGCTGTATAGGACATTTTTGAACCATGGAAGCTAAAGAAATGTTAGCCTTTTTTCCCTCGTTTTTCTCCAGCCACCTCTACTTCCATTGCCCTGCTTAAACACCAGTCTTCCTTTCTGCAAAGAAGCTCCCCTCTTTTCCTTTCAGCCACCAACTCCACTCTCTTCTGCTCCATGAGGCCCTAGCTTGTCCCTCCCTTGAGTTCTCCGAGTACCTCACTGTCTGAGTAGCTCCTGCTGTTCCGTAACCACATACAACCTGGTAATTGACACAGTATATCATATACTCATGCTGTGCTGTGCCAAAGAAAACCCAAGTTCCTTGAAGGCAGGCAGATATAAAACTGAAATATATTACAAAGATGATGTGTGTCTGGTCTTCTCAGTACTTCATATGCACTGTTTGTTTTTTCTTCAAAACAAGCCTTTTAAATAGGAAACTTTACCCCTATTATGTACAAAAAGAAACAGAGTTAGTCACTATCCCAAGGGGAAGTTACATATGTTGAAGCTGGGATATGAACCTAAATGTGACTCAAAATT
The DNA here is from genome assembly GCF_016509475.1 of Prionailurus bengalensis. Classification (NCBI taxonomy): domain Eukaryota; kingdom Metazoa; phylum Chordata; class Mammalia; order Carnivora; family Felidae; genus Prionailurus; species Prionailurus bengalensis. The sequence goes on from NC_057344.1 coordinate 191,623,098, forward strand.
CACTCTATTTTATTTACTTTTACACCAAACAAAAATACATTTTTTTCTTTATATCTCACAGGAAATTAAATATATACAAGGTTCATGAATTATCTGTAGGACTTAATTGAACTGAATATTTCCTACCTACATCAGCATTTTTAAAATAATAGCTTCCTGTTTCCTGAGGAAGACGATGATTGACTTTTACCAAATAAAAGTTTCAGGTGGGTAAAAAAAGGTTTAAAGATGTTTTTACATTCAACTTCCAAATATAAGACTTGGGGTTGTTATTTTCTTATATCTCTTCTTCCTTTTCCCTTCTTCTTTTTTATTATTGTTCTTTCTTCTTCTCCTCCTCCCTCTAACCCTCTTCTTATTCTCCTTCTTCTTTTTTCCTTTCCCTCCTCCTCCCCACTTCCTCCTCTATCTTCTTCTCCTCTTCTTCCCCCACTCTCCCTCTTCTTTTCCTCCTCTTCTTGCTCTGTCTCTCTGCCTCTATCTCTCCCTTTCGTTATTTTTATTTTAAATTAGATGGGCACCATTTTTTAAAGTTAAAAGCATATCTTCCTAAGACACTATTAATATGTATTACGGATGCTATTGAGCAAATCAATAAGCCACATGTGAATAACAGGAACTAATTTTTTGTTTCCTTTTCAAACAACTAGCTATATGGGAAGTTGGCAAAGGAAAAAAGAACAAAGAAAATATGTCAAATAATTTATCTTGTAAGCTGATGAAAATGATTAATCGGAAGGCAGTTTCTGATGCTACTGAAATAAGAATTACGAAAGGAATAGAATCTGCAGAAGAGTATATCTCCCCTGCTTTGCTGTTCTGTGGATGCTCAAATGCAGTCCAATTCTAACCCACTGGGGGAAACCTCCTTTCATGGGAGCAGCATGTGAACCAAGAAAACTCAGGACTCTGGTAACAGGACTCAGGAAAATTTATAACTTGGCGTTCAATAGCAAAAGTCCCACATATTGCTGGGCCTCACAGATATATTTCAGATCTGTTAGAAAAATACATTTTTACAACGTATTCTAGAGTCATATGTAAAGTTAACTTTTACTGATAACGCAATATACACCAGCCAATGTGGCTAAGAACTTTACATCCATTGTCATATTCAAATCTCTAATGATCAGGGATGATTTTCATCATTTGCGTGCAACATGAGAGTAAACTAAGTCACAAAAAGGTTAAGAATTGTGTCAAAACACCTAACCCCCAGGAAGGGGATAGCAGAAGCCAGACTGTGAGAGAAACCACTGAGCTACCTGTGTTCATAACAACTACATTATATTGCTTCTCCTGAGGAATGGCAGCTCCTGGAACCACTTTCACTGATATTTGATAAAGGAGTCCATATATGTAGTCTACCCTACTGTATAAACATTTGCATTTAGCTGCCAAAATGGGATATTTGCTATGCATTCCCTGAAATTTATTCTGAAAATACAAAAAGCTTTGTTTGATCATTGCTCAAATGCACTCTCAATTATTTTTCAAGCTAGTTTCCTTGGATGGGTATTGATGGGATTTACGCTCACAGAGAAATCCAGCTGACATGCAAACAAAGACAAGGAGAAGGCTTAGCTACAAGCTAGTATCATCCATAATAATTGACCTTGTACTGTGAATTTTAACTGTCAAGCAATTGAATTTCAGACTCTAAGCAAAAGAACAATTGCTACATGGGTATAAGGATACCATTATGAGGTTGCACCGACTTAGGCAAGGAAGAAATCAGGTACTGCACCATCACTGCTTTGGTAGACATGAAGGTCATCTGCAAAAGTTCACTTATCTGGAGAGAATGCAATTAGAATTCAGGTAATAAACTGGTTCACCAGATACCAAGACAAATGCACTCAGGATTCATTTCAATATATCCATATAGAACAATGATTTCATATATTTTGGAGTCCATAGGTTTATTAAAAGGATAATGATGTTATGGCATCGTCATGGATATAACATATTTTTATGTGAGGGAACTAAATTAAGACGTGTTTATTTTTACTTGAATTTGTTTTTTCAGAAAAAAACAAAAAACTTAGTAGATTTCATGAGATGGACAATTGCTTATGGCATCTTTATTGGTGTTATTCAAAACTATTCATTAGCAACTGCTATGGGATGATTTGTAACCCCCTAAATTTATATGTTGAACCCTAAGTCCTAGAACCTCAGAATGTGACTATATTTGGAGATAGGGTCTTTATTTTTTTTATTTAATTTAATGTCAAATTGGCTTACATACAATACCCAGTGCTCATCCCAACAAGTGACCTCCTCAATGCCCATCACCCACTTTCCCCTCTCCCCCACTCCCATCAACCCTCAGTTTGTTCTCTGTATTTAAGAGTCTCTTATGGTTTGCCTCCCTCCCCCTCTGTAACTATTTTTTCCCCTTCCCTTCCCCCATGGTCTTCTGTTAAGTTTCTCAAGATTCACATATGAGTGAAAACATGATTTCTGTCTTTCTCTGACTGACGTATTTCACTTAGCATAATACCCTCCAGTTCCATCCACGTTGCTGCAACTGGCACAATTTCATTCTTTCTTATTGCTTAAAGTAGTATTGCATTGTATATATAAACCACATCTTCTTTAACCATTCATCAGTTGATGGACATTTAGGTTCTTTCCATAATTTGACTATTGTTGAAAGCACTGCTGTAAACATACGGGCACATGTGTCCCTATGCATCAATGCTCCTGTATTCCTTGGGTAAATTCCTAGCAGTGCTATTGCTGGGTCATAAGGTAGTTCTATTTTTAATTATTTGAGGAAACTCCACACTGTTTTCCAGAGTGGCTGCACCAGTTTGTGCATGATTACGTTAAAATGAGGCCTTTACATAAGTGTGCCTTGCTCCAATATGACCAGTGCCTTTATAAGAAGAGGAAACTTGGACATATAAAAAGGTACCAGAGATACACAGAAAAAGACCATTTAAGGACACGGTGAGAAAGGGACCATCTGCAAACCAAGAAGAGTTCAAGTCTCAGAAGAAAGCAAACCTGCCAGCGTCTTGATCTTGGACATCTAGCTTCAAGGACTGTGAAAAAATAAAATTCTATTGTTTAAGCCACCCAGTCTGTGGTATTCTGCTATGGCCACTCTAGCAAACTAATATGACAACTAGCCTTTAAGATATTTCATCACACTGGCTGAAAGTTTCTCCCTATTCATAAGACATCTGAGAGTTTAGTGTTCTTAATATTAGACTCAGGAAGCTAATTCTTTTAACAAAATTGAATATAGGGGCACCTAGTTGGCTCAGTCGGTTAAGCATCTGACTCTTGATTTCGGCTGAGGTCATGATCTCACATTTCATGGGTTTGAGCCCTGTGTTGGGCTCTGGGCTGACAGTGCAGAGCCTGCTTGGGATTCTCTCTCTCTCTCTCTCTCTCTCTCTCTCTCTCCGGCCCTCCCCCACTTGTACTCTCTCTCTTTTTCTCTCAAAATAAATAAACTTTTTAAAAAATTGTCTTTTAAAAAATAATTTAATGTAAAGAGATGGTGTTTTTTAGACTGTTCTCTGCCCTAAAGTCTTAATACATCCTGAACAATAAAAGTGCTCAGTTTAAAATAAAGAGGGGCAGATTAGAGGGGAAAAATGCAATTCCATCCAGGGCATAGTAGATTAGAACTGAAGAGTACAAGGTTCAAATCGCTGCTCTGCCCTTGGAGAAATTACTTTACCACTTTGTCTGGTTTTCCTTCCAGCTCTAGGACCATTTATGAATATAAATTATCTCCAAAACTGACTATGGAGAGAGAGCTAGATCAATGGCAAAGAATATCTGGTTGTTCTTCCAAAGTAGCCAAACAGCCTGCACAATTGTGAATCAATTTCTTGCCAAATTTCAATAGACTGAAAGGTAATATCATCTTGCATCTCTCTTACCTGTTAGTAACCAAATTATGACAGCCAGTTAACCAAATTGACTCATCTCACTATCAATACTCTTCATGGAACAGACAACAACCTGCTAATAATTTAATTCCGAAAGAATACCGGTTTAGGGGTAGAAAAATCTAGTTAACATTCCAGCATTGCTATACTGGGCTGTTTCAACCTGAACATTAGTAGGAATATATATATATATATATATATATATATATATATATATATATACACACATATATATATATACACACACACACACATATATATATATATATATATATATATATTTCTTTTTCTTTTTTTTTTAAGGAAGAGAGAGCATGGGAGGGGCAGAGAGAGAGGATGAGAGAAAATCCCAAGCAGGCTCTGCACTGTCAGCACAGAGCCCTTTGAGAGGCCTGAACTCATGAACCATAATATCCTGACATGAGCCAAAATCAAGGTCAGATGTTTAACCAAATGAGCCACCCAGGTTCCCCAGGAATTTATATTTTTAAAAAGCTTCCCCAGCAACACTGAATATAAAATTTGTAAATTAATGTACTATACTAACTATAAGCTTCGAAAGAACAAAAAAACAAGTCTCTCTTTTCATAGTTTTGTCTCTAGTTTCTTGCAAAATCTACAGTACAGAATCAGGAATCAACATATACTGGTTGAATGAATAAATGATTATGATCTTCTGGAAAACACTGGTATTAATACTCATTACACAGATGTTGCAGATTAACAGAGATAAATGACATATATTACTGTGCAGAGAAGGTGCTCATTAAAGGGTAGTTTTGAGATTACCATTCATTCATCTTATTTTATTTTGTTCCCGTTACAGTGTGACCAGTTTGTGAGGCATCAGAGCTACAAAGGTGACAAGACATTTTCCCCAAGTCTACCACAAAGAGACGCACATTGATTGTATCATACTACAAAAAAATTAGAGTTTCAAAATTCACGTTTTCTTGGCACAGAGTCAATATATTAAACTATTTCTTGGATAGTTCACCATAAGGGAAATCTTAGTTGGCAAAATTAATGAGTTCAAAATCTCAATAGCTGAAATACAAGTGTTTCCGTATGGCCTAGAGGTGGTTTTCTTCCATATGTTATTTAGCCATGTCCTTCCTCAGCCATCCTCTAGGGTCTTTCTGTCTCTGTATTCAGCTGGAGGACTGTGGGACATGGAAAGAGAGCCGGAAGAGGACACAACCTCTTCCTAAACACCTCACTTCGAAAGTGATGCATAACATTTCTGCCCACAGGCCACAGCAAAAGCTGACTGAAGGATCATACCTAGAGGAAAGGGAATCTGGAAAGTGAAGCCCCTCCCTGAGAAACTGCTTTGCAGAGATACCTCCTTGCTGTGCAAATCTGGTGGGCAATTTTAAGCATTTGTGCCAGAGGGGCCCACAATGGGTCAAGCACGGTCTGCCTGAGTCAGGAGAACTTCACAGAAGTGGTAGCACATGGTCTGAGACCAGAATAAAGAATGGGCATTATCCAGTAGATAGGTAAGAATATCCCAGAGGAAGTGAGCAACATATACAATGGCCAGCAGGTTAGACACAGAAGATGTTAACAGGAAATAAGGGAGCTTCCATCTTGGTTCTACACTGACTGTGTGATAGTGAATAGTGGATGATGAGTCTGGAGGGACAGCTAAGGAGCTGAAGATGAAGAGCCTAAATGTCATTATAGTAACACCCTATCTTCTCATTCAACTCTCCCTTCCCCTCAGTTTCCATTGATTGGGTCCAGGTCCTCACAAATAATCATTCTCATTCTTGCTCATTCATGAGGATCATCTGCTTGCTAGACAAGGCCACTAAGAGTGAAATCTTTACTATTCAATGACTGACCTTTTAATTCTCCCAATTGCCTGTGTAGATAAAGCCTGGTCATGTGTCTCAGCCAACTGGCCCTCTATTGAGAAGAGCAGTGCAAGTTTCTCTCATTGACACAGACATGACTTGAACACACCAAGGACATGGGCAAGGGGGCTGTTCATATAGCGTCTACTAATTAACTGCCTTTTGAAACGTAGGCAGTTCAGTGTATTGTGTCCTGGTATTGTGTTTCCTCATCGATACCCTTCAGCCGAGAGAGTTCAATCCCCAGTGACAGCAATATGTTCATTTATTTTTAATATTCCATGACCTACTCAGGGTTATGGCCTCATTAAAAAACGATTGATGTCTTTGGCATAAGCCTGTGAAGTGTCCTTGTTGTCTGCATTTAAACATGATGAAGAAAGAAAAAAATGAAAAAGGGTTGCCCTAGATCTTTCCAAGACTGTAACAAAAACTGACAAGAGTAATTGTTTGCTACTTTGGGGACTTACAAAAATAGATAACCAATCAAATAAGGTCAGTAAATTTTGTTTCTTCTATATGTGGTTGAAAAGGTGTTATTTTTAAAGTTTTAAATAGTTACCATTAATGGGAAAATCTGGCTTCTTATTAAATTGATTTAATTAATTTTCTGTATAATAATAGGATATGAGAATATGTGGAATCTTTTAAAACTTATTTATGTAAATCCCACAGACCATCTTTTCATTGATCTCTCTATAAATACTGTACTGGGGAGACTCATGAATAATGTGCATAAGTCTGCATGGTCCAGACTAAAATTTTAAGTACTGACAGCTGTCAAGAAAATGTGACTATTTGTAGATTGTGTGGAAATTTACAGACAGTTACAGTAAAGATATGACTTTAAACAGAACATATGTTTGCTCTTGTGGTTGTTGATAACTGATATTTAAAATGATGTGTTTCTCCTAAAGCCCTTCTTTGTCCTGTAGAATTTTCTGAATGACACAAGAAAATTACATCCTGCTAAGCATCCTTTTGCTAATACCTCCATTGTATGACAAACTGATTATTTGAAAACTGGATGTCAACATTTGGTGCATATGTTAGCCCAAGCACTGACTAAGTATCCAGTGTATGCAAAGAGTGCTTCAGGAGCTGAGATGCAATGATCAACAAGCTAAGATCCCTGACTTTGACACATTCATAGTTTACCAGGGAAGAGGAGTATGTAAAAATGATTCTACTGAATTTACATAAATGTTAGAAGAAAGATGAACACAAAGCCCTCTGGCAGCAGAGGCAGACAGGAGAATGAAAAGAAAATTTGCAAAGTACTTTAGGGTTATATAAATCCAGATTAGAATATCAGACCCTTTACTTCTCTGTTACCTGTGAATGGTGTGATCTTGAGATTCCCATTTTACTTCTCCAATCTCATGGAGATATTTAAAGTACATGATGTTATTAAAAATAATCCAGCAAATGGCTGAAATGATGTCTGACAGAGTATATTCCTCCAAGTGTTTGTTCTTGAAGGGTCTTGAAAGAAAAGTAAAAGTTTACTAGGTAGAGAAGAAAGGAAAGAGGAATATTCTAGGACAGAGGAAAAAGATGCAAAGGTACAAAGCTGTATGAGATCAGTGACTTAGGGTTCCATTTCCTTTGCTTCAAACGAAAGAGAAAAATAGCAAATTCCTATTTAACAATAAAATAAGAAAAAATAATGCATGTTGAACACTGTCCAAAAAACTTCATAAAGCTTCAAGTTCAAGTTCAGTACATCCTATTTAACCAACAAAGAAGCTGAGATGCCAATATATGAATTAACTTGCTCTGGATTATTAGACTAAGTACCAAAGCCTACAGAACACTGACAGAACCAATTGCTGGCCAGGTTGTGGAGCAACAGAAACTCTAATTCACTGTTTATGGGAATGTAACATGGTACAACCACTCTGGAAACCAGTTTGGCAGTTTCATACTAAATAAACACACTCTTGCCGTATGATCGAGCAATCCTGCTCCTTGATATTTACCCAGATGGGTTGAAAACTTACATTCACACAAAAACATGTACACAAATGTTTATAGTAGCTTTATTCATAACTACCAAAACTTGAAAGCAATGAAAATGTCTTTCAATAGGTGAATGGGGGTAAGGAGGAAACAGTGTCACCTTCAGTGCTGAGTAAAGAAAAGAGCTATAAAACCTTGTTAAGTTAAGAGATTAACTTAAATGCATATTACTAAGTGAAAAAAGCCAATTCATGAAAGCTATATACTGTATAATTCCAACTATGACATTCTGGAAAAGACAGAACTATTGAGACAGCAAAAAGATCAGTGGTTGCCAGAGGTTGCTAGAGTCAGGGGTAAGAATGATGGACAGATAACAGAAGATGTTTAAGACAGGAAAAATACTCGGTATGAAACCCAATAGTAGATAAATTTCATTGTACATTTGTGCAAACACAAAGAATGTTTAACACTAAGAGTGAACAATCATGTAAACAAGGGACTTTGGGTAATTATGATGTGTCAATGTATGTTCGTCATCATCAATTTTAACAAATGTACCACTCTCTTAGGAGTTACTGATAATGGGAAAGGCTGTGTTCATGTGTAGGGGCACAGGGGTATAGGGAACTCTCTGTACCTTCCCCTCAATTTTGCTGTGAACCTAAAACTGCTCTTAAAAAAATAAACTCCTAATAAAAAAATAATAAAATCTAAAATTCATGTCCACTTAATCTTATCTCCAAAACCTATGCTGTTTTCATCTCTTTAAAACTTGGACTACGATTTAACAATTCTAATTGGCACTGTATTAGGGAGAGAATTCTTACCACTCAAAAGTATGAATGCAATATAAAAAATATCTCAGGTCACTTCTCCACCAGACTCCTTGGTAGCTGTTAGTGGGAGATCCTTGTCATTGTCCCCTCACCTCCTCTAACCCCAAGGAGCCCTAAAAGTCTCAATCATGTGTGAGTATATCTCCATACATGTTGGCCAGGCTGGTGTTCAGATTGGCAGTGCCTGCTGGGAGCTCTATCGCCTGGAACACAGCATCCAGTCCAATGGCCAGATGCCAAGTGACAAGACCACTGAGGGAGATGACTCCTTCAACACCTTCTTCAATGAGATGGGTGCTGGAAAGCAAGTGCCCACGGCAGTTTTTGCAGACCTGAAACCCACAGTCATTGATGAAGTTCACACTGGCACCTACTTCCAGTTCTTCCATCATGAGCAGCTCATCACAAGCAAGAAAGATGCTGCCAATAACAATACCCCCGAGGACACTACACCATTGGCAAGGAGATCACTGACCTTGTCTTAGACAGAATTCGTAAGCTGGCTGACCAGTGCACAGGTCTTCAGGGCTTCTTGGTTTTCCACAGCTTTGGAGGGGAAACTAGTTCCATGTTCACCTGCCTGATGGAATGTTTCTCTCTCGATTATAGCAAGAAGTTCAACCTGGAGTTCTCCTTTTATCCAACCCCCTATGTTTCCACAGCTGTAGTGGAACCCTACAACTACATCCTGACTAGCCACACCACCCTGGAGCACTTTGATTTCACCTTCATGGTAGACAATGAGACAATCTATGACATCTGTTGTAGAAATCTTGATATTGAACACCCAAACTGTACTAATCTTAACCGCCTAATTAGCCCGATTGTGTCTTCCATTACTGCTTCCCTCAGATACGATGGAGCCCTGAATGTTGATCTGACAGAATTCCAGACCAGCCTGATGCCCAATCCCTGCATCCACTTACCTCTGGCCACATATGCCCTGTCATCTCTGCTGAGAAAGCCTACCATGAACAGCTTACTGCAGCAGAGATCACCAATGCATGCTTTGAGCCAGCTAACCAGATGGCTCCAAATGTGATCCTTGCCATGGTAAATACATGGCTTTCTTCCTGTAGTACCATGCTGATGAGGTTCCCAAAGATGTCAATGCTGCCATTGCCACCATCAAGACCAAGTGTACCATCTAGTTTGTGGACTGGTGCCCCACTGGCTTCAAAGTTGGCACTAATTACCAGCCTCCAACCGTGTGGTACCTGGTGGAGACCTGGCCAAAGTACAGGCAGCTGTGTGTATGCTGAGCAACACCACAGTCATTGCTGAGGCCAGGGCTCGCCTGGACCACAACTTTGACCTGATGTATGCCAAGCATGCCTGTGTGTACTGGTATGTGGATGAGGGCATGGAGGAAGGAGAGTTTTCTGAGGCCCATGCCTTTGAGAAGGAGTATGAAGAAATTGGAGCAAATAGTGCTGAGAGAGAGGATAAGGGTGAAGAGTATTAACCTGTCTGCTACAATTTTACACTCTGTTGTCCTGGGACTATCTTAGGACTTCTTGGAAGCTGTCCATTGTGGCCCTAACTTGTGAATAAAAGTGATGTTTCTATTTTAAATGTCAAAAAAAAAAATCTCAGTCAAGTCGGTTGTTGACCGAATTATCCAGCAGTATTTTATTTAACACTTAACAGCAAGGATGTATAATTATCTCTGTATAGAAATTGAGCCTCAGAGAAATAATACTGAAGTCCTTAAGCATAAATGAGAAAACTCAGAAATCTAAAACTTTGGGGTCACCAGCTCACAAGCGGTAGAGTTAAGAATCAAACCCAATTCTATCTGACTCCAAATCCCCATGTCTTTTCCACCACATCTGGATGCCTCTTTTGATTTATAATTTGGCCAAAAACTATACCTATATAAAATTGACTGCATCTGGACATATCTAACAGTCCCTTGGACTGCTGTCTTGTATATATCACTGAAAATGATCCATAACTCTCATCAATCTCCTTTTGGGAAGAACTGTATTTAAATAAACTGACCAAAAAATGAAATGGAAGTTCAGAATAACCGGCACTATAAAAACCAGGAAAATTACAAAGTAAAATCCCTCAGCATCATTCCCCTCTGTCTTACATGTGGACTCTGATGGTCTTTGCCCCCATTCTAGATTAGTTAAGTCAGAATGTGCTTCTCCAAAGAAACTTTTTTAGCCCAGATGAAATAGTATCCCGAAAAGCTGATAAAACAAATAATCTTTAAACCAGGTGATATCAAAACAGCAGCTCTCAGGCAGTTAATACAAATACAACCACAATCCAGACACTCCACTCAGATTTCAAAACAGTTTTTCTCTTTACAAACATACTGATTTCAAATTTAGCAGTAGTATCAAAAGTGGGCTTGAAAATAAGATTACATATAATAATATAGAATAGAATAGAATAGAATAGAATAGAATAGAATAGAATAGAATAGAATTAGTATATTATATATAATTATATATTAATTAATACTATATTAATGTAGAAATAATATAATTAATTATATAATTAATATATTATATTATATTATATTATATTATATTATATTATATTATATCATATTATTATATTATATATAATGTACCTATACATATATAAATAAGATTTGTATGTACTATACATAAGAATGATTTATATATAGGCATGCCTGGGTCGCTCAGTCAGTTAAGCCTCAGACTCTTGGTTTCAGCTCAGGTCATGATCTTACAGTTCCTGAGATCAAGCCCCGCATTGGGTGCCCCTCCCCTGCTCACACTCTCTCTCTCAAAATAAATAAACAAAATATTTATATACAAACATATATGTATATAATATAGTACATATAATGTACACAGTATATAATATGTGATATATGTTACATCAGATAGATCTTTCTCCTCAGGTCACTTTCAGAAATACAATTTCTGAAATACAAATCACAGTTGTGGCTGTGATGTTGCTGTGGTTAGCCGTATCAGAGATTATGTGAAGAATGAGAGGAATTAGACCCTTGAATGGCTGGGATCCATTTTCCCTATTCAGTTACTGTTCCTATTCAACAGATAACTAACATTAACTAAGCACATTCAATGAGCCAAGTGTAAGAATGTTCATGTATTTTTCTACACAGTCCTTACACCATCCCTAGGAGACTTGCTAATTTTGTCTCTATGCTGTAGATGACAAAGCTGTAACACTAATAAGTTAAATTACTGCTTATGTTCTTGTAGCTGATATGGAAGAGAGAAGCAGGATTCATAGCCAGGCAATCTGGCTTCAGAGTCTACATTTGATTTCCTCTCCAAGTGCTCATTTAGTGTATACTACATAGTACATACTGTGCCAATGCTTTCACTACCATTTAATACATTCATTTTTTTACCTCCTGGCCACCTGCATTTGAGACAGCTCAGGTAACTGACTGATCAAACGCATCATTCCTTTTTCTCTCCCCTATCACCTTAGAAAGCTTGGATAAGGAGTGGTATCTGCAAAACGGGACATGAGGTTGTAGAAAATGCTCTAACGTACTCTAAGAAGTGTCTTGTGCTCCCAAAGTAGCTTTTGGTTAGGGGTGCAAAACAGATAACAAGGCATGCAGCCTTTTGAAGTCCAACCAGATGAAGGAACAATCGATGGCCAGCTGCAGAGCTCAGACCTACAAAACTCCTCCGCCAATTCCCAGTCATCTTCCCAGGGAGCCACATTGTTCTCATCAGCATGCTCCATAAATTTTGCAGTAGGATGCGAGCTGCTGGCTTGAAGCTGACACTGATTGAAAAACCTCGCCCCAGGCCAACGGCTGTAAGAAGAGAACTTGGGGGTCCAGAAGGAAACACCGAGGCTTGTTGTTCAGCAGATTTGTCAGCATTTAGAGATCACAGGAGAGATAGAGAACACCAAGATAAGGCTAATTCCCCCAAGGGGAAATATTGTAGGGCTATAATTTCTTTTTCTTTCTTTCCTTCTTCTTCTTTTCTTTTCCTTTTTTTTTTTTTCTTTTTTGTTACTTTGGTCAAGCAAAAACAAAAATTCAGTATCAGGCAGGTTATTCTTGGTAGTTACAAAAGGATATTAAGGAGATTAGGTCTGCCAGGGTTTTTTTGTTTTTTTTTCTCTTTACCTTCCAGTGAACTTTCTCCTTTCTTCCTTCAAGCAATAGAGGGTGACTAGGCTACAGAAACCAGGTTTTGTCTCATTAGAGAGTAGCCAAGGGCTCTCTAAACTCATAAAGCCAGAGAAAGATCACAGATAAAACAAGAGAGGACATTCAGGTGGGGATGACAAGAGAGTGCCGAGAGGGTTATGTTAATAATTACAGTCTGACAGTAGGAATGAGACCCCTATTAAAAAAAAGCTACTTCATGATATCTTAACAGCACTTTCCAAATGTGCATAATAAAGCCAATTTTGAAGTTTCCCACCTCCCTTCCCCAATAAACCTAACAGTTCTCCCCAGGAAGTTATTCAAAAAACAAAAGTAAATACTTTCCTTTTTCAAGCAGAACTGAGTCATTTTTACAACAGGAAGAATGAAATAAAACATGCACTATAATGCATCGAGATTGCCTTCTTTAGCATGCTAGAAATTCTGGAGGGCACATGTTTGGATCCATAAGGCAATTTCCCTTGCTAAAAAGCTTACAGTTCACTCTTTGCAAGCTCTCTCTGAATTCGACTCTAACCATTCCAGGTCTTTCCTTTCTATCTCTCCCTTGCTTTTCTATCACATTCCCAGGTATCTGTCAGTGGACAGTTAAGTTGTTTCACGACACTTCACTTTAGTGTTTATTTGTTCATGCTACAAATTTTCCAACAGACACCTGGGGATGAACACTGGCCGGTAGTAATGTAAAAATGAGAAAATCCTCACTTTGATTAAATCACAGCACTGGAAAAATAGATAGATGCATAAATGTGTAATTACACATTGTGAAGCGTTATAATGTAATGTTTATAAACACATTCCATGAGGTCCAGTGCACCTGGCTTTGAACATTATCCTTTTCACTTATTAAGTACATTGACCTTGGTTAAGTTACTTAAGTTTTCTGAACCGTGATTTCTTCAGTAAAGTGAAGATTAATGCTCACTTCAAAGGGTTAAAGCAGCAATGAAAATAAATGTGGTGTATAAAATGCTTAATAGTGAATATTCTAGTAATGTGGCACATAATATGTTAGATAAGTGAAGTATTGTGGAGGGGCATGGGAAGGTCTGACACAGCTAAGGCTTCCCACAAGATGTAAAATTGGAGGCTGGGTCTAAAACAGGTATCACAGGCAGAGATGTAAAAGGTAGCTAATGGGACATCCTACAAGTGAAATCCATATACAAGTACACAGAATGACAAGTAATTATTTGTGATTGAAGTGTAGGTTCATACTGGATAATAGAAGCAAATGAAACTTGAAAAATGAGTTGGGAGAAGACTATGAATGGACTTCTGTTCTGTGCTAAGGAATTTTAATCTCTGAAAATGGGAAATAATTAAAGCTCTATCAGAAGTAATATAAAATCGCAGAAGCCTCCTCTGGAAAGGGAAATGTGGAGCTCAAAGTGCTGCGTAGTCCATGGGTAAGAGTAGGAGGAAGCTGGGGGCAGAAAACCAGTTCAGGGATATAGCAAGAATCTATATATAATATTGAGATATTATATATACATATATATGTGTGTATATATATATATAAATTTATATTTTATGTAAGCATGTTTGTATTATATAATAATATAGATACAATAAAACCTACATGTATACATTAACATAAAAGCAGTAAAACCTAAAATCGAGCAGTAGTAATAAAAATGAAAATAGTGGGGGTGCCTGTGTGGTTCAGTAGGTTAAGTGTATGACACTTGATTTTGGCTCAGGTCATGATCCCAGGGTTATGGGATCTAGAGCCCTGTGTCAGGTTCTGTGCTGGGCATAAATACCTCTTGGGATTCCCTCTCTCCCTCTCCCTCTCCCTCTGCCCTCTCCCCCAACTCATACATTCTCTCTCTCTCAAAATAAATAAACATTTTTAAAAAAGAAAGTAGGGGGGCGCCTGGGTGGCGCAGTCGGTTAAGCGTCCGACTTCAGCCAGGTCACGATCTCGCAGTCCGTGAGTTCGAGCCCCGCGTCGGGCTCTGGGCTGATGGCTCAGAGCCTGGAGCCTGTTTCCGATTCTGTGTCTCCCTCTCTCTCTGCCCCTCCCCCGTTCATGCTCTGTCTCTCTCTGTCCCAAAAATAAATAAACGTTGAAAAAAAAAATTAAAAAAAAAAAAAAAAAAGAAAGTAGGGATGGGAGTGAGAGAGAAGAACACAGGAGGGGCGCCTGTGTGGCTCAGTTGGTTAAGTGTCTGACTCTTGGTTTCAGCTCAGGTCATGATCTCAGTTGTGAGACCATGCTTATGTTGGGCTCTGCACTGACAGTGTGGATCCTGCTTGGGATCCTCTCTCCCCCCTCTCTCTCTCTGCCCCTCCTCTGCTGGTGTGCTCTCTCTCTCTCTCTCTCTCTCTCTCATAAATAAATAAATAAACAAAAAAACAAACAAGCAAACAAAGTTAAGAAAAAAAGAACAGAGGAACTTTATGACTGAGTTGATATAGGTGATTAGGAATGTGGATATGCCAAAGGCATTTCCAAGGCTTATAGCCTGGGAAACTGAATGATTTGTGATACCCTTCATGATTATATATAATTCAAAATAGACAGAGGAAGTATGGTGGTTTGGATTATTATTCCCCAATTCTTTATGGTCACCCCATATATGGCTACACCCTTTACAAGGTGACTTTGCAGTACCTCCCACTGAAGGTAGGTACCTTTCCTTGTTTCACTGATGTTGAGCTTGGCTATGTGATTTACTTTGGCCAATGGAATAGGGATCAAAGTGTCAGTACACCAACTGCAGGCTGAGGCTTTAATAGCTATCGTTTATTTCTGCTCAGACTGATGTATTCATTTTAGGGATGCACTAGGAGAAGTGCACACTCCAGGTTGCTTTCGGTCCAAAAAGAATGAGAAAGCACATGAAGCATACACAAGTCCAATCCATAACCTAGGGAAAATCCCAGTCCAGCCCAGCCAAGCGACAGCCTGAAGCAAGCTTCTCGAACTAACCTGCAAACCCTATAAGCAAGAAAAATAAATAAATTCTTACTGTTACATACCTTTTTTTAATATGTTTACTTAAAAGCATTTCTTTTAATCTTTATTTTTGAGAGAGAGAGACAGAGTGTGAGTGGGGGAGGGGCAGAGACAGAGAGGGAGACATAGAATCCGAAGCAGGCTCCAGGCTCTGAGCTGTCAGCACAGAGCCCGATGCGGGACTTGAACTCGCAAACTGCGAGATGATGACCTAAGCCGAAGTTGGATGCTTAACCAACTGAGCCACCCAGGCACCCCTATACTTTCTTTTTTTTTTTAGTTGCAGCATGATAATATTATAAAATATTTTATTATAAAATATTATAAATATTTTATATTTTATTTTATTTTATTTTATTTTATTTTATTTTACTTATGCCTTCTTGAAATAGTGTCTGTTCAGCACTATTGTGGCAATAGTCCCCTAACAGACAGAAACAGTGACATTTGAGTATTTGGTTCCAATTTGTTCCCAAGGCCCAACTATCTCTCCACCCTTGGATTTTCTGAGCTGCCACAACAGTACTTCAATTAGTCCTTTTTTTTTGTTTTCTGAAGTAGAGTAGAGTAGTTTCTGTTATTTGTCACCCACTGAATTTTATTAGACTTAAAATTCTGTGAGATATTTTCATCTTAATTATCTTTCCAGATACAATAGTAGAATAATGAGACCACATGTTGGACCAGGAATTACGGATAGGAAAGGGCCATTTCATGAAAGATTTAGTCAATTTGTGAATTAATTAATTAATTACAGAGTGAATTCCATAGCTATAGACTATATAGCTAAGCATCTTGAAACCATGTTTCACTGAGGAGTAACAAAAGGACTGAATTAAAGAGTATGGGTAATATAAATATTTAAGATGTGGTTAAATAAAGAATGGATTGAGAAGGAATATGAATGTAAAGAGACTAAGAAATAAGGGTGTTGTTAAAGCAAAATAAGAGTTTTATGAAAGAGGAAGTGGTAAACAATATCAAATAGCAATTAGGTTAGATAACCGTTAGGAGAATTAGATTATGAGTGAATTTTTCCTCTGAGCAATTACAGTTATGTTTGTGCCAGAGGAGTCTGAGAGTCTTTGCAGAGAACAAACTTTCAGAGAGAGGAAAAGCCTTCCAGATACTAAAACGTATCTGGAAAGGAAAAAATGAGCGGGGGGCGGGGGGGGGGGGTGGTTAGAGAGGAGAGGAAAGAAGGAAAAAATTGACAAGCCCCAAGGTTGTGCTTAAAACATTTCCTGCACATGAGTTGATTCTCCTCTACTTCAATTTCTAGTAGACTGAGATTGGTGATTAAATCAAAGCAGTTTATATTTATATATTTACATTATAATGAGTCATGCTGTGTACAAATGAATTCTTTAGAAAATGTAGTGTTTAAAATTTTGTCCCATTTTTTTTGTCTTTAAAATTCCCACATTAAAAACTCTACTCAATTCTTACTAAACATGAATAGAGGCAAATAAAACCGATTATGTGATCATAGTTTTTGTGTCTAACAAACTAGCCTTGGCTTACTTAGGCATTTTATCTACCATAGGAAAACAAGTTTCAAATTGGATACTAGAACACATTGACTGTCCTTAATTGGATCTGTCCAAATTAGCTGAATTTACTTTAAAAACAGATGTGCTACGAATGTACTCACTGAATGGCCATGAAGGGAGAGAATTTTTATGTCTCTTTTTATAATTATGTTTCCTGTATATAGAACAGTGTCTGACATATAGCGGTTCTCAGAGAGTGTCTATTGAATGAATCAATAAGTGAACATGTGTCTTTGGTTTGTTTGCCCTCTCTCAGTCTTAAGCCTTGAACAATATGCTCTCAAGGTTTTCCTCTCTCCCTCTGCCTTTTTCCTCCATTTCAATTAGTAAAATCTGGATAGGAGTTTCCACTATGGTGAGAATACACTATAGCGTATGTATGTATATATGTTTATACGTTTATAGTTATTATGCTTACTCAGTAATAGCACCCACATAACAATGTTCTTGAAAGAACTTGCAATCAGTCTTGTTTCATGCTTCTTTTGGAGTAAATATTAAAGTAGATGAGTAGAGCAGTAAGTGTATCAAGGTGGTGGTATGGTCGTACTCAGTGGAATGCTAGAGTACTGGGTATAGGAGAATCCATCTGGTTTTAGAAGTTAAAGTATAGGGACAGTTTTCACATACTCTATCTCTGCCCCTGACAAAGATTAACAGCACTTTGTCAGGTTGTCAGAGTCACAAGCAAACAGGGTAGAATTCAAGGCAAGCCTCCTTACCTGGATAAAAACAGGAGGGTCTATCAGAGAATGGCACAATAAGTCAGAGAGAGTAATCAGAGCCACGACCAGAGTCAGGCTATAGTTTGGGAAAGCACATCTTCAGGAGGGGTGTGAAGACTGCCTACTGGATTAAGATTACCATTGTAAGATCTTATCTGACCAACTAGGTTTGGACATTAAATGGCATTGAGTCTGCAGGCCTGGAGACCAGCAGTAGCTGACCTTCCCTGTGGCCAGGAAATACTGGTAGATGGTCTCCTTGTGAAAGCCCAGATAAGACCACTGCCCTGTATTTACCATGCAATCTGGAAGGGATATCCAAGACATGATAGTTTGTTTTTAAATTTATCTTCTAAACCTCTGAACCTCTGAATATTTTCCCGTTTTTTTCTAACACACTGTAAACTTTGCTAAGAATGTTTTAATGCAATGGTTTGTTTTGACAAAATAAATTTCTGTTTCATTTACATTTATTATAATTTATAGAATGTCTGACATCTGGGAGTTCATTGAGGTTCATTCAAGTTCTTTGGGTCAGGAAACAGGCCATTTCTGGAGACCATTTCAATTTGGGGCAATGTAAGCATCAGATACTATAACTAGACAAAAATTTCAAGTGCAGCTAAATTAATGTTTACTAAAGAATATTTTCTGTGGTTTCTTAAGTGAGAAAAATATCAAATAATATCAAATAATGTTGAGCAATGCCACACATTTCCTCCTTTTTTGAAATTTCTCAAAGCATATTAGATTTTAAAATGTGAAAGCTTTACTTCAATGAAAACTATGTATGTTTCAGCCACCTTCAAATAGTGAACCATAAACCACTTTATGTGCAACACATCAATAAATAACTAGTAGAACACTAGTAGCACTGAATAGCTGAAGTCATTCAAATGTGGACATTTTGTTCTCTTTATTTCAGGAGTTTGAGGGGTCCTTAGCACAAGGATCTGTTCTTTTTCTTCTTGTTTTCTCATTCTACCCATCTTCCATTTGGGACTGTCTCTGCTTTCGCTTCAACTATTTCCCACACCAAGCTGAAACTGACTCCAAGAAACTTTACTTGATTTACAGAATTTTTCTGAGGCCCATACTCTCATCTTTAACTACTTTCTGGACTTTTGCCCTTGGTTGTCGTACTAGAACACTTAACTACTCATTCTATGCCTCCCCCAACCTCTTTCCCATCAGAATGCATTACATCAACATACACTTGAGAATTCTTGAATTCCCTCTCCTATGTTACTTCCTCATCATCCCATTAAAACAGTCTCAAAACCCTGTCACTTTCACCACCAAAGAGCTTGCAAATCTTCATCTCTTCTTGCACACATTAACACAAAAGAGTTATATTAATTTGAGTTTCCTGTGACAACAAAATCTGAGACAGGGACTTGAGTGAGGGTAGTTGATTGGTGAGGTGATCCCACAGCAGGAATAAGAGAGCTGGAAGAGTGAGTCAGTGAAGGAAGAAAAATCAATCAAAGCTGTGTTACTGTGCTGCTTCCCTCTGTGGGTAATGGAGCTCAGTGGTGCTGGGGAAGCTCTGCAGAACCATGGAGAATGAACCTCAGAATTTTCCCTCTGAAGGAAGGGAAGTGGGTCTTTATTCCGTCTCCCCTTCCCATATCCCTTCTCCTTTCCCATTGAAAGGGTGGCCCCACGGGGCGCCTGGGTGGCTCAGTCGGTTGAGCAGCTGACTTCAGCTCAGGTCACGATCTCACGGTCTGTGAGTTCGAGCCCCACATCAGGCTCTGTGCTGACAGCTCGGAGCCTGGAGTCTGTTTCGGATTCTGTGTCTCCCTCTCTCTGACCCTCCCCCATTCATGCTCTGTCTCTCTCTGTCTCGAAAATAAATAAACGTTTAAAAAAAAAAAAAAAAGAAAGGGTGGCCCCAGGAATGTTAAATCTCCAGAACTTCTGAGCTACTCTGCAAATAAGTTCTGAGACAGAAAAGCTGACATAAGTGAGGTGCTTGAAATAGCATGCTGTCCCAGGGCACAGAACTGCCCAACAGAACTTCAGGGGAAACCAGCAGAGTGGGTAAAGGAAGCAGTGTTTGCTAAACAGCCTTTTAACTACTCTTATCTATTTAACTAATCTAGGCTTGCCCCTCTGGAAACCATTCTTCACCCTGTCTCCAGAACAATCATTCTTACATTTGTATCCATCAATGCAACACAATTTCTTAAGTGCATTCTCTTTGCCAGGTACTGCTCTATGTGTTGGTGAACAGGACCAGGACCAGTTTTTTAATTTACACTCTAAAAGGACACAGATAAAAATAAGCAAGACAGCAAGGACAACATAATATCAGAGAGTGGTAGATCCAATGTAGATAATTAAAATGAGTATGTAAAAAAAGACTGGGTAGGTACTCGAAATTACCTAGAAAGCTATTACAAAGAAAAAAAAGACAAATGACTTAGTTTGGCTCACTAGAAGTGGGTGTGCAGAGGAGTGTATGGATTCAAAATACGTTTAGGAGTTAGTGGAGTGAGAGTGAATTGGATATGAAGGGCAAGGGAAAAAGAAAAACAAGAAAGATGCCTAAATATTTGGTTTGAGCACTCAACAGATAGCATTACCATTTTTTGAGACAGGGAAGCCTGGGGGAAGAGTGAGTCTCAGGAAGAAATAATGGGTCTCTGTTGACCCATGTTAAACTGGAGATTATTATTAAGGTATACGTGTGGAGGTAAACTTAAATGTGAAATTGTTACTCTCTCACTTAAAAATTCTTCTAGAACTCTCTTTGCCCTCAGGATAAAGACCAAACTTGTTGGTAAGACACATAGTGTGCTTACAAAACCATCCTTTTCATCCAACTACATATTCTAACATTTAGTCACATTGATATCTATTTGCAAGTCTCAAAATGTCACGTTCTCTTCATGCGTCTCTATATGTTGCTTCCCTACAACATATTTCTATTCTTTCTTATTCCTTCACTCTCTTCCAAACTTGGTCCTGGTTAATCCTTTGCAGACCTTTCCTGACAACCCTGTCCTGAGTTGAGCTCATCCAATCCTGAGTTGCGAACACCTCA
Organism: Prionailurus bengalensis; assembly: GCF_016509475.1. Lineage (NCBI taxonomy): Eukaryota > Metazoa > Chordata > Mammalia > Carnivora > Felidae > Prionailurus > Prionailurus bengalensis. Next base: position 191,644,123 of record NC_057344.1, read on the forward strand.
CCTTCAGTCTGTGTTCTCTGTACTTGTGTGTAACATAATGCTTAACACATCATGTACTGTATTTTCCTCCATTCTTCATTTATTTTCCCCATTAGTTGATGTGCAGGAAATTTGTATTTCCGGTATTTAACACTTTTCCTCAATAGTATTAAATAGCTGATTCTGGTGCTTGAGTAAATCAATTAAGAAAAGAATAAATGATAGATGAGTGGAAAAAAGAGACAGTTGAACATCACACATGTTCAGTTAGCTACACATTCTTGAGTATAATAGAATATTAGTTTTACTCTATTCATTAGGGTTCTTTCTTTGGAGGTTTATAATGTCATGTTTGTAATTAATTAGAAAACTTCTTACTTCTACTTAGTAGTTAAAATTTATAACTATGTATACAATAAATAGTAAGCTGAAGAAAATATTGAACAATTCATTTTCATTTATTATTTGTACCTACTTCCCCTCCCCTCAAAAAGGGTAATTTAATGTAGCAAACTGAGATAAATATAATAAAAGGATAAATTACACTTTGAAGAAGATGAGGAAATCAGGGAAGATATAATTTAAGGGTCAGTAAACAAAATAAAGCCATCAGTCAACTAAATAGCCACAGGGTTCAAAGCTAGCCAAAAGGCATAGAAATATTTGGAAATATGATTTTTAAAAGTCAGTTCAAAATGGAATCATCAGTTTTAAAACAGTTACAGTTTCCATAGGAAAAAAAGCAAATAAAAAAAAAAACTGAAGTTAAGTAGAATATTTCTGAACCAAGCAACAAATATATTCCCTCTGAAGAAGAGAATGGTGTGTTCAAGTAGGTTTATTTAGAATAAATTCTAGTGTTCTTTCCCTTATAGAATAATATGATTCAATGATAACAGTTGTAAGGCTAGGTTTGTGGGTCAGTCCAGGTTCAATCAGAGAAGGAGAATCTCTGGGATATATATTTAATGAGAAGATTTGTTACAGATATTTGACCATATGCAATTGTGAGAGCAGGATAAGCAATTTCTATAGGTTATTGAGTTCATGTCTGATATTAAAGCTTGAAGTCTGCAAGGCATGTAATTGGGAAGGGAAGATAATATAACGTGGGTGAAAAAAAGGATGAGCTGGAAACACAGCAGCAGTGGGAGCCCAGGACAGTGTGAGACCTGTGTCAATTCTTGCTGACTTTGACCTTAATGGGGTCAGTGTCTTGCAGGGCTCTGCATCACAGAGCTAAACATATACACCTGGTCCAGGAGGCAGAGCAGACAAAGATGTATCTAAGGAAAGGTTGTTGCAGGCCTGAGCACGGGCTTACACCAATAAGCACAGATGCAGACCAGACAATGTGTGTAAGCTACACCAGGGCTGTTATTTCACTTCCACCCTTCATATCTCACAGCAGAATCCCTCTTGTGACCCACCCTGATGGGAAACATAGGAACAGGAGTTTTGGAAAGTGAAGTTCAGCTTAGGCAAGTTGACCCATTGCCAAAGCCAACGTAGTATGGCATAATGGAGTTACAAATCTAATATGTATTGAGTAAGTGAATGGAAATCTTGGATGGACTGATGGATAGATAGGTGGATGCATGAATAAATGCATAGGTCTCTGCATTCTTCCCAAAGGTTATTTCTCTGCCAATCTTCTTTGTAATGCCTTATCACCAATTCAAATCATATGTGCTTTATGAAAACAATGCATGATTACTATTATAATTAACATAAATTAAGATTAAATATTAACAGGAGATTGATGCAAAGTTTGCAGCTGAAGGTCTAACTTTAATATTAATAGCTAACTCTTACCAAGCATTTACTTGGTCACATTAATGATGTGATTTAATTCTCACAACTTAAGAGTTGTCTTATGTCTTGTATCTTTCTTCTAAAAGACAAGAATTTAGTTTTGCGTTAGGGTTACTGAAATAAAATTAATTTTCCCCCTAATTTTGGCCTTTCTAACCTGATATTCAAAAAGTATTGCTTTTCTCTTAAGCAATCTTACTAATCAATATGATAGATTCCCCAAAATGGTATCATCTTGTACACCAACACCAAAGCAGAAAGCTGGATGCATTATTCTGAATCCCAGGACAAAGAATATAAAGATAAAATCAGTTTGGGTAAACATAAGGTAGTTGATTAATATAAGGAAGGGAGTCAAAACCAGTTTATTGCATCTGTAGTTACTTAGGAGTGATGGACAAATGGGCTCCAAGAACTATTTAATTTTATAAATTTTGGGGGCGCCTGGGTGGCTCAGTCGGATGAGCAGCCGACTTCGGCTCAGGTCATGATCTCGTGGTCCATGAGTTCGAGCCCCGCATCAGGCTCTGTGCTGACAGCTCAGAGCCTGGAGCCTGTTTCAGATTCTGTGTCTCCCTCTCTTTGACCCTCCCCTGTTCATGCTCTGTCTCTCCCTGTCTCAAAAATAAACAAAACGTTAAGAAAAAAAAATTTAAAAAAAAATTTATAAATTTTGTTTAGCGAGATTTAAACTGTATTCTTCAAATTGAGAAAAGAGAAAATATACAAATAATGAATTAGTTCCACCCACATAGACATATTTTTATTTTATTCTATCATTGTTTTTCCCATGCTTATTAATTTGTTGGGTTAGCTCAAATTGAAAACAAAATAAAACTGATGTTATTATTTATCCATCAACTGAAGACCAGTGAGATATGGGTTTTCTGGGATTCTCTGGAAATGTTCTAACTTAAAATTCAAACATTTTCAGAGGATATTAAAGTCACCAGAGTAAAACTGGCTGAGAAAGCTGTTTATCTAAATATTATTTCAAATGTCTTTATAAACAATTTCTTAATGAGTTTTGAACAATTTTCTCAAAGAAAAAGCACTGTTCTCATCATTTCAGATTTGAAAACATTTCCTCCTTTGGGTAAAAGGACTAAAGTCTGTGAGAATCTGTGATATTCTAGACACTGTGATCATCTCATTTAATTATTTATAGTGATCATCTCATTTAATTAAGCAAAAGCTCACTAAGTGTTTTATCTTTCAAGTTTTTACTCAGTGAACTTTAAATAGTTCACAGGCAAATGCATTGTCCAATGCATTCTCCCAGGCACATAGTAGATATTCTGTAATAACTTATGGATTAATTGATAAGTTCAATTCAGTCTAACAATTATTGACTATCTGCTCTGTGACTGACACTAGGAATGCAAAGATGAATCAAATGGAATATTTGCTCTAAGAAACTCAACATCTAGTGCAAGAGTCAGGGCTGTGGGCAAGAAAGCACAATTAAGTTCAGAAAGTATTGCAAGTTCCCTTGCAATAGACACAAGGGAAAAAGTTCCTTGGAAACAGATGGCAGAGCAATAAACTCTTGGTGTGCTTCATCTTGCAGAAGTGTGGGGCTTTCCTAGCAGGAGGAGAGGGTATTGCAACAAATGACGGTAGGATAAAGAAAATATAAACATTTGGTGCAATAGGAAGGACAGTACAGATGGGAAGGGATGGTTGCCTTTCCAGTGTGGCTGGAATGAAAGTTGCATGAAAATGGAAAGGGGTAAAATTTGGAATGGTTCAATGGAAGGAGACTGTGAAGAACTATATTCAACTAAAAAAATGAATTTCATAATCGAGGCAAGAAATATTTGAGACTCTGAATTTGGGTTAGCTTTGATTTTAGGAAATAAACTTCTGGGAGCAAGAGTTTACACTGTGCAAAATAATTTTCTTATTTATTAATTGTTTCTAACCCGTGATGGAGATACTATCATTATTTCCATTTTTTTTTTCAACGTTTATTTATTTGTGGGACAGAGAGAGACAGAGCATGAACGGGGGAGGGGCAGAGAGAGAGGGAGACCCAGAATCAGAAACAGGCTCCAGGCTCTGAGCCATCAGCCCAGAGCCTGACGTGGGGCTCGAACTCACAGACCGCGAGATCGTGACCCGGCTGAAGTCGGACACTTAACCGACTGCGCCACCCAGGCGCCCCTACATTTTTTTATTACATTGAAGAAAATGAGACTTAACAGAGGTTAAGTATCTTGGCTCATGTGAAAGTCAAGCTCCAAAGCCAGGTAGGTCTGAAAGGTTATTAACCTCTACAGTATCAGTATCTTTCCAAGTTTCTAAGCTGGAATATATTGTCAAATGGACCCTCATAAACAGTAACAGAGGCTCAGATATGCTTTGAGTGCCATTTCTCGCCCGATGAGAGCACTGTGTATAAGAACTGAACATGGGGCACCTGGCTGCTCAGCTGGTTAAATGTCCGACTTTGTCTCAGGTCATGATCTCACCATTTGTGGGTTCAATCCGTGCATTGGGCTCTGGGCTGACAGCTCAGAGACTGAAGCCTGCTTTGGATCCTGTGTCTCCCTTTCTCTGCGCTCTCTCTCTCGCTCTCACTCTCTCTCTCTCAAAAAATAAATAAACATTAAAAAACAAAAAGAAAAGAATTGAACTTCAAGGGGTCTAGGCCATGACTAACCAAAGCTATCACCAATCACATAAATTAGTTTGAAAATGGAACTAAATCAAGCAACTGCTGATTTTAAAAATATCTGCTTAGTAGCTGGAACTAATAGCCAAATTTTATTTAACCCAAGTTTATGTTTCTATCCTCATAGCCTAGCAGAAACTCAGCAAAACTTATTTTTTAAAGAAAATAATAACCTAATGATGGAGAGATGCAATGTGCAAGAAAATGCATAGAGGACAAAAAAAGAAAAGAAGGAACTGGAGACAAAAAATAATGGATTTCAATTCTTAATGGTGGTTCGTCCTAAGTCAGGCATTTAAGATTTCACATTATCCATTTCATCATCTGCAAAATGAATGTAATATTATTTGTCCTGTAAACTTCTCACATGCTTCAAGTGAAGAGCTTGTGAAATCATGTATGTGAAATTGCTTTGTAAACTTTTAGATCCTGTAGAAACATTTGCTTTCAACATCATGATAGCCTTTTGATTAAAATACACTTTTAACCACTGAAAGGGGGGTTCTGTACCACTTCAATGTGATATTGAGATTAAACTATCTTATTTGAAAAAGATCAGAGATGGTCTTCAAAATGCCTACGAAGTACCATGCATATCTATACATAGCATCAATCTATGAAGATTGAGTACTTATTTGAGGCTGTGCCAAGACTCTATCTGACAAAGCCATCGATAGACTTCACAAGGCATCAGCACTTCTTGTGAGGGCATAACAAAAGCTCTTTTGTAGCTCAAGAAAGCAAAATTAAAAATGGAAACAGCCAGAGATCTTTTTTCATGCAAAAAGTGGAGGGAAAAGTGTCTAGTAATGCAAAGTGAAGAAAATTTAAGGACAGTGACTATAACTTAATTACAGTCTATAATTACAAATTCAGTACATTAAATAAAAAATCACATGTTCCTTTTAGCAAAATCAACCTTTTAATGAAGCTGAACACCACTGTCATTTGTTAAGTGTACAAGAAATGGGAAATCTTGTTAGTGTAATCCCTGAAAACCATGTGGTTTATAAGATAGTAAAAACAGGTAGAGAAAATATATTCCAAAGTATGCATTAAAGGAACAAACAAATATTTATTAAAGGTAAACACATTGACATTGAAGGTTATGAAGCAAATATGTACAACTAAATCGATGGTAAAAAGATAAAAACAAGATGAAACGTTTTATATGGCAACAGGAATAAAGAAACAGAAATCTAATATTTGAACTCTAGTACATACTTTATAACTAACTAATGTGATCCCCTCATCTATGCCTCAATTTCCTCATATATAAAATGAGAAGATTGGAAGAGATAATACCTAAGGTTGGTATGATTTTATTATACTAAGCAAAACTAGAATAAAATTCTATTTGCCTATCAAAACTTTGAGTGCTGATATGACATCAAAGGTACTAAGAAGGCTTTTTTTTACTCAAAAATTACACCCACTGCTCACTCCAATGTTCCAAATACATAAAAGAATATGTATTAGTTTGTTGGGACTGCCATACTCAATATCACAGTCTAGGTGGTTTAAACAACACAAATTTATTTTCTCATAATTCTGGAGGCCAGAAGTCCAAGATCAGGGTGCCTGTATAGTCAGGTACTGGTAAGGGCTCTCTTCTTGGCTTGCATATATATGGCTGCAACCACTCCATATGCTCACATAGCCCTTCCTAGTTGTGTGCAGAGGAGAGAGAGAGGAAAAGGTATGAGAGAGGGTTAAGGGAGGGGTGCGATAGGGAGAAATCTCTTCCCCTCTTCTCATAAAGCCACCAATCCTATTGGATTGGGTCCCCAGCCTCATGACGTCATTTAACCTTTATTACCCCCTAAAAGCCCTATCTCCAAAAATAGTCACTTTGGAGGTTAGGACTTCAACATGCAGGGAGAGAGGTTGCAAAATTTGGTCCATAGCACCAACATTTAAAAGATGTATAAAGAAATTACTAAACTTTCCCAATAAGTAGGCTCCTTCTTGGTGTTCCAGTTATAAAGACAGATGGAAAAGTTTTTTAGGCAACTTTGAAAAAGATCTGGTGGAGAAGAAAGCTGGATCAATAATGCCCTAAAGGTATGAAGAACCAGAGGAGAAAGTGATCCTTGACAAATTAAAGTTAAAATTATTCATGCTTTTACTCAAGAATATGGTTAGTTTGAGGTTTGCTTGCAGGTAGGGTTTTTTAATTCACCAGTCTACCTTTGGATGGAAACCAGCTTTAACCCAAAAATCTAAATGAGAGCAAATTATATCTTTTCCCAAAGAGCATAAATAAACCCAGGGCAATCTGATTTAGTTTCTTTATAAAGGAGATCAAGGAAATAGGTGCTGGAAAACTTTACATTTTCTCCACTTCTGAAACTCTCTCCTGGTTGGAGGCTAGTAACAAAGTAAATAGTCAGGTAGAATCATACTCTATGTCTACTTTCTCTCCTCTGCTAGACCAATCTGCATGTGTTGAATGCTCTACAGTAGTCAAACAGATTGAATAAAGAGATACTTGTACGTAATAGAAATGCCTGGGTGTCCAAATCCAGGAAGGTCTGTAGTGGTTAAATGACATTACCTTTGGAACTAAGTTTAAGCAATTCCTGGTTCTATCACTTCTTTATTATTGACCTTGCTCAAGTAACTTGAGTGTCATTCTGTTTCCTCAGCCATAAATTGGATATGGTGATAATACCTGATTCAGAGGGTTGTGCTGAGGATCAAAATAAATACTAACTTTTACAAAATGTCACGCTGTTGACACGTTAGTGGCTCTACCGCTATTACTACCACTATCATCATTATTATTTGATATTATAGAGGAAATTTGCCATCATTCAGTCTATTCTCGTGGCACCGTATAAATCAGTAAGGACTTCTCTAATTTTGTCTTTATATCTGGCAGCATGCAAGGCACTGCATGGGACACAAGAAATGTACACTATATTAACTATCATCCATGGGCTAAGAATTCAGATGTCGAAATTATGATATTTCCAAAAGCCCTTTGGAAAAGAAAATTGAGGCTAAGATAGAACTTAAACATATTGTTCAAGGTCTCAGACCAAAGAAGCACTGAGTTTATACCAGAGTTCAGTCATCTGATTGAAACATCAAGCTCCAGGCTCCATATCAGTTCTGAGAACCCTATAACCTGATGGGAAAGGGCATAACTGTGCCAGATGGGGTGGAGTTACGATAGTTCCAAGAGCTAAACCAGACCAGTGACCTTTGGTCCCATTAGTGCTTGGTTCTCAACAATTCAGCTGACAATAGCTCCACAGCTTTAGTGGACAAATCGACAATGGTTAATGTGGATTACAGCTGAGGCCCCAACTTGAAATTATTTTTGGTTTCTTTTCTACAGACAATATCTCTTCCTTAATGTCAAGCAGGAGTAGGGCTGAGGAAGATCTCTCTGGGACAGAGGGATTTTAATCTTGTCCACAACACGCATGCCCTGAATTTCCAAATTCATTCAAAATGTTTGTCTTAGTATGCATGTGATTCAGACTCTAGGTCAGACCTAGCTTGTGAGGTTAAATAAAGGTAAAAGCCTAAGTTTCTGTGCATACCAGAGATGCCATTGTAATGTTTCATGACTTTCCGGAAAGTGGACTGGCAGAGGAAGCAATCACTGTGCTGTAGTTTTTGTGTAATATTTGTACATTCCACACCCTGACTCCCACCTATAAACACTCGAAGGAAATCATAAGCATAGTTAATGACATATTAGATGTAAGACCTCTGTTTCCTAAGGACATTCTCCAAGGCAGTTGTTCAAAGGGAGCCTGGAATTTTCCATCAGAAAATTGTTCTCTTTCTTAATAATGATCTCACGTGACATGCATTCTTTTTTTCTTTTCTTTTCTTTTACTCTTTTGATAGATCTTACACTGTGAATTCTATGGGAAATGCTATTTCTACAGAGTCTGAACTTTACTCTCAGAAATGCAGGATAATCCTAGGAGGTTAGTAAGAGATCTTCTGACAGAATGTATTTGATCTACAATATAGCCTGGCCCCAAAGATACGCTCAGCCAGATTTCGGGAGCAAGGCCAGGGTCTGTGCAGCATCAGAGCAGACCAGAACCCAGAGCACTCAGGCCCCTCCCATTTGTCCATGCAGGATAAATCACATACTCTAACCAAGGTTGTGGCCACAGTTTGCCAACCAGATCTGTTTCCTCCCAGGAGAAACTCATAGTTGAATGTGATTTTAAAAAAAAAAGGGAGAGAGAGAGAGAAAGAGAGAGGGAAAAAAAAACCCAGCCAATGTGATATATTTTAAACATCCAGGAGATTTCACAGCTTCTCCAAGGGAGTAGATTTCCAAGTGGATTTCTAATAGTAAACTAAAGTTGAAATATTAGTCTCTGCTCCTTACACATCCCAGACTATCGGTGGACAACTAAGACACTGATATGTGACCAGCCTGGGAGAAGCTTTGGACAATTAAGTCTTGACTTTAAAAAGTACTTTTATTTGCTTCAAAAAGGACTGTTGCACTAATGTTCTAACTACTGAAAAGCCAAAACCCTCTCTGTTAAAAAATGTATCCCTTTAAATATATCTCACAGGAAGTATAGAATTATTTTTTGTCTCTTTCTGAAATAATCCAATTGTAACTGCTGAAAAGGACTTCCTAGAATGAAAAAAAGAAGTCTAGCAGTAAAACTCTTTTTGTTATTCTAAAAATGAAACAAATGTACTATATGGTGGGGAGGAAGAAAAAATTCTTTTCTTTCATAAAATGTTTTTTGTTAAGTCACATTATATGTGAAATCATAAGCCTATCTGTGGAGCTAGATTGCATAGATTCCCATCTTGGGTGAATTTCTTCTTATATTCTTTAGTTTCTTTCACCAAACCAAAAAAAAAAAAAAAGAGAGAGAGAGAGAGAGAGGCTAGCAATAGTGCCTACTTTATGGGTTCTTGTGAAAATTAAATATGTTAATACTTGCAAAACACAAAGCACTCAATAAATGCTAGGTATTATTGTTAGTAGTAGTAGCTATTCTAAAAATCTAAACTTAATAGAAGGCATATTTTCCTCCTAAATTTGGATCTCTATGTATCCAAACTATATTGTAATCAACTATATGCATTCCCTGGGAGGCCAGCTAACTCCACCAGGACATGTCTGGCACTTGGTTTCCAAATAAACTCGCCATCTTTTCCTATTAAGCACTTATCCCTGTATGTTGTAATTTTCTTTACTTGATCATATCCTTGTTTGTGTGACCTCCTGAAAGGCAATTGTCTCAGTAGATACTAGCTTCCTTTTCCAGGAATGCTCCAGGTAAGAATAACCATAGGCATAATATTTTCTGCTGGAAGTTGACTATTGTGTATATTACTTAAAAACACAATAACTCTGCTTTAATAAGAACATCAAAAACCTTCTTTGAATGTAAGAACAAATAAACTTGGAGCATAGCCAGATCTGGATCCATAGATTATCCACCTATGTATCTCCGGCAGTTTAGGAAGAGAGGTGAGTTGATCTGGAGACTCACTCAGGGTCCTGACAGGAAATTGATGTAAACCAAAAGGAGAAATTACAGAAACTTTAATGATAGATCTATTTACAACCTAGGACAGGGTTTAGGAAACCAACAGGAGACAACACAGCAATAGCAAGATTGTTCTTATTCTCTGTCAATCTGAACAAGCAAAAGGAGGGAACAGCACCAGGAAGCAGGTGACCTGTGCCTGTAGGAGAGGTCTGGGGGACAGAGGTTGTGGCCAGTCAGCAACAGCCAACTTGCCATCTTGTCAGGAGGGAGCTGAGATCATAAATATTCCACACTTTATCTTCTTCCACTATTTGTACCCTGCCAGGCCTTCTCGTTGTCCAAGTGCAAACCGAAGTCAGAAGCCAAAGAACTTTAGATGATGCAGTCACTGTGGCCAGCTTCCCCAGAGCTCACAATAAGGTAGAAAGGGATGACAGTGAATCTGGGGATGCAAATATCCTGCAGGGTCAAGAAATGCTCTGAAGAATACATTGAAGCGTTTCATTTTTTTAAATGTTTATTTATTTTTTTAGAAAGAGAGCACACTTGCAGAGGAGGGGCAGAGAGAGGGGGACAGGACCTAAAGCAGGCTCTGTGCTGACAGCAGACAGCCCAATACAGGGCTCAAACTCATGAACCTCAAATTCATGAACTGCCAGATCATGACCTGAGCTGAAGTCAGATGCCTAACCTACTGAGCCACCCAGGCTCCCCACGTGTGTTTCTTTTTTGTAGCCTTTCCCATGCTATAAAAGAATCCGGAAAGCTGGTGTTAAAAAAAAAGGCTTTCAGGTTTCAGAGAACCTCTCCAAATCAGAGTGTCAGAGTGCAAACCCATTAAAATAGAAAGATAATGACAGAAACTGGTTCTGTTTTTATACCTAGGGGGCTTCCTAGGTTCATATTAAAGATAATTTGAGGTGGGTGGCAAGATGGTGGCTTAGGAGGACGCTGGGCTCACTGCACGTCCTGCTGATCACTTAGATTCCACCTACACCTGCCTAAATAACCCAGAAAACCGCCAGAGGATTAGCAGAACGGAGTCGCCGGAGCCAAACGCAGACGAGAGGCCCACGGAAGAGGGTAGGAAGGGCGGCGAGGCGGTGCGCGCTCCACGGACTGGCGGGAGGGAGCCCGGGCGGAGGGGCGGCTCGCTGGCCAAGCAGAGCCCCCGAGTCTGGCTTGCAAAAGCGGAGGGGCCTGACGGACTGTGTTCCGACAGCAAGCGCGACTTAGCCTCTGGGAGGTCATAAGTTAACAGCTCTGTTCAGAAAGCGGGAAGGCTGGAGGACAAAGGGAGGGAGAGCTGCTGAGCCCCCTGACGACAGAGCTCAGTTTGGTGGGGAACAAAGGCCCTCGCCAGCGCCATCTCCCCCGCCCATCCCCCAGCCAAAATCCCAAAGAGAACCAGTTCCTGCCAGGGAACTTGCTCGCTCCGCGCAAACACCCAACTCTTCGCTTCTGCGGAGCCAAACCTCCGGCAGCGGATATGACTCCCTCCCGCTGCCACAGGGCCCCTCCTGAAGTGGATCACCTAAGGAGAAGCGATCTAAGCCTGCCCCTCCTGCCCCCATGCACCTTGCCTACCCACCCCAGCTAATACGCCAGATCCCCAGCATCACAAGCCTGGCAGGGTGCAAGTAGCCCAGACGAGCCACACCACCCCACAGTGAATCCCGCCCCTAGGAGAGGGGAAGAGAAGGCACACACCAGTCTGACTGTGGCCCCAGTGGTGGGCTGGGGGCAGACATCAGGTCTGACTGCGGCCCCGCCCACCAAACCCAGTTATACACCACAGCACAGGGGAAGTGCCCTGCAGGTCCTCACCATGCCAGGGACTATCCAAAATGACCAAGCGGAAGAATTCCCCTCAGAAGAATCTCCAGGAAATAACAGCTAATGAGCTGATCAAAAAGGATTTAAATAATATAACAGAAAGTGAATTTAGAATAATAGTCATAAAATTAATCTCTGGGCTTGAAAACAGTATACAGGACAGCAGAGAATCTCTTGCTACAGAGATCAAGGGACTAAGGAACAGTCACGAGGAGCTGAAAAATGCTTTAAACGAAATGCATAACAAAATGGAAACCACCACAGCTCGGCTTGAAGAGGCAGAGGAGAGAATAGGTGAACTAGAAGATAAAGTTATGGAAAAAGAGGAAGCTGAGAAAAAGAGAGATAAAAAAATCCAGGAGTATGAGGGGAAAATTAGAGAATTAAGTGATACAATAAAAAGAAATAATATACGCATAATTGGTATCCCAGAGGAGGAAGAGAGAGGGAAAGGTGCTGAAGGGGTACTTGAAGAAATCATAGCTGAGAATTTCCCTGAACTGCGGAAGGAAAAAGGCATTGAAATCCAAGAGGCACAGAGAACTCCCTTCAGACGTAACTTGAATCGATCTTCTGCACGACATATCATAGTGAAACTGGCAAAATACAAGGATAAAGAGAAAATTCTGAAAACAGCGAGGGGTAAACGTGCCCTCACATATAAAGGGAGACCTATAAGACTCGTGACTGATCTCTCTTTTGAAACTTGGCAGGCCAGAAAGAATTGGCATGAGATTTTCAGGGTGCTAGACAGAAAAAATATGCAGCCGAGAATCCTTTATCCAGCAAGTCTGTCATTTAGAATAGAAGGAGAGATAAAGGTCTTCCCAAACAAACAAAAACTGAAGGAATTTGTCACCACTAAACCAGCCCTACAAGAGATCCTAAGGGGGACCCTGTGAGACAAAGTCCCAGAGACATCGCTACAAGCATAAAACATACAGACATCACAATGACTCTAAACCCGTATCTTTCTATAATAACACTGAATGGAAATGGATTAAATGCGCCAACCAAAAGACATAGGGTATCAGAATGGATAAAAAAACAAGACCCATCTATTTGCTGTCTACAAGAGACTCATTTTAGACCTGAGGACACCTTTAGATTGAGAGTGAGGGGATGGAGAACTATTTATCATGCTACTGGAAGCCAAAAGAAAGCTGGAGTAGCCATACTTATATCAGACAAACTAGACTTTAAATTAAAGGCTGTAACAAGAGATGAAGAAGGATATTATATAATAGTTACAGGGTCTATCCATCAGGAAGAGCTAACAATTATAAATGTCTATGCGCCGAACACCGGAGCCCCCAAATATATAAAACAATCACTCATAAACATAAGCAAACTTATCAATAAGAATGTGGTAATTGCAGGGGACTTTAACACCCCACTTACAGAAATGGATAGATCATCTAGACACACGGTCAATAAAGAAACAAGGACCCTGAATGAGACATTGGATCAGATGGACTTGACAGATATATTTAGAACTCTGCATCCCAAAGCAACAGAATATACTTTCTTCTCGAGTGCACATGGGACATTCTCCAAGATAGATCATATACTGGGTCACAAAACAGCCCTTCATAAGTTTACAAGAATTGACATTATACCATGCATACTTTCAGACCACAATGCTATGAAGCTTGAAATCAACCACAGAAAAAAGTCTGGAAAACCTCCAAAAGCATGTAGGTTAAAGAACACCCTACTAACGAATGAGTGGGTCAACCAGGCAATTAGAGAAGAAATTAAAAAATATATGGAAACAAACGAAAATGAAAATACAACAATCCAAACGCTTTGGGATGCAGCGAAGGCAGTCCTGAGAGGAAAATACATTGCAATCCAGACCTATCTCAAGAAACAAGAAAAATCCCAAATACAAAATCTAACAGCACACCTAAAGGAACTAGAAGCAGAACAGCAAAGGCAGCCTAAACCCAGCAGAAGAAGAGAAATGATAAAGATCAGAGCAGAAATAAACAATATAGAAACTAAAAAAACTGTAGAGCAGATCAACGAAACCAAGAGTTGGTTTTTTGAAAAAATAAACAAAATTGACAAACCTCTAGCCAGGCTTCTCAAAAAGAAAAGGGAGATGACCCAAATAGAGAAAATCATGAATGAAAATGGAATTATTACAACCAATCCCTCAGAGATACAAACAATTATCAGGGAATACTATGAAAAATTATGTGCCAACAAATTGGACAACCTGGAAGAAATGGACAAATTCCTGAACACCCACACTCTTCCAAAACTCAATCAGGAGGAAATAGAAAGCTTGAACAGACTCATAACCAGTGAAGAAATTGAATCGGTTATCAAAAATCTCCCAACAAATAAGAGTCCAGGACCAGATGGCTTCCCAGGGGAGTTCTACCAGACGTTTAAAGCAGAGATAATACCTATCCTTCTCAAGCTATTCCAAGAAATAGAAAGGGAAGGAAAACTTCCAGACTCATTCTATGAAGCCAGTATTACTTTGATTCCTAAACCAGACAGAGACCCAGTAAAAAAAGAGAACTACAGGCCAATATCCCTGATGAATATGGATGCAAAAATTTTCAATAAGATACTAGCAAATCGAATTCAATGGCATATAAAAAGAATTATTCACCATGATCAAGTGGGATTCATTCCTGGGATGCAGGGCTGGTTCAACATTCGCAAATCAATCAACGTGATACATCACATTAACAAAAAAAAAGAGAAGAACCATATGATCCTGTCAATCGATGCAGAAAAGGCCTTTGACAAAATCCAGCACCCTTTCTTAATAAAAACCCTTGAGAAAGTCGGGATAGAAGGTACATACTTAAAGATCATAAAAGCCATTTATGAAAAGCCCACAGCTAACATCATCCTCAACGGGGAAAAACTGAGAGCTTTTTCCCTGAGATCAGGAACACGACAAGGATGCCCACTCTCACCGCTGCTGTTTAACATAGTGCTGGAAGTTCTAGCATCAGCAATCGGACAACAAAAGGAAATCAAAGTCATCAAAATTGGCAAAGATGAAATCAAGCTTTCGCTTTTTGCAGATGACATGATATTATACATGGAAAATCCGATAGACTCCACCAAAAGTCTGCTAGAACTGATACAGGAATTCATCAAAGTTGCAGGATACAAAATCAATGTACAGAAATCAGTTGCATTCTTATACACTAACAATGAAGCAACAGAAAGACAAATAAAGAAACTGATCCCATTCACAATTGCACCAAGAAGCATAAAATACCTAGGAATAAATCTAACCAAAGATGTAAAGGATCTGTATGCTGAAAACTATAGAAAGCTTATGAAGGAAATTGAAGAAGATTTAAAGAAATGGAAAGACATTCCCTGCTCATGGATTGGAAAAATAAATATTGTCAAAATGTCAATACTACCCAAAGCTATCTACACATTCAATGCAATCCCAATCAAAATTGCACCAGCATTCTTCTCGAAACTAGAACAAGCAATCCTAAAATTCATATGGAACCACAAAAGGCCCCGAATAGCCAAAGGAATTTTGAAGAAGAAGACCAAAGCAGGAGGCATCACAATCCCAGACTTTAGCCTCTACTACAAAGCTGTCATCATCAAGACAGCATGGTATTGGCACCAAAACAGACACATAGACCAATGGAATAGAATAGAAACCCAGAACTAGACCCACAAACGTATGGCCAACTCATCTTTGACAAAGCAGGAACGAACATCCAATGGCAAAAAGACAGCCTCTTTAACAAATGGTGCTGGGAGAACTGGACAGCAACATGCAGAAGGTTGAAACTAGACCACTTTCTCACACCATTCACAAAAATAAACTCAAAATGGATAAAGGACCTAAATGTGAGACAGGAAACCATCAAAACCTTAGAGGAGAAAGCAGGAAAAGACCTCTCTGACCTCAGCCGTAGCAATCTCTTACTCGACACATCCCCAAAGGCAAGGGAATTAAAAGCAAAAGTGAATTACTGGGACCTTATGAAGATAAAAAGCTTCTGCACAGCAAAGGAAACAACCAACAAAACTAAAAGGCAACCAACGGAATGGGAAAAGATATTTGCAAATGACATA
This sequence comes from Prionailurus bengalensis, assembly GCF_016509475.1. Classification (NCBI taxonomy): domain Eukaryota; kingdom Metazoa; phylum Chordata; class Mammalia; order Carnivora; family Felidae; genus Prionailurus; species Prionailurus bengalensis. The sequence continues at coordinate 191,660,008 of NC_057344.1, forward strand.
TCGGACAAAGGGCTAGTATCCAAAATCTATAAAGAGCTCACCAAACTCCACACCCAAAAAACAAATAACCCAGTGAAGAAATGGGCAGAAAACATGAATAGACACTTCTCTAAAGAAGACATCCGTATGGCCAACAGGCACATGAAAAGATGTTCAGCGTCGCTCCTTATCAGGGAAATACAAATCAAAACCACACTCAGGTATCACCTCATGCCAGTCAGAGTGGCCAAAATGAACAAATTAGGAGACTATAGATGCTGGAGAGGATGTGGAGAAACGGGAACCCTTTTGCACTGGTGGTGGGAATGCAAATTGGTGCAGTCGCTCTGGAAAGCAGTGTGGAGGTTCCTCAGAAAATTAAAAATAGACCTACCCCATGACCCAGCAATAGCACTACTAGGAATTTATCCAAGGGATACAGGAGTACTGATGCATAGGGCCACTTGTACCCCAATGTTCATAGCAGCACTCTCAACAATAGCCAAATTATGGAAAGAGCCTAAATGTCCATCAACTGATGAATGGATAAAGAAATTGTGGTTTATATACACAATGGAGTACTACGTGGCAATGAGAAAAAATGAAATATGGCCTTTTGTAGCAACGTGGATGGAACTGGAGAGTGTGATGCTAAGTGAAATAAGCCATACAGAGAAAGACAGATACCATATGGTTTCACTCATGTGCATCCTGAGAAACTTAACAGGAACCCATGGGGGAGGGGAAGGAAAAAAAAAAAAAAGAGGTTAGAGTGGGAGAGAGCCAAAGCATAAGAGACTGTTAAAAACTGAGAACAAACTGAGGGTTGATGGGGGGTGGGAGGGAGGAGAGGGTGGGTGATGGGTATTGAGGAGGGCACCTTTTGGGATGAGCACTGGGTGTTGTAGGGAAACCAATTTGTCAATAAATTTCATATATTAAAAAAAAAGGATATTATGCTAAATGACGTAAACCAATGACAAAAGAAAAATAAAAGAAAAAAATTTTTTTTTAAAAATTAAAAAAAAAAGATAATTTGAATTAAACTTTGGACACTTTATCAACTTTTGACTGAAGGGAGATATATTTCCAATAACTAGCTGTTCCATATCTAAAACAGGAATCTCCTACCTTAGTTGACCATAAAGTCTGTCAATAAGGAAAAGTGAGCATGCACTCATAATACATATGTACTTATTAATAAAGTATATATAATATACATATATATACACTATTCTAATATTTTACATGCATTATGAAACACATAATTGTGGAAAGTAATAACAGATGAGTCAAAACAAACATAAATAGAGTTTAAGATTTTCTCCCTTACCCCTATGCACATATTAGTTACCCACTTTACTCATGGATTTGGAGACTCATTCAGTCTGTAGAGATCTTAAAAGACGATTAGAATCCCACACTTAACCCAATGGTATTCTAGGCACAGTATTATTCTATCCCATGAACACTTTAGAAGTCAGGCTCTTAAGACAGAACACAGCCACCAAAATTAGGATTTTCTGAATGATCAGAAGATGCTAAACAAATACCTCATTTCTGAGAAACATGTTAAGGTATAGCTAAGTGTTGGCAGCACTCTGTTCAAGATGATCTTTTTCTGTCATAAAACCCAGGTATCCTGAGTTCTAGTTGAACATTCAGTCTCAAGATATGTGGCTTCCTACCTAGAAAATTTTTTATAGAGGAAATTTATGGAATAAACCAGCATTGGATCACAGAAAAGTCTCTAGCAGGGAAAGATATGTCATGGTGCCTCAGAGAAATTATTTGCTCAGAGAAGTTAAGCAAAATGCCTGATGCTTACCTGGTCTCTTGGTTTCTGCTTTTCTCACTGGGGCTGAGAAATCCAAGCCCTTCTCACTGGAATGTGAGTCACTCTGGGCCTGGTACTATGATTATCAGATTATCATCCCTTTTTCTCTAGCACCTGATAGAGTGGCTAGCAACATAGATTCCCAATAAAATGGCCAAACAAGTAAATGTTTACTCTTATGAAACATAAATTGTGTGTCTTCAAGGCAGTGAGAAATTTGGCAATCAGAATTAGAGAATTATCTCAAAGTATACATATATATATATATATATATATATGATCTGCTAAATTGAATTAGAATGAATTGCATTAATATAATGGGAGTAGTATGATGATTTGCAGTAACCCTCATCAGTTAGCCACAGGTACTATAACCTTTTACCACAGTCCTGAAACCATAACATCCTGTCCTTAACTTGGTGGTATTTAAGAATTACTCTGGATGGCATTCAAATTGCAAACCTTGAACACTGCATACAGCAGCTATCAACTGCTTCTCTTTATATACATATATATAAAGTTTTAAAAATATTCCATAATCTTTAAAGATCATGAAAACTACCTCAAAATATCCCCTGTAGTTAATTTCAACAAAGGGAAAGAATTCTTGGCCAGTAAGTCCACCTCGTTCACAGCTTTCACCAGTTAACAAGGTACAGTTCAATTCCATTTTGCCTCCAACTCCGTCTCATTAAGCTTGGCTCCAGTTCAAGCCCCCCGAGCCCCTCCCACTGTCCCTGAATGGTCCCGATGTTTCACTTCACTAAAGAAGAGATTAATTTGTAGAAAGGCTTCAGCACATTCCAGGGTTGCTCAAGTGCACTTCTTTTCATAGAACAGGCTTTTGATTTTGTGCTTTAAATCAAAGGCAGAGAGCAAAAATTCCAAGTATGTATGGGCTTCCGACCTTTAAAAAAACAGGATTGTTCAGATGGAATTTGACACAGAAATGCTCTACTCCACTACTCTTGTTAGTTTGATTCTTCCCCAAGATACCCCCTTTCTTCTTTCTACTAAATATCAGCATTTCAATCAAGTTGGTGTTTGGCAAAGCATTAAAGATAAGTGAAGAGTTCGTTATTAGTAATTTATTCATATTGACATTTTAGGGGTTTATTTCCTTGGAAAACGCAGTGTCTCCAGTTAGGAAACCTGTTTGGTAGAAAATATATTAATACACTATTTTCCGTGTCATGGGAGATAATATATTTACTTGGACACTGAATCAGGCACTAGTTAAAAACAAAACAAAACAAAACAAAAACAAAAACTATAGCATGTGGAAAAATATTTTTTAACATTTGTACAAACTTCTGAGTTATAAATTTATGAGTTCAATAGAGAAAGGAAGCATAGAAAGCATTAAATACTTTCAATAGTACCTTTGAAAGACTGTTTTCAATCATCCTTGAATCTTCTTTATTCTACCATTCCTATTTTTTAAGCTTACCATTATAGTTTAACTTAAAACCTGTGGCAAGCAAAATGTAATCCAGTCACAAGAAAGACCCTATCCCATGTGGGAGGGAGATGTTGCTTTGATCTTGCTCAGGATGTCTATTAAATAAAACAGTAGGTCACCCCTGCTTCTTTGGTCTGATTCTATGTACACACACACACACACACACACACACACACACTCTTTGATGAACAATTTGAGAAATAAAGACAGTTTCAGTAGGTTGTATACTCAATGCAATGATTGACCTAGTTACAAAATTATTATATCTTTCAATATTCAACAGTTGACTTTAGGGGAGAATAAGGATACCATGGCTGTGCAGGACTTCTGAATGCTCAGAATATATTTAAGTAATAAGCTGCATTTGAGGAACATTTTTGACCTTTTCAAAATGCTTTCAACTTTATTTTGCAGATCCTTTGACTACATGAAAAGAGGTGCTCTGATTGATTATAAAGGTGGGGGGGTGCTGTTGATAGCTGCAATTGAAATTTGATCACTGGAATGGGATCTACTAAATTGAATTAGAATGAACTGTATTAATATAACGGGAGTAATATGATGATTTGCAGTAACCCTCATCAGTTAGCCACAGGTACTATAACCTTTTACCATAGTCCTGAAACCATAACATCCTGTCCTTAACTTGGTGGTATTTAAGAATTACTCTGGATGGCATTCAAATTGCAAACTTTGAATACTGCATACAGCAGCTATCAACTGCTTCTCTAATGCCGTGTTGCATTCCACAGTTTCTTCTTTGTACATGCATTAGAGTATAGGACAAGCAGACTTCTATACCTTCTTCAATCACCTAGACTTCTGATTTAGTCAAGTTTCTCTCAAGATGAAGGAAAAACAGTTTCCTGGAACATAGAAGTGGCTGGAAAAGGGGTTTGAACCTGCCTAATTTAAAGTAGGGTGGCCAACCAACAACAACAAAAAAAGCGCCCAGGACTAGATGGTTTCATTGGCAATTCTACCAAACATTTACAGAAGAACTAATGGCATTCTTTCTCAAACTCTTGCAAAAATTAGAAGAAGAAGGAAGACTCCCAAACTCATTCCACAAGGCCAGCATAATCTAAATTCTAAAGCAATCATAGCAATCAGCCAAGATAAAGAAATATAAGGCATCCAAATTGGAAAGGAAGAAGTAAAACTGTTTTTGTTTGCAGATGATATGTCATGTATAGAAAATCCTAAAGGCTCCACCAGAAAACAAAACAAAACAAAACAAAACAAAAAACACATTACAACTAATAAAAAAGTTCAGGGGTGCCTGAGTGGCTCAGTCAGTTGGGTGTCAGATTTTGGCTCAGGTCATGATCTCACAGTTCATGAGCTCAAGCCCTGCATCAGGCTCTGTGCTGACAGCTTGGAGCCTGGAGCCTCCTTTGGATTCTGTGTCTCCCTCTCTCTTTGCCCCTCTCCTGCTCACACTGTGTGTGTGTGTGTCTCTCTCTCTCTTAAAAATAAATAAACATCAAAAAAAAATTTTAAGAACTATTCAACAAGTTCAATAAAGTTACATAGTACAAAATTAGTATACAGAAATAAGTTGTGTTTCAATACATTAATACTGAAATATCTGAAAAATAAATAAAGGAATTAATCCTAATCACAATAAAATAAATAAAAAACCAGTAAAATTCATAGTAATGTATTTAACCAAGGAGAGAAAAGATCTGTACACTGAAAATTATTATAAGACTTTGATGAAATAAATTGAAACAGCCAGAAATCAAAACTAAATGGAAATATACTATGTTCATGGATTGAAATAATTAATATTGTTAAAATGTCCATACTACCCAAAGCTTTTTATAGATTCAGTGCAATCCCCATCAAAATGCCAGCAGCATTTTTCACACAATTTGAGAAAAAGCAATCCTAAAATTTGTATGGATTCACAAAAGACCCTGAAAAGCCAAGGCAATCCTGAGAAAGAAGAACGAAGCTGGAGACATCACACTTCTTGATTTCAAACTATACTATAAAGATGGAGTAATAAAAACAATATGGTTGTGGCATAAAAATAAACACAAGTCGAGAAATAAATCCTCATACGTATGTTCAATTTTTGACAAGAGGGCCAAGAATACTCATATAGGAAATGGATAGTCTCTTTAATAAATATTTTTGGAAAACTCAGTAACCAGATATCCATCTGAATAACCAGATGTGGGGGCGCCTGGGTGGCTCAGTCGGTTAAGCGTCTGACTTCGGCTCAGGTCATGATCTCGCGGTCCGTGAGTTCGAGCCCCGCGTCGGGCTCTGTGCTGATAGCTCAGAGCCTGGAGCCTGTTTTGGATTCTGTGTCTCCCTCTCTCTCTGGCCCTCCCCCGTTCATGCTCTGTCTCTCTCTGTCACAAAAATAAAATAAACATTAAAAAAAAAATTAAAAAAAAAAGAAGAACCAGATGTGGAAGAACGAAATCAGACAACTACTTATACCACTTAACAAAAATTAACTGGAAATGAATTAAATACATAAATATAAGAACTAAAACCATAAAACTCCTAGAAAAAAAACATAGGGAAAAAGTCTCTTGACATTGGTCTTGGCAATGATTTTTTGGATATGACACCAAAAGCACAAGCACCAAAAGCTAGAATTAATAAGTGGAACTACAGCAAAGTAAAAATTTCTGCAGAGAAAAAGAAACAATTGACAAAATGAAAAGGCAGCCTATGGAATGGACAAAAATATTTACAAATCATGTATCTAATAAGGGATTAATACCCAAAATGTATAAAGAACTCATGCAACTCAATAGCAATTTAACAAGCAATCTGATTTAAAAAAGAAAAGAAAAGAAAAAAAAAAGGCAGAGGAACTAAATACATATTTTCCCCAAAGAAGACATACAAATGGCCAACTGGTACAGGAAAGAGTGTTCAACAGCAGCAATAGTTATCAGGGAAATGCAAATCAAAAACACAATGAAATGTTAGAATGGCTATCATCAGAAAGACAAAAGATACCAAGTGTTGGCAAAGATGTGAAGAAAAGAGCATTGTTGGTGGGAATGAAATTGGTAGAACCACTATGGAAAACAGTATGGAGTTTCCTCAAAAAATTAAAAATTGAACTATAATACCAACAACACCCCTTCTGGGTATATGTCCAAAGGAAATGAAAATAGGATCTCAAAAAGATATCTGGACTCTTATGTTCACTGCAGCATTGTTCACAATAGCCAAGATATGGAAATAACCTAACTGCGTATCACCAGGTGGTGGATAAAGCTATGGTACATATACACAGTGGAATATTATTCAGCCATGCAAAAGGAGGTTCTGCTGTTTGCAAAAACATGGATGAACCTTGAGGGCATTCTGCTAGGTGAAATAAGTCGGATGGAGAAAGACATATACAGTATGATACGACTTATATTTGAAATTTTAATTTTAAAAAAGTTAAATTAATGAAAATAGAGTAGAATGGTGGTTGCTAGGAGCTGGGGGGGAGGGTAGTGAGAGAAATGGGGAGATGTTGGTCATAGGGTATAAACTTCCAGATATATAATAAAAAAGTTCTTGAGATCTAAAATACACTATAGCTAACAATACTATATCATATACTTGAAAGTTGCTAAGAGAGTAGATCTCAAATGTTCTCATCGCAAAAAGGAAATGGTAATTATGTGATATGATGGAGGTCATGTTATGCTAATGCTATGAAAGTAATCCTTATGCAATATGTAAGTGTATCAAACCAACACTGCACACCTTTGACTTAAACAATGTTATATGTTAATTATATCTCAATAAAGGCAAAAAAATGGAAAGGGGTAATGACAATATGATAACTCTGTGATTCTAAAGATTTAACACATGAATTTCTTTTGGATTGATAAAATGTAACAAAACAAAAGGAAAACGTTTATCAGATACATGATGCTATGGAATTACAAGAATTAAAAATTTTATCATTAAAACAACAACAATAAACCAAAATCCAAAGAAAAATGACCAAGATCTGACAGTGAAGCTGCCACAGCTATATAGCCATTTAGTACAGTACACACAATACTCTTGGGCATGCCCTTTAGGGATTGTACTTTGATATGCAAGTGATCTCAAATGGGGCCTCTTCTGGGTCTCTGCCACATTCCAAGAAGAAATGGAGAAGAGGTATCTATTAGAGACAAACTTAGTCCTAGGAGAAACAGTGGGCCAAGTGACAAGGGGCCTCCTTTAGAAAGAGGAACATAGAAGTTTTTAAAACTGCTTTTCCACTGAGTAAGTTCTTTTCTCTTTGTAATGCTCCTCTTCTACAATTGCTGCAGTAAGATAGGCCTGGAGCACATTTCCCTTCAGAGGGATCCCTTTCCCAGCAGAAACTAGTGTGGAGCCCAGAGTAAATAGACCTAAAATAGAGTGCTTAGAGGAGCTGCTACCTTTCTGTGGGATACTTCCATGTATGGTTTGGCTCACTTCAGAATGAGTAGATTGGAAGGGCAATCAGGATAAAGAACTAGGAAAAGAGACCATAGTAGGTCACCAACCTCTCTTTTCTTGACTTTGTTACCACCAAATACAATAATTGACACTTACTTTTGATGTAGCATTTGCTAGGTATCAGGCACTTTCTAAATGTTTCACATCAATTAACTCATTTGATCCTTTCACTGACCCTATGGATCTCATTCTATAGATGAGAAAACTGAGGCCAGACAGGATAACTCCGTTATCCAAGGCCCTACAGCTAGTAAAAGGCAGAGATGGTGTTTGAACCCAGGAATTCTGACTTCAGGACTGTACACTCAACTATCACACTATTTTAGTGAACATAAAGAAGCCCTTTGTGCTCATATCAATTTCAACTCATAGGCTGGCAGGGGTGGGGGTGGGGGTCCCAAAGGCCAAATATTAATAAGGACAAATGATAAAATTGCCTTGTGTATTTCTTTTGAGGGCTCAAAGAAAGATGGCTACAACCATGATAAAACACATCAGCTGGATATAAAGCTCTCCATCCATAAAACAAATGTATTTTTTTCCTCACGGTGCCCCTGAATCTCAAGGATTGAGTACTTGGGAGTACCTAAAATAAGCAAGACCTATTGTCCTAAGTGGCTATTCCAAAGTCCTGAAAGGTCACTTGTAAATTCCCTTGTGATCCCACTCTACAGCGTCTTATCAATGAATCATACTAATTTTAATGCTGGATTCCACTCTGCTTTGCCTTCATTCCATTCTAATGTTTAAATATATAATTAACACTAACTTTGTACGAGTTCTACTATATACTATTGGGTTACCTTCTTGTCGATAGTGCTACCATCCAAAAGTCAGATTTGCTTAGCATTCTTGAGCTGGTGAATACGATATTTGAGAAGCAAATACAGGCACAAGATAAGCTGGTTTCAGAAGCTAGGCTTAACTAAGAGTCAAAGAATGTCCCATATCCCATCATTCTGTAGGCTACAAGCCTAGATTCCAGAGGAAAAAAAGTAACGTGGCCTCAAGAAACACATGATCACTATAGTTACATCACACTGTCTCCTGGCATACACAAAGAGGAATAAAACAACCCATCAAAGAAAACCATTTACAACGAAAACAAGGTGTCCATGTGGAAACAAATCAATTACTGGAAAGTATACACCCAGACAATTTCTAAACAATGTCCAGTCATGATTAATTTTAGTTTTAGGAATTCAACAAAGAAATATTGTCCATTCAGAATCTCTAGTCCTGCTGAGATTCTGGGATGTTGCCAATGGCTCAGCTAACTATTCACAGATCCTGGCAACCTGTGTCTGAAACTACACAGTTAGATCACCAGATTACCAGAATTGCATTTCTCTAGTCTTTACAGCCATCTGCTTCTTTTGGTGACACAGAATCCAGCAAAGGGGAGCAGAAATTGCCATCCCAAAATATGGCTCTTTGGCCTACGGATTATTTTAGGCTGATTATTTTTAAGAAACATCAGACAGAGGAAAACCTCTGAAAACCAAGTAAGAGACATTAACATTTACAAGGAATATCTCCTTTGGTTAGGGTGTTTCCCTCTCTACACCAGGAAGAGAAGGAAGACTAAATCTCTAGAAACTCTTATCAATAAAGCACTTAAATTAGCATAGCAACCATTCCCTTGTTTATTGTGCTTTGCCTGATAACCTTTCCAAACTGGCTTCCCTACCCCCAACATCTTCTTCTGTCTTTAGCTAAAGATGGTTTTTAAGGTGGTGGCTCAGCCCATTTCAGGGATTTGCTCAGTTTTTTGGTCATCGCCCTTGTATACAGGAGGTATGCATGCTATTAAACTTCTGTTTGTTTTTCTCTTGTTAATTTGTGTTTTAATATAAGTCATATCTCAGTCAAGAACCCAGAAGATTAGAGGGAAAATTATTTTTCCTTCTTTCCATCAGTAAGAATTTTTCTCCCCAGTTCTGCTAGCCATAGGAATCCAGTTTGTAGGTCAAACTCATTCAGGCATATCAAGGACTTAACTCGCAAATCAAACAAAAATGGAATCCACCTAGAGTCAAGGTGTAATATATGCAGAAGTTAAGATAGTGAATTTTGTTGTCAAATTCAAGTCCTGGCTCTATCATTTCCTATATCTTAATCTTGGGAAAATGACTTACCCTTTTTTTCTGAGGCTAAGTTTTCTCATGGCTGAAATGGGGATAATTATAGTACTAGCTGACTCAGAAAATAATCTGTAGAGCTACTCAACGTGTGATTATTGGACCAGCAGCATCTTGTCAAGTCACATAGGAGGTTGCTAGGAATGCAAACTCTTGAGTCCTACCCCAGAAATCTGAATTAGAACTGGAGGAAGGGGACGCATTAGCTAAGAATCTGTATTTTAACAGCTCTCTAGGAGATTCTTAGGCACACTTATGTTTGATTCACTGATTTGAAAGCATTAAATAAAATGTGAAGCCTTCAATATGGCTCCTGGTATGCAATATGGCTTCAATATATGTTAACTATTATTTTTATTAGAGTGGAGGAGTGGAGCTAAGATTTGACTTTGATCAAAGATTTAGGAGCTCAAAAGGCTCCAGTGAACTACTAGTAAAGACACCAGCAAGTTTCAAACTAATTGGAAAGGGACTGTAGAACTGCCATTTCACCCGTTTCACTTTGTAAGATCTCCAGTGCATTTCTAAGATTTCTTTATTCCTCGTACCTATAACCCATTCAATTACAAGCCATAACCATCTTGCACCTTCTTAAATATCATTTCCATAAAGTAAAACATGACTGATTACAATGTAAAAGCCCACATCCATATGGCAATATGAATCATACTTGAAAACTGGGAGTGGTCAAAGAGACAGAACCCTAAATGATGGTCCTTTTGAAAGAGCAGAGCTGCTAATCAGCCCATTATGGTACCAGCAAAGAAAATGCCAAGAACACGTAAGAATTTCTGTGGGTACTATTTAACTTGACAAGAAAGTCTGGTGGCTACTCTTAATATTATCTCAGCTGTAGGCAGTCAGTGTATAGTTCACCTTCTGTAACTAGAGAGAGAAGAAACATCCTTCCTCCAACCCACTTTCAGACACCCTGAGGAACTCATAAGAGGGCTCTGCGAATTACACACACCCCACTCCCAAGTTAACTCCGAAAAGTCTATCCAAGGAAAAGTATAATCTTTTACATCTATAGTATCATGGTGTCTTACTCTTTGAAAAATAAAAATCTTGGGGCACCTGGGTGGCTCAACTGGTTAGACGGTTAAGCGTCTGATTCTTGGTTTCAGCTCAGGTCATGACCTCATGGTTTTGTGGGTTTGAGCCCTGCATCAGGCTCTCTCTCCCTCTTTCTGTGTCCCTTCCCCTTCTCATGCTATCTCTGTCTCTCTCAAAATAAATAAATAAATAAAAAGAAAAGAAAAGAAAAGAAAAAGAAAATTCTTGATTTTAGGGTTTCAGATGAACAAGTTTTTACTGAATGCATAAAGACCTTAGAATATATCAAGTTTGATCCCAAAACAAAACTAGGAATAACTTCTCCAGCAACCTGGATGGAGGGTCACATAGTTCAAAACACATCGAGTAATGAGGCTCTAGGTGCCCATTATTTTAGATTTAGCTAAGAAAATACCTTTCTATACTATCTGCACATGCAATACTGCCTAATGCTGGTTCTTTTTTCCTAATAATCTATATTAGATATTAAAGCTTTATCACTACTCTAGAATCCATTTTATCAAACCTGATCCGCATGGTAATCAATTAATTTAAAAGGTTGAATACAGCAGGAAAACATAACAGTTTTAGCCAAAACATATTAAAATGACATGCTTATGTCCATATTTGCACTTCCTTTATTTTTCTTATATAAATTTCACCTATAATGCTTCTTAAAAAATATCCAACTCCAGAATTGTTAAATTGAAGCTAGAATTTAGAGGCACATGTGAAAGGTATCAGTCTATTGCATTCACCTTAAAATTTATGATTGTTTTCCCTATCTTGTTGCACCTAGGTCTCACCTACACCTAATTTCTAAAGTATTTTAAGAAATTCTCCTTTATTGAGTCTTTTAACATAATTTAAAAAAAAATTTTTTTTTTCAACGCTTATTTATTTTTGGGACAGAGAGAGACAGAGCATGAACGGGGGAGGGGCAGAGAGAGAGGGAGACACAGAATCAGAAACAGGCTCCAGGCTCTGAGCCATCAGCCCAGAGCCTGATGCGGGGCTCAAACTCACGGACCGTGAGATCGTGACCCGGCTGAAGTCGGACGCTTAACCGACTGCGCCACCCAGGCGCCCCATTAACATAATTTTTATTATAATTAATACTCCTTTATACTTTCACTTAACTGAATTTATGTAATATTTAATAAAATTATGTAAGTAATGACAAGAAATACTGACATAATCCCATTGGGAATCAAAAGGAAACTATCTCTGGGTAAGCAAACAGCTCAGCAAGTTACAGTGCCAGCAAATCACTAAACCAGAAAGGAGACTTCTGACCTAAATGCTCACAGTGTTGTGGATGCCAATATGTTTTATACCATAAAGGGGTTTGTCTGATGAGTCTACTACATGGAACTTGGTTAAGACAAACTGTTTTTGAAGTATTTTATCATGGAAACATATGGTGACATATTATTCATAATTTTGTGTGTATTCATTTCCTATCACCAAGTAGAGTAGTATCTTGCAAAGAAAGACAGAAGAAAGTCTGGGATGTAAAGCAGAAGTCCCAAACCATGTAATTAGATACTTGTGATTTATGAATAAAGTTTATGTGAAGATTAATTTATAAACTTTGCTGGAAAGGCCAACCGTTGGCTAAGATGCAGCAGGGGCTAGAACGTGTGTTTCATTTAGACCTGCGACATGATGCAAAGCATGTATCTTCACTGATTCCACTGCCTTGTCCTTTTGACAATCGTGTCTGATCAGTCCCCTGGATGAATAAACTGACACATTGTACATGTGTCTGTACACGGGCCAGCACTTAATTAAATCATGAAATTATAAATGGTACTCTAGAGTATGATCTGCAAGGATTGTGCCACATGAATATTTTATCTGGAGTTAAGAGCCACATTTACAGAATCTCTGAGAGAATAAAAGACATTGTAAAGCCCTTGGAATATAGATGGTGATACAAAATGTCAATCATCTTCATAGTCTATTTTCCCAGAATATTTCCTTTATGTAAAGACTAGGCAACAAAATTGTTAGGTCCTAGTATTTGCAAACCTTTAGCTCTATGAATTAATGACAAATTGTTTTCTGAAATAGTTGTACCGGTTTATTCTTTCATCATCATGGATGAGAGTTCCTATTCCTCCACATTTTACTGGTATTTAATAGGTAAAATAGTATCTCATTACATTTTTACTTGCATTTTCCAGATGACTAGTGAAACTGAAAAATCTCATAATATATTTACAGTCATTTGTGTCTCTTCTTTTGTAAAATTCCTGGTCATGTCTTGTTCATTTTTCTATTTGAATGTTTTGTCCTTCATTGTCTTGATCCTTATGGGTTCTTTATCTTGCTGAACTTTCTTATTAACCCTGGGACATAGGTGTGATTTTCCTCCTTTACAGATGAGAACCAGAGGAGTAGGAGAAAAAGAGATGTGTGCAGGATCTCACAGAGATAGCAAACGAGGGACAGCAAGCCGAACCCAGCTCTGTTTTACTCCAAAGCCCAGGTAGCATCCACTAAACAAGCCTTCTTTATTTTTGCTGCTGCTTTCTTATTCCTATACCACAAACTCCCCCTGGATTCTCTGTGGAGAACAATTTCAGTGTGAGCCACATTGCAATAGGAAGTAGAAATGGAAAAGCTCAAAGGGAGGTAGAATATTCTGGAAACAGCTAGAGAATAAACCAGCTCCTGAACTGAAATAATAGAGGATATTTGGGAGATCGCCTTTCTTCTTACTGCTCTGAGCCCATCATCAATACTGTCATCAATTACAATAATAATAGTAATAATAATAATAATAATATCAACCATTCATTGAGCACGTAAGGTGCACAAACCTCTGAACTAAGCACTTCAGGTGCATCATTTAAGTTAATCATTATGGCAACCCAGTAAGTTAGGGAACTGACTCAATCCTGTTGCTAGAGGAGGAAGCCCAGTTTGAGAAGAGATACAGAAATTCTCCCAAGGCCACATCATCAGGAAATGGTAGGATCTGGGTAAAAACCAGTTTGTTTGACTTTGGAAGCTGCAGTTCTAACAAGTGCTTATATGTCACATGCCACTAATCAGAATGCTATTGTATACCTCCTGTCTGTTAGTCCCAAGCATGTATACATTTATTTTTCTCTGTTGTTACATTATCTAGCAGATGAATAACCATACATTGAGAATTCAAAAGGCCTGCTGGTCCTCAAGTATCAAGACCACTTAGGCTAATTTTCCAAAGAGAATTATTGTTGACATGCACACATGTTAATAAGAATTGCACAATTAGGTCTTTTATGGAACAAAGGCATGGCTTCAGAGTTCCAGGAGTCCGTGAAAAGGATTATCTTGATGGACAGCAGACATAGGGCATGCATCAACCTACTGCTAGAATCTCTGTAGAATTAGAGACTGTTTTGTTCAAACTCAAGGAAAAAATATCCATAAAGTTTACAGAAAATCCAAGTACTTCTCAAATGCTTTTCACAGACATTTTCAATGCATTTTTGGCTTATGTGAAGCATATCATCTGTCATTTATGAAGAATCACTCTTCCCCAGATAGAAAGCAGCACTCAACTTTTGGTTAGCATACTTGAAAATACAATGTTTACTGCCCTGAAATATATTTTTATGTATCATTTTTTATATCAAGCATAGTTCATGATATAATAGTCTGATAACCAAATACATATAATTACATAATTGTGTAGCTTGGTGATTTTTTTCATTGGCATCACCTAATACTTTATAAGAAACAACGTTTCCAAAGAACCTAAAACAAACAACAACCAGAATAGACACAAGTACATAGTAGGTGTTCAGTTAATACTAGTTGAATAAATGAGTAAGATACTAGATCCATAAAAGGGCTAATGACATTATCACCCAGAACGTTTCCCATGTTTGTTCAGAGCTGTGATTCAAGGATGAGGTTACTCTAGTTACAGTTTCAGAAATACATATTGAAAACAGTATTTCCATAATGAGGCAAAAATCAGATTCACTCTACTCCTGTATTAAAAGTACTGTACTTTTTTAGTGGCCTTACTTCAAAAAAGAAGCAACACCATTTCAAATGCACGACCGGGTTTAATCTCCTCAAAACAACTTGTGCTATTTTACAAATGAGGAAAATAAATGCTGGAAGGTACATTTCAAGCACTAATGAGTCACTGAGCCAGGATTCACTCTTGAATCTCCTTGACTCCAAAGCTCATGCTCTCTCTATTGGAACACATTTCTTTTTTTTTTTTTTAATTTTTTTTTAAACGTTTATTTTTGAGAGAGAGACAGAGCATGAGTGGGGTCAGGGCAGAGACAGAGGGAGACACAGAATCTGAAGCAGGCTCCAGGCTCTGAGCTTTCAGCACAGAGCCTGATGTGGGGCTCGAACTCATGAACCATGAGATCATGACCTAGGCCGAAGTCAGATGCTCAACTGACTGAGCTACCCAGGTGCCCCAGATTTCTGTCTTAATGCTGTCTATTCTTCTGGGCAAACACAACCAAAATCATGTTGGGGTCTAAAAAGAGGAAAGAACTAGCATATATTAATGACATATTTGAATCAGATATTTCCAATACATAATCTCATTCATCATCAAGAAAATAATAATAAAAGAATCATCATATCAGCTCCATTTCTACAAGTCAGGAAACTGAATACCCAGAGAAGTTAAGTAGTTTGTCTAAGGATGGATTGGAATTTAAGACCATATCTATCAATTCAAAGTCTTCTTCAGAGTATTAGAAGTCAAAGACAAGGAGGGAAAAGACACTGAAATGAAGGCATATTTTAATTGTACATTTTACATATTCCAAAACTATCTGAGAATATTCAATCAATTTCTACTGATCAGGAAATTGGCCTCAGAGATGTTAAGTAATTTACCTAGAATAATGGGATCAGAATTCAAGTCCTAGTCTCTTGATTCAAAGTGATTGTTCTTCCCATTAGAAAATAGAATTTTTTAGCCAGAAGGACTTTTGAAATAGTTGAGACTAGACTCCTAACTTTATTGGTAAAAGAAAACAAAGTGTGAGGGGAATGTTGTTTCTTGGAAGCTGATGGAAGAGCAGGACTGCATATACTACACTACTTCTCGCTGTTGACTGCTAAAGCAGTTTCCAGCTCCGTTATTAAAAAGTCCCTCAACAACCTTTAAAGGAATTTAACTTTGTATATTTAGTAATTATGATAATTTAAATCTGGAAACAATCACTTCAGTCAACTCCAACAAATTTCTTGGAGGGAGGAGGCTGGTGGGAGGCACAGTCCCCTTTTGCATATTAATATATCATAGCACTTAGTGCCCTCAACTTATGTGTGTAGGATAAATGCAGAATGAAAGAATAAATCAGGCCAAATCATATTTAAAGGTATATTCATTCTATTTTCAACTCTTTGACAAACAAAAGCCACTTCTGTCTCCTGGAATATGGATTGTCCTTTCCCTACAATCCAATTTATATACGTCTAAAAGATACTGTCCTCACTTTGTCAATAGTTCCCTGCTGAGTGAAAGAGGGGTTACACCGAATCAAGGTAAGAACAGGGGATGGGATGAGATTGGAAAAGACCAAGGATTCTGAGGTTGGCAAGAGTAAATGACAAGGAGAAGAGAAAAAGTAGGTGGCAGAAAATGAAAACTGACTGTTGCAGGAAGGTTATATCTACTTGCTTGTGCATGTAAATACATGTACATATACTTGTGTGATAGAATTTATCTAAAAAGGACAGTTAACAATAGTATAGTTGTAACAGGAAGTTGTTTTTATCAAGCAATTTAAGGGCATATAGAGCTCCTACACAATCAATTCACAGTCATGGAGTGTTTACTGTTAGAACTGTTCTCTAAGTACCAAGGCCCAGGACTGAACCAAAGTTGCTGTCCTCATGGGGCAGCAGGATGATTTTTTTTTTTATTTTTTCATGCTGTTTTATAGCTGGTTAACCAAGTATTGACTATGTTAATTCTCAAAATAGACAGCAAATTTGTTTCTGTTAGCACATAAAACAAAAAGTAGTGGCAGAACCTAAAATAGTGTCCAATAGCCAGAGCTAGAACAATTTGAGCAACATAATAAATAGTGTAGCATTGGATTACAACCCAAAGTTTAAAATAAATGCATGATTCCATGTGTTACAAAGGACTGAATAAATCAATATGATGAAGCAACAGAACTTTCTTAGAGAATAATTCTGATACCAATGATCAGAAGAACAAAGCTTAGATGTCCTCCTCTATCTTCCTTGAGAAAATGCTAGACTTAGTAGTTCTTTCCACAGAATGGCACAGGGAAATGGAAAAATAATAACTGCACAATGAAGAACCTGAAAAACACTATATTAAACAACTGATGAAGGTTAATATCACCAGCAATGTCATGTGGATATCATGCACCCCTAACAGGATGTAATGAAAATGGCACTCCATTTCTGTGGTATTCTTCCCCAAATCTATACCCCCATTCTAATTGTGAGAAAATGATCAGACAAACCCAGTTGAGGGCAATTCCACAAGATATCTGGCTCCAAATCTTCCAAACAGTTGAAGTTATAACAAACAGGGCAAGACTATTATAGACCAGAAGGACTATGGGGACAACTAAATGAAATGTGGTACCCTGAACTGGATACTGAAAAAGAGGAGTTTAATGGAAAAAAACTCCTGAAATCAAAATTAAGTCTGGACTTTAGGTAATAGTAATGTGCCAATGTCAAGTCCTTAGTTTTCTGACATGTACCATG
This sequence comes from Prionailurus bengalensis, assembly GCF_016509475.1. Classification (NCBI taxonomy): domain Eukaryota; kingdom Metazoa; phylum Chordata; class Mammalia; order Carnivora; family Felidae; genus Prionailurus; species Prionailurus bengalensis. Next base: position 191,677,682 of record NC_057344.1, read on the forward strand.
GAAATATATGGTGTTAACAATCAGGAAAACTAGGTGAAGTGTATATGGCAACTCACTACATTATCTTTGCAAGGCATCTGTAAATCTAAAAATATTATAAAATCTAAAAGTATTATAAAAGTCTTTTCAAAAACAATGGCAGAAATATTAAAAAAACAAAATAAAAAGGTAGATGTGGGGTGCTGTTCACAGGAGCGAATACCCTAGAAAATAAAAGCCTCTAAACGTGTTACATACCAGCACAAGAATTTTGCCATGAACCTGGGTAAATTTCACCCAGGGAACTCTTCTCCATCCTTGTGAAAACTCCAAAACCCCCCTTCCCATACTGGGCTGATTATCTGTGTCAGCAACTACGATTATAATGAATATAGACAAGTTTATGGCTGTAAAAGCAAGAATGAGATGAAGGAGAGACGTGGATTTTGTCTTTGAAATAGGTGACAAAAGGTTCCACCATGTGAGAACTTACTTCCCAGACCCTGAGTATCACTTGCTAGAAATACATACTTGGTAGGAAAAAAAAATCTAAAATAAAAAACATGTGTGAGTGAAGCGCTATGAAAGGATAATTTATATCTCCAGGGATCTGGGGAAGTAACTAAAATAGTCAAGGAGGCCTGTATTTCATTCACTTAACAACAGTTGGAATGAGAACCACTGGGTCATGCCCACTGTATTTATTTCTGTATTCCTAGGGTTCAAACATGGGAGGTATGAATGAATGAATGAATGAATGAATGAAGAAACATGATGGAAAAAAATATGATGAAACTGTAGGAAATATCACAACATTAAGCTTAATAGGGGAGATACTTATGAATGGTTCTGCTATTTAAAATAAGAGACAATAAAAGCAGTAAGAGGTTTAAATAAAGAACCATAGGAGTTCAGAGGACCCAAGTTCTGATTTGAGGTTAAAGACCCGCCATTTATGCTGAACTTTAAAGTACTATTAGGACCTGGGGTGCCTGAGTGGCTCAGTTGGTTAAGCGTTTGACTTCAGCTCAGGTCATGATCTCACTGTTTGTGAGTTCCAGCCCCGCATCCAGCTCTGGGCTGACAGCTCAGATCCTGGAGCCCGCTTCAGATTCTGTGTCTCCCTCTGTCTGCCCCTCTGCTGCTTGCACTCTGTCTCTTGCATTGTCTCAAAAATAAATAAACATTTAAAAAAAAATTTTTTTAAAGTACTGTTAAGACTTGACCATGTGATATGTTTGGGTTCATTTATTCTCTGGTTGTGTGTGGTACAAAATGCTCACTTAAAGCAAGAACATCAAAGTTTGAATCGCAACTACACATCTGACAAATACACACTTAACTTCTGTAGCTTTAGTAATTTTCTCAGCAACACAGAGAGGATGAGAATACTTATTCCTCTCACTCCATTGTTGAAAAAATTAAAATATATAAAGTTTGTAAAAAGCCTGGCAGAGTAGAGTGGCTAGTAATGGCACATGACTATGAATTTAGAGGAAAGTGATGGACAGTTCACTGTTCCTTGTCTAGATGGGCAACCATTTGTTTGGTCTAACCACTCCACAAGGCAATGGTATTCCCACAATGCCTGGTGAGGCAATGCTATGTCTAACAGTGGGATTTTGCATAAGGTAGAGCAGGTAGGACTTCCAGATCCTTGACAAACACAGTTTTCAGGTGACCAGCCCTGCATGCAATAGTCATTTCCCTTTACTGTTAAGATTTAGATTGGTGGTTGCCAAGACACTCATAAGTTGGTATCCAAAAACTCAGTTTCCATCCCTCCACTTAGTCTAGTTGGTTTACACATTGGTTTATCCTTTTAATAGATGGTTTTCAATAGCAGTTCCCTAAAATGATATAGTAATATAACTTCCACTCTGGATTTTAAAAATCTGGTCAGGAGCTGAATAATGACTCCTTATATTTTCAAATGCAAATGGGACATCCAAAAGTATGTAAGGGTCATGAGTAACTAGTAGGGAGTGTAGTATCTGGAGAGTAGCTGGTCATTTGAGAAATCTTTTCATAGTTCCAATATCAGTTGGCCTTCAATCTTCTCTCTGAAACTCCAGAAATCCTGCAAGCTCTTTATTTAAACACACACACACACACACACAGACACACACACACACACACACACACATTACTGTAGCTAAAACTTTGAAGTCCAGGAAATCTATTTTAAATGTCTCCATCTCAGGCATTCAGTGGTTTTGTGTCCTGGTTTTTTAGTTAGAAACATGTCATGAAAACTGGAAAAAAAAATAGCATATTAGGCTTTAGAAAGTATTTTCACTTGATTTCATTATTTAATGCTCACAATAGGAATCTATGGGTCAGTTCATCATCTCTAATTTCCAGATGAAGAAACTCAAGCTGGGAGAGGTTAAGTGACTTGTTTAAAGTAACAAGGCAAGTTAGTAAGTCTTTTAACTCTGTGTCTAGAAATTTTCTCCACTATGCCCTGCTGTTAATACCTCAGTGTGAATTAATTTTAATTAGTGCTTCCTTCCCAGGGCTATTGGCTTTTAAAATAACATAGCAAGTAAAAGGACGTATTCATTAATGCTGGAATTTAAGACATTATAGACTTCGAGTAAGTAGATATTTAAAGGAAGGGAAAGAACCTTCTGGGTGTTCCATAAATCAGATAAAATTTAAGTGAAGAATACCTACTTGCATGTAAGATTTATTTTGATGATATCATTCAGCTGTGACCCAGTCTTATTAGTAATATTATACATATTTAATTTCCTAACTTAAGATTCTTTTCTGGCTCCAATAATTGTGAGTCAGGACAGCAGTTGTACCCTTACTTTCTGTCATCATTATCAATGGCAGACCAAAGGACAATTACATAAAGGACCGGGGGGGGGGGTGTAATTTGAAAGCATGAAAAGCCCTAATGATTCCATAATCGATCTACCACTATATCTGACATCTGAAAAGTCAGTAATTGATAATTGCTCACGTTGATAAATCAAACATCATTTATGCAGATCTTCAAGAAGCTGGACTCTGAGGGGAACAAAACCCAGTAATCACAATCAAAGATCTTAGAATGATTGTTTCCCAGCTAAATTGAGATATAGTTAGCATAGGGTGACTTGAAAAATGGTCCTGTTGGGAAGGGAGTCATTAGTAGAGGGGTTAAACAGTTTCATCTTTGAATTTGTGTCATGGATGGAAAAAAAAAAGTACAGTAGATAAGCCCTACACTGTGGATTTTTTGATACATACCCAAATAGTTTTAGGAAAGAATAAATAAACAATGAAACCTGGATGGGGATGATGATAATGAAAACGAAGTTGATCTTGACACATACACACATAGATTATTGTAGCCCCCCAGATGGAACACAGCCTGGAAATGGTAAAAGAGCACTGAACTGTGTGTTAGAAGACCTGCCTCTGCCATTCACCAGCCTTGTGGCCTTGGGAAGTCATTTAATCTCCCAGCCTCAGTTTCCTTATCTAGAAATTATTCTACATTAGACTTGAAACCTTGGCCTCCCTCTGGGATAGAAGACATTCTTTGCGAAAGAGGTAGAATTACTGACAAGCACTCATCCATCTACCTTAACCTTTTTACTGTGTTTCATGTTCTGGAATCAAAGATAATTACAAAGGTAATTCCCACGCCTGAATCCCATCCCCATTTTCCCACACTCCCTGGGCTTACAGGGCTTACGCAGTCCAGGCTAGAGGCAAATTCATTCACAAGAGAAAAAGCACAGTATGATGGTTAGGACTATGGGTTCTGGACCCAAACTACCCACGTATGAATCCCCACTCTTGGACAGGACACTTTAGCTTCTCTGTGCCTCTTTTCCCTCAGCTGTGAACTGATGTGACACTAACACCTAACTCAAAAGTGTTACTATCAATTTGTTCATGTCACTTTTAGAAAAATACCTGATATTTGTATGTACTACATAAATGCTTATTAAATGAAATAAGAACCATAACATGTTGTTAAGTGGTATAAGAGAGGTATTCACCATTCTTCTTGACCAGGGTAGCTTTGCCCAGCAGGGGATATTTGGTAATAGCTGGAGACACTTATGGTTGTCATACGGAGAGGACCTTACCGGCATCTAGTGGGCAGAGGTTAGGGATGCTGATCAATATCTTACAATGAACAGGACAGATACCCACAACAAAGAATTAACCAGCCCCAAATGTCAATAGCGTCAAAGCTGAGAAATGCTGGTATATACAGAATAGCAGGGTAATGAGGACCAAGGAATTATTCTGGGCTGGCAGGAGGTGGGAAGACATTGTAAAGGTGAAGTTAAATAGGTGTTTGAGAAAGATACAAAGCCATCGCAGGCCTAGAAGATCCCGTGGCCAAAGGCAATGAGATGAAGTCCAGGTGTGGTCTGAGGCCCTAAATCTAAAATTGATTAAATCACCTCCTAAGCTGTCAAGGAACTCAGAATCCATGAGTTCATAATTTGTATCATTAATTCATTTGGTCCTTATCATCACACTAGAAGATAAATATTATTATCCCCATTTTACAGATAAGAAAATGAAAGCATAGAAGAGTTCTGAAACTTGCCAGAAATAGCATAGCCGGTAATGATTTTAGTACAGTTTGTGATTAAATTTATAATTCAAAAAGTGTTATTTACAGATCACATAATGTCAAAAGAAGTGTCTGACGGTTTGCAAAACACACACATACAAGACTGTTAAATAGAAAGAGAAAAATAACATTTAAATGTTACATACAGAAAGCCTTCCGCAAGCAAGAGGGAATGTATAGTGTAAAAACTCTTTGGTCTTTATGAAGTCTGTAGCAGAATGAGAAATTTGACCCTGTCCTCTCTCTAAGCCAAAGTGAGAAGGAAAAACATCATTAGGCACAAAGATACTGTGGTCTGATAAAAGGAAATCAACTGATGTTATTCAAGAGGTGGCAAATATTCCCCAGGAACTCTTTTCTGAAAGCAGCTCATCATAAGGGACACTGTCGTACAAGGTAAGATGAAGGACTGTTAAGCAGACACATCAGGCTGCGTGTGTAGCTGCAGACTTAGGCTATTCTATCTCCTATAATTAAATATTTAGTCATTTGAGGATGCTGGGAAAGTTTCCTAACTTCTATTAATTTTCACCTTAAAAACGGAGCGATGACATATAGAATTTAATCAGTCTGTGAACAACAAGAGCTTTCTTTAACTGTCCTCATATCTTGATGTTGGTTCCACTCAGCTGGAAAGCCTGAAGCAATGATTAGGTCTGTTGCTAAGGATTAAGCCACTGATTTATGCGTGGAAAGAATGTCACCTACTTCTCCACGAAGGGTTGTTCTTCTCAGCTGGGCAGCCAAGGGCTCCATTCCTCTTCCCTTCCGAACCAAGGAAAATGTTTTAATTATGACTTAAACAACTGTTCTGGACAAATCCAGAAATAGATTGCCATGGGAATTCTTTTCTTTAAAAGGAATGGCAAGAGTTTACCATAAATACATGGTTAATGTATGTTCTGCTTATATCCCAGGTCCCATAGCCTTGAAGCAAAAGGCAGAATAAAATTACTTTACTGGTGATATTTTTCAGTAGGGAATTTTTAATTTATCCCACTGACATGTATTGAACACCTAAGTTGGGTTGCTGTCTTTTCCAACTTTTTTTTATAAACATCTTTTTTCTTAAACATCACATGGACCCATTATTGACCCACTACTTAGATCAAAAGCAAAATAGTAAACTACTATTCAACACATGTGATATAAACATAGCATAGTGCATGCATTCATTCATCTAGCATTTATCAAGTGCCTACTATGTCCCAAAATTTGCACTGAAATCACACAGTATGTAGAAATACCAAGTTTTTTCAAAACACATCTCTTGATGTCGACTGAATTGTTCTCCTCATACCTGTGAGCTTACTTTTCAGCAAACAAACCGATTTTTCAGCTGGCCTTCTATAGGGAAATGGTTTTCAAATATCTTCACTCAATACAAAGCTGTGCTAAGCCAGAGTGAGGTCTTGCAACAACGTAAGGTAGACCCTCAGCCCTAAAGCCACTGGACACCAGAGCAATTTCTATCTGCTCAGATATTTTATTTACCAATTCCACAAGTACACATGGAAATGAAAAGTCTGACAAATGTGCCCTCTTTTTTTTCTCCCAGCAGTCAAATCCCTCAGCATTGTGGCAGAAAAATAAAACTGTAATGTGCTTCCAAATATCTGCTGTTTTTTATCAGCAAGACTGTAAGGGTATCCCACCTTCCATCTTCCATCTCTTTCTCTCTCTCTTACATGTGCGTGCGCGCGCACACACACACACACACACACACACACACATTTCCTTTTTCTTTCTCTCTCTTCCCCCTAAACAAACTTGATCTGGGAGAAAATTTATATAGAACCGAATAGAAGGCAAGCATTATGCTGCTGTCTTCTGCAAACCAAACATTGTCCCATTGTGCTCTTCCAACTGAGGGGTTCGGAGATTGAGAGGAGCAGGAAGCCCTGTGTGGACTGCAGTTCAGGGGGTCAGAACAAGAAAAGGAACATGGGAGGCACCTGGAAGAGGTCAGTGTTCCTACACTTGAAAGAAGTGTCTAAGCAAATTTAAGTTGAGTCAATGAAACACACAGCAAACACCTGGAAAACCAGGTGCCTCGAAGCCAACTTTTGGAATCCGAAGTCCTGTGAGGGGAGTCTGGGAAGGGAGGAATTGTTTTTTGTTTTTTGTTTTTTGTCCTGACTCAAAATTCAGGGTTGCTCCTTGTGTAGACAAAAGTCCAAGGACATTTGTTGACAGTGGAAGAGAAGAGGGATTCAAAATAGCATCTCTCTTCTTTTTCACCTGGCAGTTTTGGAGATGAGGTTTCTGTCTCCTGCCTTCCGAAAGTATCTAAAGATCCTCCTCACGGATAAGCAGGCGGTCTCAGGCTCAGCAGGCCCAGTAACACTGACATGTATTTGAAAAGTTTTGACAGATAAATAATTCTTGGCTGATATCCTGGGTTAAATATCATCAACTCCCCCTTACACCTGCTAGGGCAGCTGCAAAATAGTTGACCCTGGTGACTAAGGTCCAGACCATGAGAAAGTGGCAGCACCACCACCAACTGATCACTGGGGTGATTTGTTCTCAGGGACACTCCTCACAATGACTTTAGCCCCTCAAAGAATGCAGCTGGAATTTGCAACTCAGTGTATTTCCGGAGGTGGGGGGGGGGGGGTAACAAGCTGGTCTTCACATTTTTTTTCTTCACATTTATTTTTAAAAGCCCATCAATATGGAACCAGACCTTTGTATGTTTTAAGACCATGTATGAGGAATTTCACCAAGAAATGAACAAATCACAATACCTGCTTTTTCTCAGTGAGCATGGTCAGGAGTTACAATTGCTCTTTGTTTTTTTTTTTGGGGGGGGTGTTGTTATTGTTGTTGTTTCAGTACAAAATATGTATGCTACAAAAACTGGAATCTCTTGTTCTGAGTACCTTAGAAAGAAAAGTCATGAAGCATAAACTGAAGACAGAACCTACTTTGAAAGAGAGATCAGAGAGATTCTGAAAAAGAGAAAGAAGTAGGGTATAAAGCGGAGTATATGTACAATTATCAGTGCTTACAGAAAGACATACATATTAAGTAGATTATGGAGCATCAAGAATAAAATTAATGTGGATATGAATTTATCAGAACTGCAGATCTTTTTTCCACTGAATATTACTTTTACCTTGTTCTTAAAATAGATGACTGTGATAATAATAATGATAATAATAATAATAACAAGAATAATTTCCAGTAATAAAGTTGCTGCCATGGGCTAGAAACTATACCTGCAAGAAAAGTATCAGAAGCTCTGTTTTAAAGATGAAGAAGTTGAGGCTCGGTCAAAATAACTAGTTCCAAAACGTAATCAGTCTTCAAGTACACATTTGTCTGAACCTAACATATGTGTTAGCAAAAACTAGACACACTTTCGGGTAGTTCAATGTCATTTGGCCTCTCTTATTAACCCATGTTCTACTATACTCACCAACAAAGATTTTTCTGAGTTTAACTCCCTGTAGTTTGTATATAGAGAAAACAATAGTCATATGAATGTTTTTCAGTGTACATATATATCCCTTTTCTAGAAATATTAACATGGTTCCAAAGAGACTTCCTTCACTCCCCAGGCTCCAGCCCCCATGCCTACTTCTCTTGTCCTTCCCAACTGACTGAGAACCATCTAAATAGTCAAGGAACTCAGTCCTATATTATATACTCTGGTTTATTTATTTGGATATTGCCAATATGCATTATACTAAAGTCTAAGAAAATTTCACTTTCTAAAATGGAATGAGTATGTGTTGTCTAGTTATGTAGCAAATCTAACCATTGTGAGTAAAGCAGAAGATGCATTCCAGAGGCACCACCCATGCTCATCATGGATTTGAAGAAGGAGAAAAGAATATGAGCATGTGAGAGGGAGTGTTGGGTTTGAGTCTCAATTTATCATTTACTACCTATGTAAGAGACTTCTGTGTCAGAAGTCTGCCTGCCTGGATTCAAATCCTACTTCATCCATTTAATACCTGTGACTTTTGGTTTTATTACTCTTAACTCTCTGAGTCTCAGTTTTATAATATATAATTCAGAGACAATGATAGCCCCTGAACAGTGAGGATTAAATGAGATAATTAATTGAAAGTTCTTAGAGCAACACTTGGCACATACTAAGTTCTCAATAAATGCTAAGTATAGCCATCATTATCATTATACCATCATTATTAGCATTCTTGTTACAACTGTGATTTCTGTTACTATTGTGCTATTATTGTCAATGTCTCGGGTCCTTCATGAAAACAACCAAAAAAGTACCAAAGCAGTAATTTTTCAAAAAAAAAAAAATTATTGTATTTAACCTATCATATTCATTTTATGAAAATACAGCTTTATGAAAAAATGAAATAATCCATTCAAATAATGGTAAACTGGTAACTGATAGACCTGATAGTGTATCATCAGCCCCAAAGATTCTTAATTGGCCGCACCTAGGGAGGAGACTATCTTGATATCTCACTTGACACAAGTCACTGAGTAAGTCAGAGAGCCATTCTGGAAGTTAAGAACATCCACTTTAGAGCTTTAGCGTTAAGCCCACCTACTTTGAAATGCCAGGTCCAATAAAGTTCACTTTTCTTGTCTATATAATGAAACTAAAAATGACTACCTTGAAACATGTTGTAACGATTAAACACATAATGTCACAAAGGAATGAAAACTAACATTTACTGAACTCTTATTTAAAGCCACACACTGGGCTAGGCACTAGGAATGTATTAACTAATCTATTCTCCACGACAACCATGTGGCACATGGAATTGCAATACCTATTTTTGTCACTGCTGAATAAAATGTAACTTTAGTTATTTAAACCAGTGCCTTCGCTGTGCTTGGCATTTGTTTTCAGAGACAAAGCCTTTCAAAGACTCTCCTCTTCCAGGCATCATTTCAGATCACCACATTATCTGCCCAGGTTCCCCACTGCCTGTCTTGCCTGAAGGGCTCCAAGCTGAGTGTGGGAGAATTTACCAGGGAGAAAAACCATTTAGTTTTACCTGGGTGACAGCAATTATGCAGAATGACAAAAGGAGCAGTTAAGTTACAAGTTAAGGATGATAATTCACTCTCCCCAGGGACTGTCACTCAGAAAGCCTTGAGAAAAACTAACAGCAAACTAATGGCAAGGCTCTATTGTTAACAGTCATGTCCCCATGATGCCTTGGCATTCTGAAACAATAAGGCCAAAAATGCAGTCTGCTGTCCCTCGAAAGCTCTCCAAGCACATATGCTATATCTCAAGCTGTCATTCCTTGGAGACTCACCATGGAATGGTCTTCAGGTCCATTAGCCATGGTGGCTCCATAGTAATGGCTCCCTAGGACCCTCCAAATAACTTACTTTCAATCAGAACTCACCAATAGTTTTGAAAATACATGAACCAAGGAGTAGGAGAAACCTGGATAGTGAAGTATAGACTTCCTTAATCAACACAGATATGAGTGTGGGAGGAGTTACCAAGCCAGACCGTGACTATTACCACCTTTGCACACTATGTGAAAAGTGTTACCCTGAAAACCTCTGCCAAATAAATGTCAATTGTGAATGCCCATATCTCCAGGAGTTAAAACATTTTACTGATTTCTAATCCATCAGTGTTGATTTGAATATCCTCATGTTACTTGCTCTTTGCGATAGTCTTAAGACAGCATTGTACCAGTTCACAGTAAGCTGATGTCAGGTAGCATGTTTATTGCTTGCATCTAATAGCAATAAATAGAGTAAGGGAAACTAACAGTTTTTGAGGGTTTACTATGACCTAATATACTAAACTGTGCATTAGCACATGCTATGTAGCATAAAGATAAATAAGATCATGGAGCCAGCTAGCCAGGGTTCAAATTCCTGTTCTTCTACTTCTTGCTGTGAGATCTTTGGCAAAGAAATCTCTTACACTCTTTATGCCTCAGTTTCTGGAACTATAAAGAAGGCATAGTATTTGCCCTGCAGACATATGGTTGTTATTAAATGAGTTAATACATGCCCTATGCTTCAAGCAGTGCCCAACATATGATAACTGCTGGATAAACATTAGCTCTTACTAGGGACTCATTTAGCACATTTAACAGCTAATTTAATCATTTAGTCTTTTTTTATTCCCATTTTATTGATAATGACACTAGTGCTCAGGGAAACTGTAATCTGCTGAGGGCTGCAGGGAAGAACTGGGACAGGAACTACAGCCAATCTGAATCCAAATCTCCTGTTTCTCAGTCACTTGATTCTATTTCTCTAAGAGTAGGGGCTTTGGGAAAGAGTCAGAACAGAGGTCAGATCCCTCAGGCTGGCTTACCTGCTGGATGACCTTAGGCAAATCATCAAAATTCTATTAAACTTAGTCTCCTCATCTGTAAAATGAAGATAGTCACAACAGCTAACTCGTAGGAGAAGTAAGGATTTGGAGAGGTTTTTATGGTAAGAAACGAGCAGAAGGCTCAGCCCGTGCATGTTACTTTTGGTCACTCACCATCTGCAGGTCTATTTGCAGGCACTCTATTTGTAGGTCACCTGGAAATACTGGTAAAACTCTTGCTTTGTTTGGGAGGGAAGCACTAGACAGATTCCTGGGGGCAATTCTGCATAATATCTTATTTTTCTAAATAACTTCCTCCCAAAGAAATATTAGTATTAGGCAAAGGATTTATTAAGCTTATATAAAATTTAAATTTAAAATCATGTGAAAATCTGTATGACCCCAAACTGTTAGCCTCTATCACTTTTGATAGAGTGAGCTTAAAATCCAAAAAGTTAGAAGCATGGGAGAGTTGAGCTTTCAGGAATGTGTCCCAGCAGAAGGAATCTAGGAAGCCGACACTCAGATGTTAGCGTTCTGAACAATACATTTTTATTAAGCACTCACTGGGTAAAGCACTGTGAGTACCAGCCAAGTGGGCAGAATTTAGGTTGGGGCATAAAAGAAGCTTGGAGACCAGTCTCTGACATAGCACACAAGGAACAGAAATCTTACCAAAAGAGATATTTAGTGTGGTTCGTTCCTGACACTTGGGGTGTGGGGGAAGGTGGAGAAAGAGCACAGGTATCTGAGACTCGGGGTTGGGCCAGGAAACACTGCACTGGAGTATAACTCATCCCAAGCACTGCCATAAGGGTATGGTGGAGATGGGAAGAATGATACAAGACGTCTCAATAGAGACTCACCTGCAAGATGGGACTAGGTGCTCTTCTCTGTGCTCCCAGAAGTCTCTGTGTCCTTCTCCAATGGCTACAATGGTAACCACAGGCTGTTAATCTTTCTCACCCACCGGACACACTAGAGGTCCTTGTACAAAAGGCCCAGATCTGGGCACCTGGCTGGCTCAGTTAGTAGAGCATGTGACTCTTGATTTTGGAGTTGTAAGTTCGAGCCTCATGTTCAGTGTAGAGATTACTCAGATACCCAGTGTAGGGTATATTCTGCTATAGCCTAGGCATAAGAGGCATCAATTAATTGGGGGACAGTGACTTAAAGTGAGTGATTTAGACATATCTTCCATTAAAAACTACTGCTTTGGGTCTTTCTTAATTTCTTCTGGCTCTTATTTCTATGATCGTTTTTTTTCTCACACATTAAATCCACTGATTTGAAAACACTTTTACATTCCTTCTCCCAGTGGGTTGCAGGCTCTCCAAGTCCTATGAGTGAGTTGAACAAAGTAAATGCTGAGCTACGGCTGGATCACAGTATAACAGGGAAGCACTTAAATCAATATAAACATGAAAACCTTCATAGTCTTTTCAGCCCAAGCTTCCCAAACATGAATCTGTACAACCCTCATGACACCCTATCCCACATCCAGCCAAGGAACTGCAATTTACTTTTAACCATCCATATGACAAATAGTATGGAAAACCCCCAAAAGAATGTCAGCTTAAGGTTCTAGCTTACTCCTAGTGTTGTGGCCCATAATAAATTGCAGCCTATCTGAATGAACTTGTTTCTCAGATTTTTCCATTCCATTTTTTTATATCGTCATGAATGTGATTAATATCCACAGCTTCTGGTTATCACAGCAAAGACTCAGGATTCATTGGAAACTCATAAGAAAACAGAGTTTTTGAGTATCAGAGAGAAATAAGGACAATCACCACTAAAAAAACATTGTAATTCTCATGAGCTCAATGCAGCCACAGTTTCCTGAGAAATCAGTTGCCTTACTCACATGTATAGACTTTAATCACTTCTGAGGACTCTGGTGAGGGTAGGGGACATTCTGAGTTTGTCGCTATGGATGGGTTCAAAGTAGACATTTAGAGTATGTGTCCTGACTGGATGGACTCATTCCTAGGCTTAAGTTCTCTGTTGTCCGTAGGTGTTCCTTGACTCAGAAGTCATAGTGTTGGAGGAAGAAACAAAAAAGCAGTCTGAGTATTTGTCATTTGGGGGCGATTTTGAGCTGAAAGATCAGGGATATGAGAATCCCTTCTTCAGTTGAGAAATCTCTAGAAAACCCAATGCAGTAATCTTCCTGTAATCTGCCACAGCTTTCCACTTTTCCTGCCATGAGTTCCACAGGTGTCTGCTTCTGACCCAGGTGACATCCAACAGCTTCTACTTCATCTCCACATTTCTCTACATATAATTACTGCCCTCTTATGATAATGCTAAGTACTCCTGTTTCATTACTTTTAGGTATTTTGTAGGGCATACTGTTTTTTAAAGCCAAAGCTATTTGTTACTCCTATCATGTCATCTTTTTCTTTCAAGTAAACCACAAATTCTTTTCACCAATGGCAAAATGAGCCCTTTCAAAGATTTCTCTGGGTCTTTTATCTTAGTCTTCTTATAAACATAGAGATGAACAAAATGTCAAATTCTGAATCAGTATGCTATGGTCTGAAGAGCACCAAATTGGATTTGAATCCTAGCTTTGCTTTCCAATGACCTTGAGCATGTGAAAGTCAGACAAGGAATTACATATGAAGAACTATCTGGTCACTTATAGACCTATCTCTCAATCTCTAAATCTGTAATTCTATGATTTGTTGGCATATATAATATAATTTCTAAGACATTCTCCAAAGAAATCAACTATGTATTAGAGAACTATGTGTTAATATTTATTTCAAAATCAAGACAGTAATGTCCTCGTTTACTGAGGCAATGGAATGAGTCAGATAAGGGTTTGAACACTGTATCCTTCATTCAGCTGTTAAATAACATTTCTGAGTAACAGATCCCTCAATTTTAAAACAAAGGGATAATGTCCTTCCTCTATGGTTTTTGTGAGAATTAACAAGGTAATGTATGTGCAAATGCCTAGCATAAGGTATGACACATAGGGGTCAGAAAATAAATGATAGCAATTCTTACTATTATTGACACAAAGCTTTGTTCTTTTCAAAGCCCATTTATATACATTATTTCATGCTAACAGACTAAGCTAATGCTGCCAAGAAATTTCATGTAAAAACATATCCCAGGGTCAGTGACATTGTAAAATTCCCATCTTGAAATGAAGAGACTGTCAACTGATTTTCATTTGTAGCAGTAAACTCCTTCAATCTATGTTTCATTCATTCAAATATCTCCTTGACCCATCAGCTTTGTAGTGAGTCTCTCATATTTTATTTATGCAGTCATTAATACGGCAAATATTTATCAAGTAGCAACTATATGCCCGGATCTGATTTTATCAAAAGCTAGTTTCTTATATGGAGAAAGGACTGGGGAAAAAAGACTGTTATTGTACATCAGTGTGCTTAGTGTGAGCTGAAAGAAAGAAAGAAAGAAAGAAAGAAAGAAAGAAAGAAAGAAAGAAAAAGAAAGAGAAAGAGAAAGAAAGAAAAGATGGAAAGGAAGGGAAAGGAAGGAAGGAAGGAAGGAAGGAAGGAAGGAAGGAAGGGAAAAGGGAGAGAGGGAAAAGGGCTCAAGTAATTAATTGTTGAGATGGATATTAAAAATATTTATCATCTCTAATAATACTACATTACATTTCCACAGTGCAGTAAGATTTACCAAGCTCTTTTCCCAAAACATACCCTGGTCCACCCACTTTGTTCTAAACCTCCTAAACTCACTGGCATTCAAGTCACCTTTATTTCTAACCAAGACTCTTAACAATAGTCCCCCTCCCCCTTCGGTCTCTATGTTTTCACTTTTTGAGTCCTAACATACATTTTCTACACAGCAGCTAAAATTATCCTTTAGAGTGAAAGTCAGATCATTCTCCTTCCTGGTTTAAAACCTCCCAATGCCCTCCCCATATGCATCTCCAACGTTGTATTCAACAGCAGCTTCCTGTCCTTTGGATTCGCCTCAAGCCACAGCAAACTGGCCATTTCTGGAGCCAGCAGACCTGGTTCTTGCCTCAGAGACCCCACACTGACTATTCACTCTGTCTGAAACATGCTGCCCTCTCAACCTCTTAAGGGAGGCTCCTTTTCATAATTGAATCTCGGCTTTCTTGAGCTCTTACTCTGAAGTTGCCCTGTCTATTGTCACACTATATTGCCAATGTTTCTAGTCTTGTTTCCCCAGCTCTGTATCATTACTTATGAAAATGTGTGTTTGTGTACTCACGTGTGGTCTAACTTCTCCACCAGAATGCAAGCTCCCTGAAGGAAAGAATGGTGTTTTCTCATTATATACCTGTCACACAAGGAAGCCAGGACCAGGGAGGTTATGCAGGACATAAGCAACTAAAGGGGACTGGAAATAGTATCTAGGATAATTTCTATTTGTGTTTTGTTACATTTCTTGGCTGGAGAATTTGTGCATATAAAAAACTTGGCCGTTTGTTTCAAGGAGTCTGAATCTAGTTCCTAAAATATTATCTCGTCAACAGTTAATGATCCAGGAGTTAGACCACAAGACAACAAAAATAAAATAATGTAACAAGACTGAATATGATTGTGTGCCAAAATAATCAAAGAGACCATAAGTGCTCTGGTTTTGCACAGAATTTAAGAAAGTATGTTACAAGAAAAAAATTTTTTTCCTCCACTAAATACTATCTATTGTTCTTTGAGTTCATGCTGCCTGCCTCTGTGGTTATTTGATTTTTGTTTGTTTAACTGAATGTCATATCATAGGGTCTCCCAAAATTACTATATTTCATATATTTATTATGTAAATTAAGCTTATTTCAAATCAGTTATCTCTTGACCATTTTAAAAAATGTTCCAAAGCCCCTTATGATAAATGGAAATACAATACTGGTGATGTTCCAAAATCAGCATTGTGGTGGGGGAGCCGGCATCATTCATTTGGGACAATTTGCACTTTTAGCAAAATTCAAAGAAAGTAGCCTATATGGCCTGTTTATCCTATTTATTTTCAAAGCCATTATAGTTTATAATTTTTAAATATCCTGAAAATCCAGTTAATCCTAAAATCCATTTAAAATTTTTCCATAAATTCTATCTCCAACCCCTTCCTTTCCCCCACCCTCTCCATACTATCAGAGCATTCTGTAATGGGCTCAGTCCCGGTTTTAAAAATATGTGGAGAGGTTCTGCATCCTCAGGAAGATGATCTGAATGAAAAAACCCACACAGCTCCCTTCTCTATAAATACCTTCCTAGATCAGTGGTCTTCCTTGTGGACCTCTGCTCTCTTTCCATTCCTGGTTCTAGCTAAACCTACAAATATAACCCCACAAAATAAATCCTACCCTAGTTAAGCAAGATAAAGAATGCAGTAGATCATACAAAAAGTACCTAAATGCTGCTGTTTTCAAGGCAATATGCAGGGTAAGAAAGTGTGTGTTTTTTTCCTTTAAAGGAACAAATAATAAATATTTTAATTTTTACAGGCCATTTATCTGTCTCAGCTACTTTACTTTGGCATTGTAATGCGAAAGCAACTATAGATAATACACAAACAAATGGGCGTGGCCGAATGCCATACAATCCATAATAAAATTAGTTCAGATATGTCTTATAAATTTCACAGCATCGGGGTGCCTGGTGGCTCAGTCTGTTAAGTGTCTGGTCTTGGCTCAGGTCATGATCTCACGGTTTGTGAGTTTGAGCCCCGTGTGGGGGGCTCTGTGCTGACCGCTCAGAGCCTGGAGCCTGCTTTGGATTCTGTGTCTCCCCCTCTTTCTGCCTCTCTCCCACTCGTGCTCTCTCTCTCGTGCTCAAAAATAAATAAACATTAAAAAAATAAATTTCATAGCATCTAAATATAGAAAAAATATGTTGAAAAAATAGAAAAAATATTAGTAATAATGACTTCTCTAATTCATAGATTTCAGTGATTAGTTCATTTAATTATTACAAGTACTTTCTGTGGAAGATACTACTATTGTCTCATTTTATGTGCCCAGTATCATGAGCTAGTAAGTTCAGCAGCCCTGTGACTCCAGTTTATCCCTTGTTCTAGCCTAGGCATAAAATACATATAAAGTTGTATTCAGTGTCAAATCAAGCAGCATAAATAACTTTATAGTCAGAGAAAACAGGAAAAGAATACTTAATGTACTCATTAAAGCCAAAACTTAAGTAAAATTACCATGAAATCAAGGAAAGAAAAGTGGAAGAAAAATATTTTAAGATAAAAAACAATAATTAGAGAATTTAAAAACTGAATATGAATTTTTTAAATGATAAGAGCGAAATTTTACATTAAGGCAACTAAATAGTTACAATTCTAGAAGCTCTGAAAAAAATAATAAAAAATACAAATTTAATGAAAAAGGATAAGACCACTGGAACTATTTTTTTAAATTTTTTTTAATGTTTATTTATTTTTGAGACAGAGACAGAGCATGAACAGGGGAGGGGCAGAGAGACAGGGAGACACAGAATCTGAAACAGGCTCCAGGCTCCGAGCTGTCAGCACAGAGCCCAACGTGGGGCTTGAACTCACGGACCATGAGATCATGACCTGAGCCAAAGTCGGGTGCTTAACCAACCAAGCCACCCAGGCGCCCCTGGAACTATTAAGAGATTATAGCAAGGCTGCAAGTTTTAAGGTTAGTATTCAAAACATAATTACTTCTCTATGTATCAGCAATGATCAAGGAGAGTTTGAAATTTAAAGTAAATTACATTCATATTAGCATCCCAAAACATGAAACGCTTAAGTATAAATCTAACAAAATGTGGATAAGATCTAAAAGAGAAAAACTATAAAACTGATGAATCAAATCAAAGAGCTAAATAAATAAATGGACATATATTCCCTATGAATGAATAGAAAGACTCAATACTATCAAAATGTCAGTTCCTCTCAACATGATGTATAGATTCAATGCAATATCAACTAAAATCTCAGCAAGTTATTTTTTAGATATCAATAAACTGATTCTAAAGTTTATATGGAGAGACAAAAGATCAGAAAAACCAACACATTATTGTAGGGAGAGAACAAAGTTGGACTACTGATGCTACCTGACTTCAAAACTTACTAAAAAACTATAATAATCAAGACACCATGGTATTGGTGAAAGAATAGATAAAGAGATCAATATAATGGATTAGAGAGCCTAGAGACAAACCCACACAAATACAGTCAACTGATCTTTGACAAAGGAGCAAAAGGCAATACAATGGAGAAAAGCAAATTTTTTCAACAAATGGTACTGGAACAGCTGGACATCCACATGCAAACAAATGAATCTAGACACAAACCTCACATTCTTCACAAAAATTAACTCAAAATGGATCACAGACCTAAATGTCAAATGAAAAAACAAAATAAAATAAAATTCCTAGAAGATAACATAGGAGCAAATCTAGATATTCTTGGGTATGGCCATGACTTTAGCTACAACACCAAAGATCCAAACCAGGAAAGAAATAATTGATCTTGGATTGCACTAAAATTAAAAACTTCTGCTCTGTGAAAGCCAGTCAAGAGAAAAAGGCAAGCCATAGACTGGATGAAAATACTTGCAAAAGACATATCTGATAAAGGACGATTATCCAAAATATACAAAAAATTCTACAACAGGGAGAAAATGAACAACCCACTTTAAAAAATGGGCAAAAGACCTGAACAGACAACTCACCAAAGAAGACATACAGATGGCAAATAAGCATATGAAAAGATATTCAATATCATATGTCAGTAAGGAATCAAAAATTAAAAGCAATGAAATACCACCACATACCTGTTAGGATGGCCAAAATCCAGCACACTGTCAATCCAAGGACTGGCGATGATGTGGAGCCACAGGAACTCTTACACACTGCGAGTGGGAATGCAAAGTGGCACCACCACTTTGGAAGACAGTTTGGCAGTTTCGTACAAAACTAAACATACTCTTACCATATGCTCCAGCAATCACGCTCCTTGGCATTTACCCAAAGAAATTGAAAACTTATGTCCATACAAAATCTCTGCACAAATGTTTATAGCAGCTTTATTCATAATTGCCAAAACTTGGAAGCAACCAAGATGTTCTTCAGTAAGGGAATGGATAAACAAACAGTGATACACCCAGACAATGGAATATTATTTAGTACTAAAAAGAAATGAGCTATCAAGCCATGAAAAGACATGGAGGAAACTTAAACGCATGTTCCTAAATGAAAGAAGCCAACCTGAAAAGGCTGTTTACTGTATGATTCCAACTGCATGACCTTCTGGAAAAGGTAAAACTATGGAGACAGTAAAAAGTTTAGTGATTGCTGGGGCTGGGAGATAGAGAGGGATGAATAGGAGGATTTTTAGAGTAGTGTCACCATTCTGTATCATACTGTAATGGTGGATACATGTCATTGTTAATTTGTCAAAACCCATAAGCGACCTAACACCAAAAATGAACCCCAATATAAACTATAGCTTGGAATAATAGTAATGTATCAATGTAGGTTCTTCGATGGTAACAAATGTACTACTCTGGTGGGGAATGCTGATAGTGGGGGAGGTTGTATATGGAAACTCTATACTTTCTCCTCAATTTTGCTAAGAATCTAAAGTTACTCTAAACATAGCGTCTATTTAAAAGGGGGGAGGGAGGCGCCTGGGTGGCGCAGTCCGTTAAGCGTCCGACTTCAGCCAGGTCACGATCTCACGATCCGTGAGTTCGAGCCCCGCGTCAGGCTCTGGGCTGATGGCTCTGAGCCTGGAGCCTGTTTCCGATTCTGTGTCTCCCTCTCTCTCTGCCCCTCCCCCGTTCATGCTCTGTCTCTCTCTGTCCCAAAAATAAATAAAAAAATAAATAAATAAAAAATAAAAGGGGGGGGGAGGAAGGATATGACTGATATGGAAGACATTACAACTTTTATGTATTCTTTTATGTATTCCAAGGCAATATGCAACAATATTTATCCAAAAAGAAATAAAAGAACTTAATAGAAAAATACATAGAAACAATTTGAACAGGATACCAAAAAGTTATTTAATGTTAATATTAAAAATCAAACTGAGCTCAGGTTTTTTAGCTCAGTTTTTTTGAAACTTTAAAGAAACTGCTAGTTCCTATATGGTAGTTACTATATAGAAGAAAGGAATAAGGACACATTTGAATATTAAAATGGACACCTATAGGAGGCAGATTATAAGAAATTATTTTCTTCTTTCTCATTTAGTGTTTTTTAAAATCGTTACACAATTAATACACATAATTATGCATTTTATGTAAAATAATGAATATACATTTTTAAACTAAAGTGTATAAATAGAAACATTTGGTTTATAGTCTGTGACCCAAATATTTAAAAAAAAAAAAACATGGCATAAATTCCTGTGTCAAAAAAAAATTATCTTCATGAGAAGTGGATATTAAAGCGTAAAGAGAAATGGAGAATAAAAACAAGTGTCCAAACAATCTACCCGGAAGGGTAATGCACATGTAATTAAAAAATTCATGCAAAATGTTGTGTGCTATTAGTAATATCCGCTTTTCTCGTGGACAGGTTATGATCTGTGAGGGCATGGGTCAGGTATCCTCAGGTCTATATCTCAGTAAGGAAAATAAAGGTAGGGATTTGGTTTGTTTCTTCCTCCAGCATATCCCTGGACGTGTAATAGCTCCCAGCACATTGCAGGCCCAAGGTAGAAAGGTAAATATTTCTTGAATGATTAGTTATTTAGTAAAGAATACATGCGTGCACGCACACACACACACACACACACACAAACGTATAATTTCAAAATTATATTTCAAACTTTATTAGAAACTTCATTTATATAGTCTTCACTTATATAGTCTACCTTAGGATGTTTCTGCTTGCTTTATTTGCCTATTTTTTTCCACTTTTTTTAAGTTTATTTATTTTTGACAGAGAGAGACAGAGCATGAGTGGGGGGAGGGGCAGAGAGAGGGAGACACAGAATCAGAAGTAGGCTCCAGGCTCCAAGCTGTCAGCACAGAGCCCGATGCAGGGCTCGAACTCACGGACCATGAGATGGTTACCCAAGCTGAAGTCGGACACTCAACCAACTGAGCCACCCAGGCGCCCAATTATTTCTTTTTTCAATGTTTACTTATTTTGAGAGGCGGAGGGGAGAGAAAGAGAGAGAAAGGGAGAGAGACAGAGAGAGAGAGAGACGGGGGGGAGAAAGAGAGAGAGAGAGAGAGAGAGAGAGAGAGAGAGAGACTCCCAAGCAGGCTCCACGCTCTCAGGGCAGAGACCCATGTGGGGCTCAATCTTACGAGTCATGAGATCATGACCTGAGACAAAATCAAGAGTTGGACCCTTAACTGACTTATTTGCTTATTCTAATTGTGCTAGTCATTACTGCCGATCACCAAATATTTCTGGCTTCCTGTCTTCCAGGCATATGGCAGGGCTCCAGTTCCCAGGCCCCTTGAGGCTAGATGTGGTCACTTCTGTCCAATGAGCTAAGGACAGAAATGACAGGTGCTGAAGTATTTCATTATGAATGTAAGCTACTTTAAAACTCTTTTAGGGGCGCCCGAGTGGCTCAGTCGGTTAAGCGTCTGACTTCAGCTCAGGTCATTCTCAGGTCATGATCTCACAGTTCATGAGTTGGAGCCCCGCATCAGGCTCTGTGCTGACAGCTAGGAGCCTGGAGCCTGCTTCAGATTCTGTGTCTCCCTCTGTCTGTCCCTCCCCCACTTGCACTCTGTCTCTTGCTCGGTCTCAAACATAAACAAACAGTAAAAAAACAAAACAAAACAAAAAACAAAACAAACAAACAAAAAAACCTCGTTTATCTATCTGTCATGATAACATGCAATGCTCAAGATGATAGTGTTTCATAGTCAGGCGATGTGTACAGAGCTCTGAGGTCACCTGCAATGGACTGCAGAATGAGCAAAAAGCTAAACCTTTGTCATTGTAGATCATGATGACATTGAGATGATTTTTTGCTACAGAATATACTAGTCCATCCTGATTGATGTGCTCACTCATCAGTAAAAAAACATTTTAATTACCATTACTTTATAACAAGTTTTAATATCTAGTTTGATACATGATGCTTAGTATTCCTCTTTTTCATTATTTTCCTAGCTACTACCCCATGTTTATTTTCAATCAAATTGATTTGTGTTTTACTTTGGGTTGTATTGAGTTTATAGATGAATTTGGGTGAATTCAAACTTTTACTATATTGAGTGTTGCAATACAAGAGTGCTCAATTACTTAAAACTTCACTTATGCTCAACAGAATTTTTAAAAAATTTTGTCTTCCTATAAATAATACTTATTTTTTCAGTCCATTCCTAGGCAGTTCATCTTTTGTTTTATATCACTCTTGTATATGGGAACTTTCTAGTATGATTTTTATTTGGTTATTGTTTTTATATAGAAAAAACATTAATGTTTATATATCAATTTTTGAACTACCTAAATAAATTCCCTTAATTTTTCTTATATTTTCTGTTTTTATTTTCATTTTCATGCTTCTAAAATGTGTAGAAACATGAAGGATATTAATTTTACCTCCTCCTTTGACATATTTATACCAGCATCATTTTTAAAAAGTCATATTAGGTAGGAAATATTTATACAACAAAAGAGTGGAGAATAAGAGACCATAAAATAAAGTTCTAAATCATATGGCACTAACTGTAAGTGGTATAAATAGTTTTGAAATTAAAATGAAGTATTACCACAACTTAGAAGGTCATTATGTTGGGAAAAAGTAATTTTCCATAAGAAATACTCGAAGCTATATAATTGCAAAAGTATTTTACTGCTGCAAAACAACAGTGAAATGAGGTATTAAAATCTGTACATTTCACTAGTTTTGATGTTGGCCATAGTCAGCAATATGTTTCCCCACTTATGCAGGCAGACCCTAACACGCCCAACTGAGTATTTCCACATGGTTTCTGCAAATTGTTGTATTTAAGATTTGTTGCAATTAATATTTAGGTCTGCTTCTTAAGTCCAAACATTACAGGCATGTAGGCAAATTTCTCCCTGCAAATTCTGCAGATGTCAGGGCTATACCAACTCCTGCTTTGTTTCCTTTGGTCTAAATCTCTTTCTTCTTATTATTCGTTTCTCTGACATCATATCTCTTACAGAATTATTTATGCTCTGGTAGTACCTGACCCTTGGTGAACATATTTCAGTATTTTAGCTCCATTCCCATTTCTTGTGCTCAGAAAATGAGTGATATTTGTGAGCAAGTGAATTTCTCGTTGTTTTTATTGACAAACAGACCTAAGGTCTGGAATTGAGAAATGAATCTTGTGTGTGAGCGAACATTCCTAAATTACAACACTTTGTATTCCCAGTAGTTGGTTCTTCCAGCCCACAGTTCCCTTCCTCGGGGTGGTTTGAAACTTTAGGGGGTGTTTCTTATTCTCATAATGAGGTGGAGAAGAGTTGCTGGCTTTTATTGGGTATGGTCAGAAATGCCAAATATCTTGCAATACAAAGTAAAGAATTAAATTGCTCCCTTAAACCAAAATCAAAATCAAATAGAATACACAAAAAATAGCTGAAACAGCCTACATCCTTAAAGCTGCTTCCCCACGAAGGAAATAAAGGGCATTTTTGCTCAAGATCTGATTCTTGCTTCCCAGGTAGCCCCATGTGCTTCTCCCAGACATACAGTGGTAGGACTGTACTTTCCACTTCCTTTCAATTTAAGCTTACTTTATGGTTTGTTTGGGCCACTGAAATGTGAGAGGAAGTGATATGTGTCACCTGCAGGTAGAAGCCTTAAAAATAATTTTCCAAGTTTCTTTTTCTCCATTCTCCACATGGTAGAAGTAGGTGTCAAAATAAGACTCTGATATCCTGGGCCCCTGAGAGAATACATGATGCCTCCGAAGAGCCATATTGTGCCCATAATGTGAACAAGAAACTAACATCGATCGTATTAACTCACCAAGAATGTGAGGTTGCTTGTTATTGCCTCAGATCCTAGCCTACCCTGATTGATGCTTCCCCTTTGGACAATAGGAGTCAAATCAACTCTCTGTACCTCTTATGGACTGTATTATATCTGCCCCAAATACACAGACTGAAGCCCTGAACCCAATGTGTCTGTATTTGGAGACAGGGACTTTAGAGAGGTAATTAAGGTGAAACAAGGTCATGAGGGTGGGGCCCTAATCCAATTGGACTGGTGTCCTTGTAAGAAGAGATGCCAGGAATACACACACACACAGAGGAAAAGCCACATGTGGCCATGTGAAGACACAGTAAGAAGGCAGTGATCTGCAAGCCAACTAGAGAGGCCTCAGGAGAAACCACACCTGCCAACACTTTTGATCTTGGAATTCCAGCCTCCAGAATTATGCTTGAATAAATGTCTATTGGTTAAGCCACTCAGCCTGTGGTGTTTTGTTATGCCCTAGCAAATATAGTGCCAGTTCTACCATCTTCATAATAGCCTTTTTCAATTTCTTTTAATTACATACTCAGCTTCCACCAACCAACCTTGTCCTGATCTTAAACCAAGCCCAGGGTCCCCGACTGTCACTCTAGCCTCCTGTTTACATGGGGGAAATGCTTTAGAGTTTCCGTTGAAATGACAGTCAGTCTTACAACTTGGGTTTGAATCCCAGCTCTCCAGCATGTTGCATCTATGTTTTAATCCCAGCTCTTATCTCAAACCCATTGTAAGTCCTTGGAAAAATTCCTTTGTTTCTTTGTGGCTGTTAGCTCTTCTTTAAAATGATGGCCTACAGGGGCACCTGGGTGGCTCAGTCAGTTAAGCATCCAACTTTGGCTTAGGTCATGATCTCACAGTTTGTGGGTTCGAGCCCCACGTCGGGCTCTGTGCTGACAGCTCAGAGCCTAGAGTCTGCTTTAGATTCTCTCTCTCTCTCTCTCTCTCTCTCTCTCTCAAAAATAAATATAAAAAAATAAAATAAAATGATGAGCTACAACTTAATAGAGCTATCAGAATCTATCTCATAGTGTTATAGGAGGATATAGGAAGATAATGAAAAAAAACACTTAAGATCAGGCTTTATTTATAGGGCACATCTAAATGAATATAAATTTTTGTTATTATAACCTCTAGATTGAAAGGCATTCCATTATGCATTGACTAAATCAGGAAAAGTCTTGCTTGATAAATTGGTTGGCTCTAGGGAAGCAAGTAAAGGCCTTGCGTGACCCTGGAAGGAACGTCTCATTAAATGTGGTAGCCTAGATGCCTCCCTTGCCTTTACTCCAGTCCTGGCCCCGATAAACCTTGCAAACTTTGTGCCTCATCTGCCAAGTTCCTTTTCCATTATCAGCCTCTATAGCAAGTGAGTGGAGGGCCCTACTAGAGGAATGGGTGTTTTTAGGATACTAGTTCCAACACCGTCTCTGCCAACAATGTAGTAGCAAGATTCTCATACACCCTATACTCTATCCCAGTCAATTTATAAAGCAGTCCAAATGCTTCTAGTCTTGCAAACAACAGTGATGACAAATTAAAGTTCAATGGGCAATTTACTCTAAAAATCAAATAACTTGTAAGAACATTTAGAAATGCATGAAAGAGACAGACAAGGCAGGGTTTGGTAGCAAAATGCTACCAGATACTTTATTTGAATTTTATAACAAGAAAATAAAGGCCAGAGATGTGTTCCTTTTCACACTAAAGGAAATAGCTTCTATCAGCTAGAAGATCAGCTCCAATAACTTCAAGGATCTATTTGGCTTTATTAGGTCTGTTGCCATTGTGATGGGCTAAGAAGTTTCTTTTGAAGAAAAGTAATTACTGTACCAGAGCCCCTAGTCAAAGAAATGCAATTGTGTTTTAAAAACCCACTTGCTCAGCACAATTTAGGCTCTCTGTGCCTTTCCATAAGCTGGATCGATAGCTAACAGATATATAGATCTCCACGATGGTTAGGACTTAAATCTTAAATCTTCTCACTTACATTTTATAGTGATACTACAATGAAAGAAAAACCAGTGTGCAAAACGTATTTACCAAGAACCTAAATAGTACTTTATCACATTCACAAAGGAGTCACTAAAGTATCGTGGGGGTGTTAAGCAGAAAAGTATAGGAAAGAATATTTGTTGAACGTGTACCTTTGGCCAGGCACTGCAAAATGTGATAATTTGACTTGCATGATTTGAATGATATGATTCTCATTAACACCCACATAAGTGTGGGTGGATAATGCCTGAATCACCCTCAACAGGATACATGAAACTAAAAGGAAAGAGGAGAAATCTGAACCACTGTCAAACAATTACCTAGCTATATTTAGTGAAAGTTTTAAAAATTGATGTTTGTCTGAAATCCCTATGATGTATTCCTTGCAACTGGCAATATCTCTATCTAGATGTGCAGTAAGTTGTATATGGTCTGAACAAGTGTTCTGTTTTCCTAAGTGATGCCACCTTCTTCCTAAAGTCCCTTTGAACAACACCTGCTTGCCTGTTATGAAAAGATATTGAAATCAGATAGATGCACTCGAGATCATCACAGTAAAATTTTGGGGCCCAGAGTGGGCAACATCTTTTCCTGAATGGCACTTGACAAGTTTTATTTCTGATGTGCTCTCCCTAGAATTGTTGCTTTCTAAAGTGAGGGCCACCTGACACAATTTACAAAAAAATTTTCAAGAAGAACAATCATTTCCTCAATGTTGGAAGGTTTATGTGGGCTGAGTCCTGACTTTCCTTCCAACCAACTCAGTGACCCCCCCCCCAAGCAGGAATCTTTATTTAAAACATTAATGCAGGACAAATTCAGCTTAACATAACCTGAAGTATTAACTCTCGTAATTCTGAAATGGGGAATACAAATTAAAAGTAAAGTGATATCTTCTCTAATGTTGTGCTTTAGCAGGCTTTCATTTGAGGGGGAAAAAAATCCATCTGGCCTTAATAAAGGTTTGTGCTTTCCAGGGTCTTGGGGTATATTGTTTCTTTTACATTTTTACAGTAAGGGCTAATTTTTAGTGCTATGGAACTAAATTTTTTTTAATTTTTTTTGAAAGAGGTCAGTCTTATTGATTCCATAAGTCTTCATTAAAAAATAAATGAATAAGCGCTGAGCATCTCCTCTGAGGCAGTGTGATAAGTCCTATGCCAGAGAGAAGCGAGATGTGAGATGTGCATGCTAGAGAGAACCCGCATGTTAGGCAAAGCTCCCTGGAGGACAGGGACCTGGGTCAAATTTTGGAAACCGTCAGCAATTACCAAGATGAAGAATGGGAGGAATAACTCTGCAAGCAGAATGAGAAGTGAATGCAAATCGCATTACTGAGGTCTGATTATGATGCATTTCCATCTAAATCCTGTACGTTCTCAGATGCCTCACAAGCATCCTTCACCGGCAGCCTGCACATGTGCACCTCCATCTGGATTCCCCATCTCGGGCAATGGCACCAGGAGAAACTCTTTCTCCACATCAAAAAGCATGAGTTAAACTGGACTCCTCCCTCTTATTGTATTTGACTACAATGGTAAAGAAATCACCAAATGTTCTCTGTTTCATCTGCTAGGTGTTTCTTTAAGCTTTTACTTCCTCATCTCCAGATATATTTACTTATTTAAATGCCTTTTTCTCTTTCATCTGCACAACTGCTATTACTAGCTTTTTAAAAATAATTATCTACCTTTTAAATTACACAGTTATTGACAGTTGTAGTAAGGTATATACCTAATGCTGGGGATCAAATGATGAGTTCAGCATGGCCACAGACTCCAACAAGATGGTATCTAGTGAAAGAAGTAGAGACATAAAGAGAACGTTCTAACAAGATATTTTAAAGAAACGCACAGAAAACATATGAGTAATAGAGAAGGATGGAAAGCCTTCCAGATGGGTTAAAATCCTGTAGGGAGATTTCAAGGATGAAAAGGAAATGCCATAGAGAAAAATATTGCAGCACAAAAGGCAGAAGTAGCAAAGATACAAGATACTATGAGTTATACTCAATGTTGCTGAAACTTCACATTTTGGGAGTAGGAAATGATGAGAGGTAAAGATACAGGGCAAAGCAGGGGCCAAGTTAGGCAGCATCTTGTTTCAAGTTAAGTAACAACAACTGTAATAGTATCACTTAGTGAATGCCTAATACTGCACTCCCCTATATGATTATACACTTTTGTATTTCATCAAAAGAACTTTATTTGGAAAAGATATTATTTCCACTTTACAGATTTACAAGCCAAGGCTCAGAGGGAATCTAAGCTGCTGAAGGATTCTGATGCACTCAAATTCAAATTCAAATATGATCTAAAACTGTATTCTTCTTTCTCATTTCTGCCTTCCCCCAAAGTCTCTTTAATTTATTAACAGTTGTTTTTGCTTCTACTTCCATATTTCTCCCTTCAATTACACCCAGTCACCAAGGGATTATGTCATTCTGTTAGCTTTGGATGATTCTTATTTGCCTTCTGTAGAAGGTTCACACTTCTTCAAGTGGCTTTCAGGCTTATGTTTTCCTCCTCCTTTATCTCAATTTCTCTACACCCATCTTCCATCTTAGAGGTACCAGCTCTTGAATTTTCCTGAACATGTCTCTATATCACTGTGTGTGCTGTTTCAGTTTCCTCAAGTGCCTTCTTCTACTTTATATCTTCCTAGATCCCTGGAAAATACATATTTATTCCCCAGCACTCTCGAGGAAGCAAAACCCGATGTTAGTTTCTTTCACAAAGATATATCTTCAAAAACTGAGGATTCACTTTCAAAATATGTAAGAATGACTACAAAGACATGGAAATAAATACGACGTTTAGCCAAAGATCATATAGGAAATGTAACCTTCTATAAAGTCATCAAGGTAACTGTATGAGGGAGTATAATAAAAAGATATATTTTTCTTTCACTGCTCCAGAAGGAAACTATCATCATTCCCACTGATATATGCCTGCTTCTGAATTTTCTAGCCTGTGTTTTATAATGTAGGTACTTAGAAAGATAACAAGTATGGCCTAGCCAAGGGCACTATACAAATCAAAGTGTGACCCATCCATTTCTGTTCTGTCATACGGAGATTGCAAAGGGTGTACTTTTCATGTTCCACATCATTAGCAGAGCCTAACACCAGATTCAGCTGCATGATGTCTATGCCTGAAGGTGGACAAAGGAATTGAGATATTCAAAGATGTGTGTGTATGGACAGCTGAGTCACAGGTGTGATGTCATTTATCCTATCCCTCAACACCCATTCAGTGAGAACTTACTACGTTCCACATTACCTTGAATAGACATATAAGACCATAATAAAACTCATGATCTTGCTGGGGAGACAGAACATAATACATGGGAAAAAATAATATTATAAAACAGATAATACAACACATTTCATTCCACAGGAGAAGATCCTAAAATAAGCAGTTGAAGATAGCTTGTGAGTGATGGAAAGAGCACCGGAGTCAGAAGTTTGGGTTCTTTCTCCAACTCTGACACACGGTATCTCTATGATATACAAGTTACCTGAATTCTTGGATTTTTGAGTTCAGGTAAATGCATTTGTTATGCCAACTTCAACAGGCTTTGGAAAGAATCAAATGAAAGTGTTTCTAAGAGTACAAAAGAATACACAGAAGTATAGTGCAAGATAATTGCCATGCTAGAAACAATATTTTAGTGAATCATGTACTCAGAAGTTTCTATATGTTCACTCTTCTTCATTCACCTTCAAGTTGGGTGCTTCTCAGACTTTCTTATTAATCACTCAATTAAATCCTGTTTTTAATCCAATAATTATTTGTTGAAAACTATTATATGCCAGTCACTGTTTGCAATGCTGGAAACTCAATCGTGGACAGGTCACATAGCTGTATCATGCAGAAACTGTCTGGCAAATAGCGATTGCTCAATAAGTGTTAGTTTTGCATTAAAAAAAATGGACTCTGCGTTTGTTAAGGACATAGAGAGAAACTATTAAAAGTGAAGAAAAGATCTGCATGATTTAAAAGTTGCCTGGAGAGTGTAAAGTTGTTTTTTTTTATTGCTGTGACAAAGATTTACACTCCAAAATATATAACAGTTGCTTGAAGGGGCTCCTGTGTGCCTCAGTCAGTTAAGCGTCTGAGTTTTGATTTCAGCTCAGGTCATGATCTCACGTTCATGGGACTGAGCCTCACATACGGCTTCTCTCTGACAGTGTGGAGCCTGCTTGGGATTCTCTCTCTCCCTCTCTCTGCCCATCCCACACACTCGCACATGTTCTGTCTCAGTCAAAATAAATAAACTTAAAAAAAGAACTGATTTTTTTGGTAGTAGATTAATTACTAATTAATTCCCAAACTTTAATAATTAATTCCCAAACTTTAACAGCTGAAAGACAAAGGACAGGAGCTGGCAGTCCACACCAGAGACAGGATAAATAACAGTGAAACCTTGACAATCTTTGGTCTCATTAATAAAAATTATGTGTGTATACACACATACATATATATATATATATGTGTGTGTGTGTGTGTGTGTGTGTGTATGTGTGCACACATACATATATATATATAATAGTTATATAAATATAACCTAATAATGGTGTATTTCTATTACTGCACAACAATATTTCTATAAGGCAGTAGCTTAAAACAACACATACTTATTGTATCACAGTTTCTGTGGGATAGAAATTGTCATGGCTGAGCTGAGGCAGCTGGACCCTCTCCTGGGGTCTCACAAGGCTGTGGCCAAAGAGTCAGCTAGCACTGGGGTCTCATCTGAGGCTTGCTTGGAAAATCCAAGCTCACTTGAGTTGGTGGTAGATCAGTTCTTTGTGGTTGTGCTCTTACCTCCTAGAGGCCACACACTGTTCCTTGCCATATGGAACTCCCCAACATAGTTGATTGCTGCCTCAAAGCCAGCAAGGGACAGATTAGCAAGATGGGCATTATAAAATAACATAATCATGCACACATAATCACATATATTCCATCACCTTTGTCATATTCTATCATTTCAAAGTAAATGAAGGGCCACCACCACACATAAAGGGAAGGAATTACAGAAGACGGTGAGTAACAGAAGGTACAGATCATGGGGCCCACCTTAAGATTCTGTCTGCTAAAAGCACTTCAGGAAATATACCCCAAGGAAGTAATTCAACATAAAAAAATACCTAGGCAATAATGTTTATTGGTGTATTGTATATTATTTCTGATAATTGAAAGCAGTTTCAACTCATAAATAAGGGCAAGAAGAAAAAAAGGATATAAATGGCTAGACTCTTGCAAATTAATCTGACTGTACATTATGTATCTTAGACATGGAAATTCAGAGATTTACACATATATAATTGAAAAAATAAAAATGCAACAATACAGGGGAAGTGAAGACAGAATATTCAATATGAGATCATAGCAACTAGACAAAATTTATCTGAATAAATATTTAGAGTAGGAGAGGCTACAATATTTAGGAATGATTTTTATCACTTTTGCAAGAGTTTGGCTATTGTTTAGCATCCTTAAAATCAAGAGAAAATAATTTACAAAAACACAATATCATTAAAATATAGAAAACAAAAAATAAATTGTAGAAAAGATTTTTTAAAACTCTACAGTGTGAGGGGCATCTGGCTGGCTCAGTCAGCAGAGCACGTAACTCTTGATCTCGGGATTGTGAGTTTGAGCCACACGCTGGGTATAGAGATTGCTCAAAACAAAACAAAACAAAACAAAACAAAACAAAACAAAAACCCACCTTTACAGTGTGTTTTTAAAAAATATCACAAAATTGACAAAATTCTAATTAAGAAAAAAGGGGAAAATGAAAAAACAATTATTAGGAATGAAAAATGAAGCATAATCATATATTCAAAAGAGTTTAAAATATTTAAACACAAATATTGTGTGCAAAATTAGGGAAACTAATTGGAATATTTGAAGAAAAATGAATGACTATCTAGTGAAGTACAAATTATCAAAATTGATCCCAAAGAGAGTAGAGAACTTAAATAGACAAATAACTATAGAAAAGATGGTGGAATAAATTAAGTATTTTACCATTTATAAAGGTATGAGCCTAGATTCTTTTATTAGAATTATATGGATGAGTTCTATATAATCTTTAAATTTAATTTTTTGCTTAATACATGTAAACTAGCGCTATTAAAACCTTTTTCAGATTATAAAAGATTGAAAGCTCCTCATTCCATTTTTATAAATTAATGAAACCTTAGTATTTTAATATCAAGGTAAAAAAGATATCAAAAACTTTACACCAATCACATTCTGAATAATAATGCCCAGTTTCTAAATTAGAAATTAGAAATTGGGAAATCAGTGTACCTTCCACTCAATTTTGCTGTGAACCTAATATCGCTCTAAAAAGTAAGTTCTAAGAAAAGTTGAACCCTATTTATAAATAATACAGCATAATCAAATTAAATTATTCAAAGAATGTGAGGATCTCTGTGTATACTGTAGAGTACATTAAATCAATATACTGAAAAGAAAAAATAAATTCTTAGCGTAATATATTTAAAAATGAATTCGATACAATTGATATATTGATGCAATTCATCATTTGTAATCAAAGTTATTAGGTAAAGAGGGGACAAAATACTATTCAAACAAACAGAAAAGACCATTCTAACTAATTAGATGCAATGTCATTTCCATTAAAATTAGGAATAAGACATTATAATTCTACATTGTTATAGGGACACTAGTTAGTAAGTCAAAAATAAAGTTATGTATCTAAGTCCACTGACTGTTGAAAAAGAAAATCATCTCTCTTTATAGATGTTTGCACAACTAGAATCATCAAAACAATCTAGTGTAAACAAAACAACACACATGCATACAAACACAAAGATGAACCATCAAAATTAGAGACTGATAGATACTCCAAGTATATTTCTGCTGTCAACCAGATAGAATGAAAAATGAAGAAAAATTCTGTTTATAAAAGTGGTGTTAAATGACACAATACTTATTAAAAATCTGTGAAAACTGTTTAAGACTCTCAGATGAAGGAAATAGTA
Source organism: Prionailurus bengalensis (assembly GCF_016509475.1). Taxonomy (NCBI): domain Eukaryota; kingdom Metazoa; phylum Chordata; class Mammalia; order Carnivora; family Felidae; genus Prionailurus; species Prionailurus bengalensis. The sequence goes on from NC_057344.1 coordinate 191,710,478, forward strand.
AATGTTCATTGAAATGTATAACCTAAAACCTGAAAATATAGAGTAACAACCATGTATTTCAATAGGAAAATCATAATCTACAAAAGTGTAAATCTTTCCATTATTATAAGAGAAATGTATTATAAATAAGAATACCAACTTATCATTTTAGAATTGGATATGATGATTGTGAAGTCCATTTGAAAGGATATATATCTGATTATGGCAAACAAAACAAAGCAAAACAAACCAAAAGAAATAGGGAAGGAAATTTGTCTGAGTCTATACCGAAACTTACAATAAATCCATTATAGAGAAGTAATATACCAACTGAATAGATATATAGACAACTGGATGGTCAGAATCACTAGTTCAACATAGATCCACCTGGGAAAGTATGACTGAATATATGACAAGTTATAGCACAGTAAGGTAGCAAAATGGAGGGTTATGTCATGGCCAACACAAGCAGCAAGCCATCAGTAGGAAAATAAAGCACAGGCCACATAAAATAAGATAATTTAAAAAATAAATTTCTTACAGATAATTTAAAGTAAAATTGTGTAATAAAACAATTATGTTACATAAATATATTTAAATTAAAAGTCATAGTAAATAATGATGTCCGTATACATTTGATAAATTTATACATATATTTAAGATAATTATTTAAATACAATTTAGGAGGGCTCCTATAACTTTTTTGGGGAAAGAATAAACCCACCAAAGTGAGAGAAGGCCCAGATATCACAACCAAAAATGGACATAATAAGAATTTCATGACAGAATCAAATAAAATATTTGCAACTCATATGATAGGTAAATGACTGCTATTTCAAATATATGTAAAACTCTCGGTGCCTGGGTGGGTCAGTCAGTTAAGCGGCTGACTTCGGCTCAGGTCATGATCTCATAGTTCCTGAGTTCAAGCCCCGTGTCGGACTCTGCACTGACAGCTCAGAGCATGGAGTTTGCTTCACATTCTGTGTCTCCTTCTCTCTCTGTCCCTTCCCTGCTCATTCTCTCTCTCTCTCTCTCTCTCTCTCTCTCTCTCTCTCTTGCTCAAAAATAAGTAACCAAAAGAAAAAAAAAACTCTCCCATAATGGTAAAAAAAAAAAAAGAAAAATCAGGAAATTATATGAATAGGCAGTTCACACAGTAAGAAATCCAAATGGACAATAAACACAGAGATTATCAGCCTCACTGGCAGTTGGAAGCTTAAGACCTAATGAAAAACCGTATTTCACCTCTCAAATTAAGAAATAATGTAAAGTAAATAAAGCCTCATCCTAGTAACTAGACCTGGTAAACAGGCAGCCACATGGCTGATAGTAAGAATGTGAGTCGCTACTGCATTTTGGAGAGTGATGTGTCAACATATTAATTAAAAACCTGAGTCCGACAGCCTTTACATTTCACTTTGGTTTTAAGTATTGCAGAATGAAAGCTCATATATGCAAAGAAATATGTACAAAGATACCTACTGCGGTATTGGGTGGTGTGGGGGGGGGGGGGAGTGGTGCTGGCCAAAAAGCCAACAAGCAGGAAGAAAGAGAAAAACACTGCAAGAAATCCAAATGTTGGTTAACTGACAGTTCAGTGCATGAAATATTATGCAATATTTTAAAATAATGAATTAGTTTTGTATTTATTGACCTAAAGAGATGTCCATGTTATAGTATTAAGGGAGTAAAGCAAGACGAAAAGGAATGTGTATACAGAAAACTACAAAACCCTTATATGTGTGTATCTGAGTTCCCATGAGCAAGGAGTTAGACCTGGTACCATATCCATCAGGGTGTTAACATCGGTCACTGTACGTCAGGCCACATGGGGACGGGTGGGGGGTTGAATTGCCTCAATAGTTGTAATGAACTAAATTTTTTAATATTTGAGAAAAGAATAGTAAAGTTTAAAGGAAAAATGCACAGGTAGTTTAGAAGAGGCAATAGTGTTTACAGATTTGCCAAGTTTGAGATTCATAGTCACGATGTCCTGTTGCCATTGCTGGTAATCTATTTCTGTTCAGTTCTTAGTGTCACATTTGATTAAAAATGTAAGAGCTATACAAGGACCTGGCTGAATGTGAGATGGGATGTGGAGAGAGAAATGTAAGCTAACTGCCCATCCCTTGAATGTTGGGATTCGTCGGCCTTCTGTCCGAGACCCTCTTCAATTGGCTGGTGACAGATGGAACTGCAACGTATTAGAATTGCTTTTGCTACTTTCTGGTCCCCCCTAAATACTTAATAAGGGCCTCACACGGCCAGGGACAATGACTGTATTATTTACTCCTTCTCCCTGAATATAATTAGTATCTGTAAACTAGTAGATATTCAACAGATATGTGCTCAATTGTGGGAAGAAAGAAGGATAAAGGGGAAAAAGTGGAAAGATCCAAGATACTTAGCATAGCCCCTGTCACATGAATGATTTTTACAGAACATTGTCACCCCCACGGCCCTTTCTCACTCCCGTCTTCCTGCCCCCATTCCCTTAGTCCAGCACACGGCTCATTTTCCTGATTTGGATACCATAGCCAAGCAACAAAAAGGTTATCCAGTGATTCATCAATTCTTCACCTCCCATGCTTAGCTTTTCTGGCTACATTTCAGCCCCTGGTGGGAGATCCACAGCCTTTGGCTATGCTTGCCGAATGGCCAAAGTGCACATCTGGATTGAGCATTTCATTTTCAATCCAAACCTGGTTGTATTAACGCTCTGTCATACTTAATATATACTGGGCAACATGTAGTCTGCTAGACTTGTACTCACTGGAAAAAGACAAAGCATGACATTGTTGAGGTCATACCAGCAGGGGGTATAATTCTTTGTAAAGCTATATAATATGTTCCAAATATACTGCAGCTGTTGATAAGTTTTATTGCATTTGCAGTTAGGGACCTTATTATATTTGCAGCAAAGATTTATTATATTTACTTTTATTACTTTAGCAGTTTGGGATATTTTCATATTTGTCATGAATGTATTCCATTTATGCTCATTGAGTTTATATCTTAAGTTTGCTACATGAGCAGGCTATGAATAATTTCACCTGTTGTCATTATACTTGCAGTCAATTTTCATTACCACTCTGCTAATATTTCACAGTATTTGCAGGTGCTGCATATTACATTAGTGGTTTGAGTGTTTTAAAGTCATCAGTAATGGGGCAGTGCAACCAGCTGAAGAAAGGGCACAGACCTATCAAATGCTCAAACTCCTGGCAGATGGAGGGAAATATGTTGGGCTAAGGAAGTTGGCCATGACAACTAGACTCATTTTAGGGACCTGTGTCCAAAGGACCTTAGTCTGACGTGCTGAGGCTCAAACTTCAAATTATCTATATCTTATTGCTTCAAATTTCCAATATTCTTCCACTGATTAACTAAATGAAGATAAGAAATCAAGCTTGAATTTCTGACAAATTATGTTTTCAAAGTGAGTCCTTGACTGAATTCACTCTACCTTGAAAAGCTAGGAGACAGTCAAATAAAACCACACTGGAGGTGAGTATAAGCAGAGTACTTGACTTAATTCTTAGAATTAGGGGCAGGCTTTGACAGCAGGGTAACACTCTAGGCTTTCACCATTTATAGCCGCTGTAGTCTGTTAATAAGCAGAGCGTCTGATGCGAAACTTGTTTGAATTTACATGACTTACTGTTGCTGTTAATGGAACCAGTAAGCAAGGCAATTTGGGGCAAGGAGACACCTGGAATAATCATGGCACATGCTGGTATCAACAGCTGCAGAAGAAAAATAGTAATAATCATAGCAGCTTAAGTTTATTGAGTATTTACCACTTGCCATCACTGCCGTAAGCACTTGCTTGAATTGAATTAATTAATCCTCATGACAACTCTAGGAAATGTTTATAAGACTTAGTTCCATTCTATAAGTGAGAAACTGAGTCACAGATTATTTAAGCAACTTGCCTAAGGGCACAGAGTAGGATAATAGAGCCAGGTTTGAACCCAGGTAATTTGACTTCAAAGTTCAGGATCTTAACCCCTGGACCATGATGTTAATTTCTAGTTTCCGAACTCGACCAAGGAAGACAGTTTCCTATTCCTTAATCAAATAACGATTTATATTTAGTTCTTATTCATGTTATGGATTGTGCTATGTTCATTGGACTTTCTCCAGACCTAGAGACTCCTACTTAGCCAATATTTAAATAAATATACTTTCTTCCAATTATATGGGAATCCACTAGTTTATAAGAATATATAGTTTTTCTCTCCCAAACTATTTTTAATACTTTGACATCAGTTTAAAGTCAGGGAAAAAGTCTATATCATTCTTATAACCCTTCTGCCCCCACTATATGCTAAAATAATGTATGCTGAAATTAACTATAGAAGTTAGGATTCTTCATGAATCATCCCTTAAGCTAAAACAGTGAAAAGACAGAGTCCTGGACCAGAACTGAGAAAACCTAGATGTCACTAATTGTGTGACAAGGAGAAAGCCACGGGCTTGCAAAATATCAATTTCCTCATCTATAAAATCAAATAAAACAAATACTTTCTCTGCCTCTCTCATAGATTGTGATGAGGCCATAGGGTTACCAGATTTAGCAAATAAAAATATAGAAAGCCCGGTTAAATTTGGAATTCATATAAAAACAAATACATTTTCAGCATAAGTATGCCCCATGTAATATTTCAGACACACTTACATGAAAAAGATATTGTTTATATCAAATTTAACCGAGCATCATATATTTTATAGGGCAATTCTACAAGAGGATTGAGATAATGCATGAAAATGTAGTTAAACATTTTGACATTCTGACATAACACATTAAGATGGTAAATATGGCTAATGCTTCCAAAATAGGAAAAAGTACTCAGGAAGGATTTAATACAGAGTCCTAATGTTGACTGCCTCCCAAGAAATTGATCTCAGTAGGTGGAGGGCTCTATCTGTGGCTACTTTGGAAAAGAACTGACTCTCAGCCAGAAAACACTCAAGCCAAGAGAAGGTAAAGATCTTTTGTGAAGCAGGGTGTGTGTGGTGGTGGGGGGGTGGCGGGGGGTGGGGGGTGGGTTGCAGCATTGTCCATGGACCAATGCCAGGCTGGCTGCACTAGGAATCAACAGATGGGAAGTTGTTACAAACACAGCCTCCTGGATCTCACCCTAAGAACTCCAATATATAACTGTATTTGTCCAAAATTCTATTATTATTCAGCAAGATTTCCAGATGATTCTGGGGAGTAGCCAGGTTTCACAATCACTTTTAAAGAGATTTTCAAGGGATATTAAATGCTTTTGTCCAGAACACTAAAGACCACTGCCAGTGGCAACAATTAGAAAAGCCTGGTCTCCAGGATGGGCCTTAACCTCACCATCTACACCAGACATTTGAGGAGCACTGGCTACAAGCCAAGTCACAAATCTTCTGAAAAGGTCCAATGTCTGACCCAACCGCATATTAAATGGACCAGATACATTAAATAGGACTGTTATTGTTTAAACAATAGAATCCTAACTCCAAATAAGTTAAATTTAAAACAGTGGAAGTCCATGTCCAAGCTCTATGCTCATATGGTACTCTGTCATCAGAGCCACAGTTTTCCATGTTTACTCTCCCCTTCTCTCTCCTCTTCTGTCTCTTTCAGAACATCCCCCAGCTAATTTCAGTGGCTCAGCAGAGTTGATATATACCGATCCTTAAACCCCAAATACTCAGGATTAGCCAGTTCTGAGTCATTTGCTCACCCATGCCTAGGGAATGAGTTAATTTTACCAAGCCACATAGACTAAAACAAGAGGTAATGATTCTAAATGCTACAAACGATTTCTATTAATAGAAGAAAGCATGGTAGAAGGAAGGGTGTTTGTTACAATAGATTATAAAAATAATGACATGAAAACTTCCAAAAAGATTAAAGTTAAAAGAGGGGAAAATAAAAGAAAAAACATGTGAACTAAAATTTTCAAAAAGCACTTTCCAAAACCCTCGTTCTATTGAATATTCTGCAATAAATGTGGTTCCTTGGTCAAAAATTTCGAAAATACAATGTACCATATGTGCTACTTAAGACATGAAAATGGCAAAGTACCATATAAATCCTATGAAAGGTTTTTCAATAGAAAACATTGTTCAACTTGATCTGACCCAGATTTCTGAATTTGAAAAGAATATGAAAGAGTTTTAATAATGGAATATTATGGGGAGGCGCCTGGTGGCTCAGTCAGTTGGGCATCCGACTTTGGCTCAGGTCATGATCTCGCTGTTTGCGAGTTCGAGCCCCGCGTCAGGTTCTGTGCTGACAGCCCAGAGCCCGGAGCCTGCTTCGGATTCTGTGTGTGTCACTCTCTCTCTCGGTCCCTCCCCTTTTTGTGCTCTCTCTCTCTTTCTCAAAAATAAATAAACATTAAAAAAAAATAGTAAATATATAAAATAAAGATTCTGATTTAATAAGTCAGAAGTGAGGCCTAAGATTCAGCATTTTGGATGCAATGCCATGGGACACCACACTTTAGTAGCAAGGTTCTAAGGACACTTCAGGAAATGCGGCTCTGGCTGCAACCTAAGGTCCTTCGTGGCCATTTGTGTGTCCTCCCCACCTTAGCAACCTGAGCTCTTGTGCAGGGTCGGGCACATGGAGATGCCCATAACTATTTCAGGATTAAATAGACATATGAAAAGATTGAGCCACTTGAAAGCTTTGCTCTGTGATAAGATTTAAAATTCAGACACCTTTTCTATTAGGTTAAGCAGAGCATCCTCATATGGGTTGGGGGAGGAAGAGGGAACAGTAGGGGAAGGCAGATTTACAAGAGGCCTTAGGTAGGTGGAAGGCAATGAGGAGGTGCTAAGCTGAGGGTCCCAATGGAGGGCCAATGGAGGGCCTAGTGGAGTTATATATGGGCACGGTGATGGGAAATTAAAACATTACTCTAAAGTAATGGTCTTTAAAAGTTTTCAGGCCCAGGTACCTGAGGAATAGAGGGCTTTATTCCTGTAGCTCACTTGAGAACAGATTCTCAACTGGAGATGGTGGAGTTAAATACCAGAACTCTACCTGCATAACTTAGTCTGAAAAGAGCCCTCCTCTCCCACTCATTCTGATTTGTGACCACACTCCTTATCACCACATACTTAGAAGCACTGGTCCAGAAAAAAAGCATCGAGGAGTTTTATAAGATAGTGCTTCATAAGGAAGGTTCTGTTTAATACCCTAAGCAACTAGCATATTCTAATCATCATCACCATCAAAATAAGTAGATTGAGAAAAAAAAAATCATACCAGCTGTATATTTATATGAGCATCTCTTTCTCTCTTTGATATTAGTATGCAATTAATGAACATTAGTTTCTCAGATCACTTAAGTTCTCAGTGTTTGTTTCTTCTTTTGAGAAATGAAGTTCAGAATCTTGATGATACTTGTTGGTAGCAAAATAATAATTCTCTACTTCTCATGCTTCCAGGTGAAGAAACTTCAGTTAAATGAACTTGCGGCTCTGCCTCCACCCATCTTATTGCTTCCATGCTAGGAGAAACCAGCCAGCTTTGTGGTGTGGTTAGGAACAAAAGTTAACCATTCTGGCCACAGTATCTTCCTCTGTTCTGTCTGGGTTCTTCCTGCTCACACAGAACTGCATCCTGCTCTTCTATGGAGTGGGTGGACTCTGCCATGTTAGACAAAGTCTTCAATCATGCAGTACTACCTGTGACAAGGTGAGTATGTTCAATTTGGGAATAAAGTATTAGCAAGCCCTCTTGCTTAGAGATGTATAGCCAGTGTCTACATTTACCATAATACCAATAAAGCAGATACCCTGATTCTCCTTGTCTCTGTATCCTGGATTTCATTTTGTTCTGAACTAAGGTTAGGAACAAAGTTGTTAGTTATTAAATTCCTTCAAATTCCAATATTTGCATGCATTAACCTGGTTAGGAACCTTGAGAAAATATAAGAAGCAGCTCTGGGGAACAAAATACTAGAGCGCGTGGGCAAGAGAGACAGAAACAGAGAGACAGAGACAGAGGCAGAAAGAGAAAGAGAGAGATTGGCTGGCAGCTTTATTCTTAGTGCTTTTAGTAAGTGTGGCCCAAGTGGAATTTTTGTCCTTGGTGGATCATTATGGTTTATGAAGGCTTTGTTCACAGCTAACTGACTTCACTGATATAGGTAGGGCTATTTTTAGCAGGCAAAGCTCATAGAAAATATAGATCTTTGGCAACAAGCCTTGCAAGGACCTTGGAAAACTTGGACAGCTCTACCTTATTGAGCAGTCCATGCTGGCCTTGACTATGTAAAGGCACAGCTTGATCTTGAACTACAAGATTGTGACTTGACCTCTGCAGAAGCCATTGAGGTAGAGATTAGACATTATATGTAAGATGATGCCAAGGTGAAAAAGTATAAAACTGAAAAGAGATCAGGCAAGTCTCACTTTAAGTCATCCACAGAACAGGAGAGAATGGCAGCTTCCTTTGGTGGGGCAGGGACACTGTGCTGTGAGATTGCATCTGGGAAAAGGCAAAGACCTAAAGGAAGCCTAGTAGGCATCATTTTGTTTGGGCAGTTCATTTCACTGTCAGCCCTCCAATTAACACAAAGTAGAATAACTCTAACCTGATTGCTCATGGCTTAAGGAAGAATCAAATAATGAGGCAGATTTAGAATACCCAGACTTATGGGTGGAATAAAAGATATTTCACAAGCTGAAGCCATAAATTCACCCAGAAAAAGGTCATAAGTTTCATTAATGAACAAAAGAAAGTGTTGAACTGCATTCAGGGGGGTAATAAAGGTGATATCTTTAACTCTGTCATATTACTATCACTCTCTCCCTACTGCTTAAGGATTCAGGTAGAGGAAGGGAATATTATTTGTTGAACCCCTAAAACCTCAATTAAAATAACAAGTATTTGTTTTTAACTTTTCAGTTAATTTTTTTTTCTATTTTCTTCTTACCATCACAACAATGCCAGGTAACATGTAATGCTGGCCATGATTAAGGGAGTGAACGTGTAATGGTGAGGGGCGCCTGGGTGGCTCAATCAGTTAAGCACCCGACTTCAGCTCAGGTCATGATCTCATAGCTTGTGGGTTCAAGCCCCGCATTGGGCTCTGTGTTGACGATTCAGAGCCTGGCGCCTGCTTCAGATTCTGTGTCTCCATCTCTGTCTGCCCCTTCCCTGTTCTCTCTCTCTCTCTCAAAAATAAATAAACATTTAATGGTGAAAAACTGATGGATTCAGAATATACCTTGGAAGCAGGGGCAATGGAACTAGAGAAGTATTGGATGTGAGGGAGAAGAAGAAATGCAAGGAAGTATACCTGCTAGGTTGTAGTATTCATTAATCACATAGTCATAACTATGTAATTGAGATGATAAAGATAGCAAAGTAACAGATGTGGGGAACTGAGACACAGCTTGTTTAAATTCAGGCGAGTTTACTTATCTTTATAATATTTTCCAATTTGTAAAACAGGGCTGATAATTGCTCTATCCTCCAAGTTTTACCATGGGAAGGAAATGAGATATTCCATGGAAAAGTGGCTTGGAAAAGTGAAATAGCTTCTGAAAATACAAACTCTTCACTGAAGCAGTTATCTAGGTAATATAATGAAAATTAATTCTTGTTCTGAATTTCTACAGATGGTAGATGCCAAAAACTGTCCCCATTTCTAAATTTTGTGGGATTTGTTTTGCTCTTCTTAAATGAGATGATTTAACAAAAATGACAATAAAATCTTCTTTAGTTCTCTTTTTAAAATAAGCTAGGATAGGATATCTAACACGGAAGGAGTAACTAATATACTCCAGACCCAGATCATCCACTTTGTAAGCATTACTTTATATTTATTTAATTTCCTAATCTTCACATCAAACCTGGGTAGCTATTATTATGCCCATTTGTCAGATGAGATTCAGAGAATAAAAGTAACAGGTACAAGGCTACAATGTTAGTAAATAAGTAAATCTAGAGTTTTATCTGAAGTTTTGATAACATGAAAATGCATTTGGTTTAACAAATAGGTCTTTTCTTCTTTTTTTAGTATTTATTTATTTTAGGGACAGCACAAGCAAGGGAGGGGCGGAGAGAGGGGGGACAGAGGATCTGAAGTGGGCTCTGCACTGACAAGCTGACAGCAGGGAGCCTGAGGTGGGACTCAAACTCACAAACCATGAGATCATGAACTGAGCTGAAGCTGACTGAGCCACCCAGGTGCCCCAGGGTTCAACAAAAGCGCCTTGAGAGCCCATCATATGCCTGATGTCCTGGCCTGTCTATCCCAGCAAACTTTCCCAGTTATATAACAGAAACAAAAACAAGCAGACATAAAAAATGTGAACAAGACCCTGGGCCATGATAAATATTCATTTTAGCCTTTTACCCCTGAGGATATGAAGTCTTGCTAATGCAGATGAAATAGTTCGGGATAGTGATTCTGGACTATAAATCTAAAACCCGAAGCTGTAAGGTTTTTGTCCCTAGTTTAGCTGACATTGTTTTCTTCATCTCAGATAACAACCTTCCCCAGAAATTACATACTTTGCTAAGTTTATTTATGTAGCAAAATTGACAGCGGGTGCGGAGACTGTAAGGGGTGGGGAAGGTGAAAACTTGTGTAAATTTCCAGGTTCCTGTGGTTCTATGTCAGACATAGAACAGAGAGCAATGATTCAGATTAACCAATGCTCCCTACTTCTATAAATAGAACAAGTTACAAACAACTCATCATTTTCCAAAATGTGCCCTTTGAAAGTATTCCCTCACACTGTGGGATGAGGGCAAGAGAATGTCTGTAAGTATATAAGAATGCCAGATTCCTCAATTTAAGAACCAGATTAGAACTTCAGACCACTTCTAACTATAAAGTATCGGTCATGGATGTATCCAAAATCCATTTGGTTTATTTTTTCTTTTTTATATTGTAATTTGCATTGGAGGAGATAATTCTGATGAGGTAGATTAAGACAAAAAGAATATGGTCCGGACAATACAGCAGATGCTCAGTGGGTACCTATGGACTTTATCATTCAATAATCCATCTTTACTTCTTTTTTCATAAATGTTTATTTATTTTGAGAAAGACACAGAGAAAGACAGACAGACAGAGTGTGAGTGGGGAAGAGGCAGAGAGAGAGTGAGACACAGAATCTGAAGCAGGTTCCAGGCTCTGAACCATCAGCACAGAGCCTGACACGGGGCTCAAACACACAAGCTATGAGATCATGACCTGAGCATAACCAACTGAGCCACCCAGGTGCCCCTCCATTTTTACTTCTATCGTGTTTTCTACTGGCAAGCCATTTTCATATACAATACCATAGTGACTGTTTGTGGTGAAAAAAAGAAAACTAAGAAGGAGATGATTATTTCTATTAACATAATTGGGAAAATCCTGGCAGAACTTGAAAGCATATATTCTGGCTGTTCCAAAACAAAGTTCTGCATTATTCTCCAATGAATATATTTTCCTTGGGTAACAGGAAAGATACACTCATATAAGAACATGTATTACTATTATTATTATTGTCGTTCATATATTTTTATTATATTATTATTATATTATTAATTATGTCTTAGTATGCTTAGGTTGTCATAACAAAATTCCATAGACTGGGAGGCTTAAACAATAGAAATTTACTCTCTCAAAGTTCTGGAGCCTAGAAGTCCAAGATGAGTGGGCCAGCATGGTCAGGTTATAGTGAGAACTCTTTTCTGGCTTGTAGATGGCTGCTTTCTTGCTGTGCCCTCTTATGGGCTTTCCTTGGTGCACACATGTGGAGGAGACAGACAGAGAAAGAGACAGAGAGATCTTTTCCTCTTCTTATAAGGTCATCAATCCTATTGGATTAAGACCCCACCCTTATCACTTCATATAACCCCAATTTGTTCCTAAAATACCCTATCTCCAGATAGAGTCACTTTGAGGGTTAGGGCTTCAACATATAAATTTGGGGGATGCAATTCAGTCCACAGCATTAATATAGTAAGAAACAATTTTTTTCAAGAGTTCCCACAATAGTTTTATCATCTAACATACAATAAACTATCTAATGGTAATGCTATTTTGTATGCATTTTTACATTATAAAAGCTCTTTTCTAATTTTTTATATTACTACTAAGGTGAAATGTTTTTTGGAGTGTTCAAATTATGGATTTTTTCTTTCTTAATATTAAAAGTTTGATGAGAAAAATGTTCCTTTTCGTTGGAAAATGCAGTTTCAAATTATTTTAGTTAAATGTGCAGTTTCTATTTAATGTTAATAGAAACTTGAAATAAGATTATGGTTTATGCTCAAAGTCCACAGTTATAAAGAACACTATATTTATCCACTAAAGATAAATAGATAAATAAATAAAGCATATTCTATTAACTCAAAAGACCTGTTTAATAAAGAACAGGAAGGAAAAATTATAAATCAACAGAACAGAATGATTAAATTCACTGGTAATAAAACACATGCAAATTAAAAATAAAAATCACATTTAATATCAAGTGACTAAAAATCATAAATTCCCAATGATGATAAACTTTTAAAAAATCATTATCTTCATACACTACCATTTACATTATATATTAATAAGATTCTCATTTAAAATGTCATTAAAATATTCAAGACTTTGACCATAGAACCTCTCTCCTAGCTAGGAACATTTCTTAAGAATATTTCAAATTTTTTCTAAATTAGAGACAGAAGGATTTATATGCATAAAATGAAGGAAAACGCTGAGCAAGTTTACCTAAATAAAAATTTATAAAGCCTTTTAAATAATTATGAATACTATAAAAATGGGAAATCGTTTATAATATAATAAGTGAAAAAAGGAAACTAAAAGTTACGAACACCTCGAGAGTATAAGAAATACACATACAGACAAGAGCCAGCAGGCAATCTTAGAATATGTGCATGTGCACACACTGGCACAACAGAGCCATTAATGAACTTAGGTTTTTGAATTCTGAATCATCTATTTTATTTTAAAAACTTTTTTTTAGTTTACTATAATGTTTTAATAATAAATGAAATCCGATGGATATAAATATAACTAAAATAAATAATGAATATAGATTTAACATAAGATTTTCATACATTATGTATTTCTGCACTCAGCAGTATTTTTTCTCAGTTTAGCTCTAACAACAAAAGTTGAAATGAAAAGGAAAGCCAAATGAAATTTGGCTAGCACAATACATGACAATAGCATGTAAGTTTAAACTAATTATCCATTTGATTATAGTAAGGTCAATAGCCAAATTTATAAATCTATACATGATTCATGGGAGACTACAGGGAGGCCGAGAAGCATTTTAATAAATCTAATCATTTTGAAATTTCTTATTTTACTTTCTGTTGCTAGTACAAAGCTTAGCAGAAGGCAGGCACTCTATAAATAATCGTTGAATTGAGTTACATTTTGTAAGAAGCAGATCATAAATTAGATGCTAATGTATGAATACATTTATATAAATTATCTTAAATATTAATTCATGCAAAATATAGGACATTTCTATATCTCTTTCTGAATAGATAAAATGAATATAAAGAAAAGAATGTAATCTCCACAATCAAATAGAGTAGGCACACAGTAAATATTTATTCAATGAATGAATAAATAAGTTAATGACTATATGAACATATTTGCTTACTCTTTCTTGGATTGTCTCTTCCTGGGGAGTACTATCTATCAGTGTTTCTCATGGTGTGGTTCCCACAGCATCACCCGAGACCTTGATAAAAATGCAAATTCTCAGCCCATCCCAGAAACTCTGGGAGTGAGGCCCCCCACTCTCTGGCTTGACAAGTTGTCCAGGTGATTCTGAGACATGGGATGTGAGCTCAAGTTGGAGAACCAGTGATCTAGCCCAAGTAACATTGCTTAGACCATGCATTCTACAGTCCCTATCCCCGTAAAAGAGGGAGGCAACTGGGCTCACAAACACATGCTCTAAGGACATTATATGTCAATGTGAGATTTAGTTTTGAATTAAAGAGCCCATCTTTAAGAAAGTTTCAATAAAACTTCAGTTAAAAATAGTTAATGATGTGTATCCTCAAAATCTGGAAGATATAGGTAACCTAGTATTAACAGGAAAGCCCTCAAGTAAAGAAAATAATTAAAGACTGTGCCTGAAAATGAGATTTAAGTAAGCTCCTAAATCAACATTTGATCAAAGCATCAGACAAAATCCACATCAGGGTAAAAGGCTGAGAAAGCTAGTTTGCCAAAAGGCCAACCAAGGGGTCCCCATGGGAAGAAAATCTATACTTGGGATACTTATAGAAAAAAAATGAGTTTGGAAATCAACTTTGTCATTCATCAGAGAACTTACACAGGGGGAAACTCTACAAGCTTTTCTGTTGTGAGAAAATCTTCAGACAAATGTCTAAATGTTATTTCTCCAGAGAATCCATTTCGGGGAGAAGGCCAATAAATGTGATGAGTGTGGGTAAGCATGCTGTCAAAGGTGATATCTTCATGTTTACTCATGAGTCCATACAGGAGAGAAACTATATGAAATAAAATCAGTATAAGGAGGAAAATTTAACTAGACATGTCTTGGAAAAGCCACATAAGAAGCATTCCTAAAACATATGCAAGTTAGTTGTGGGTTGCCTGCTCTTAAAGGATTACTTATGCTACTGTGCCCCTTGGTTGCTGGTGGTTAATGAGTAAATTCTATTTAATGCAACAAAAATTACATGTGTGGTTACTACATGTAAAAACATTCTTAAAGTCTATGAAGGCCAGTAAGAAATGAACAAAGCATAGTGCCTTCCCTCCAAGAAGACTGCAATCAACCCACAGAGATAACTCAAAATGCAATCAGTGGTTTTTGTCGTTCAAACTCTAAGTAAACCAGGCAATGTGGTTTAAAAGTGACAAAATACAAAGAATGGATGCATATTCTTCCAGTGACTAGAATCTGGAGAAGTTGAATAAGATGAATGAACGACGAGTAGGGTTTCAAAGGGTAAAGGGGCTCAGAAAGATCATTCTGAGGTGGGAAAAGAGATAAAAGAGGAAAAAAATACGCAGGAATCAAGAGAGAAGAAAACATGGTATGGTGAGCAGAATAATGCCCCCTTTAAAAGATGTCCATGTCCTAATACCCAGAACATGTGAGTATGTCAGGTTATATGGCAAAGGGAATTAAGGTTGTGGATGGTATTAATGTAACTAATCACCTGTCTTTAACATAGGGACATTATCCTGGACTATGTGGGTGGTCTCAATGTAATTGCAAAAGAAAGAGAAAGAGAACAAACGAAGCACGTTGGAGTGATGCAATCGAAGGTTTTAAAGATGGAAGTAGGAAGCCACAAGAACCCAGGAATATGGGCACCTTCTAAAAGCTGTTAAGGCAGAAAAATAGATTCTACCCTCTAGCCTCCAGAAAGAAACACAGACAGGATGACACCTTGATTTTAGCTCAGTGAGACCCACTTGAAGTTCTGACCTCTAGAAATAAAGGAGAATAGGCTTGTCTAATCTTAAACTACTAAGTTTGGGTAAATTGGCATAGTAGCAATAGGAAAGTAATAAACACAGATTCTGGGAAATGACTGAACCACAGTGTGTTCTGTAGATTTCAGGATGGTACACGGAAGGCAAATTGGTACCATGGTGAGAAGGACCTTGACTCTCAGGGTAAAGCAGATCTAAATCCAAAATTATTGTGAAAAATCATCATAAATTTGAGCTAGGGATTTTGGAGGGTTCAGGGGTTGTGCAGATTGAACCTAGAAGTAGTGTGTAGGATGGATTTGAAGACAGAAAGATAGGAGGCAGAAGTCTCCCTGGGAACCTGATAGTAAAGTTTAGTTAAGATGGTCTCAAGGTCTGAAAGGCAGTGGTAGCAAGAATATTAAAGAAGAAAGGAGAGAAATATTACAAAGATTGATCTACTTCTATGTGGGGGGTTTGGAGCCTGGGGTGAACTGGAGGACTCAAAGCATTTCAAGAGCAGATACACAATATATAATACATATATATAATATATAAATGAAGTCAAAAGAAGCCAGGGGAATGGGGGAGACAGTAAGACAGTATTCATTTTGAACATATGAAAAACGAAAGTTGTATTTTTATATTTAAAAAGTGGAATGAATATATGCCAATTGGATCTAAATAATATTTTGTATATCCAAAATATGACAGAAACTCAGCTGCTCACCAAAATCAATTCTTTACTTCCAACAGAATGGAGATCCCAGCTAGATACAAATCTAGACTAAATGTCCCAACCTCTCTTGCAGTTAGAGCACACAACTGGGCTCTCTCCATTGGTATGTGGGCAGAGACGATGTGGGAAAATTCTTGGTCAGAATTCTGAAGAGAGCTGGGGTTCTACTTCCACAGTTCCTCTGCTCTTCTGTCCCAAGGGACAGCACAGCCATAAGCAAGAGAGAGATTGGGTCAAGGCAGGGCTGAGGGGAGGAGAGGTGCTCTCTCTACCTGAACAATCTTCCAGGACGACTATGTGAGGAAGAAATGTCAAGCCACTGACGCTTTTGTTTCCACAGCTGAGCCTACCCTAACAAACACAGAGTTTCCATAACAACATGTGACATCAGTAAATCTAGTTGTGACTTTCTTTATAAATGTCAAACTGTCAAACTTCATCTATGCAGATTTAAATACACACAGTCACATGATGATGCACATACAACCCCTTTAAACTCAGAGTTTCTTCATTCACATATAAGACGGCCATCTATTTCAGAACTATCTTATATTGCATGCATCGACATGAAAGATAAATCTATATAAACATATCAGCAATGCATAAATGCATTCAAATTCAAAAGGAAAGTGAAAAGAACAACAACAAAAATGTATTATTGCCCCAATCGAGAGACCTCTGGGACTGTATACATTGTCACGTTTTCACAAAAACAAATATACCCATATGTACACATATACACAGGATAAACTAAGAGAAAACCCTGTTATTGTCTCAAAGTTGGTAACAGTTTGTAAATGATTTGGGCTGCAATGTGGGCCAGTTTTCTCTAGGATGACAAAAGAAGAACCAAGCTGATGGTTTCTAGAGGAGGATTTTCTGGACAAAAACTTCATCTACTTTATATCTTTTAGACTGAACCACAAATGTATCACCTCACAGCTCATTAGCCTTAGAGAAGGAATAATTTAGCTAATCATTATCCAGCCTTAATGATGCATGGAAATGGGCTGAGCTCAGCTCCAGGCAGGCTGACCTGTTCCATTCTGAGGAAAGGGCATCCAGGCCATGGCAGCCACCTCCAGCCATAAGCAGACTAAGAGTCACATCAACTGAAGCCAGGGGCCAGGGGAGGAGCCAGGGAGGGGAAAGGGCTCCTTTCAGTTTTGAAATTTCAGTATTTCCATACTGTCAGGTCTCCACATGCTGCAATCCAAAGTAAGATTAAAGTCAAAAGACAAGTGGGTGTCTGCCATGTAGGTATAGGAGTAATCTGAACATTCTGTAATTCTGGGATAGAGAAAAGAAGGAAGGAAGTGCACAGATGGGTGTTTATAAGAGAGATTTTATACAGCCAGCTTTGCCACCCTGCCTTAGCTCCATGTCTATAGTAGCCTCTTCATTTCCTTCGCTGGGTGAATTCCAGTCTTTGATCCCTAGCTCATTGTAAGTGCTTACTGGTTTTCTTCATTGCTCTTAGAATGATCTTTCGTCTATTTCCTGCACTGGAGTGTATATTTTCTAAGAGAAGGAAATATAGCTCATAACTCGGCATTTTAGTTTCCTTATGATACAAAAAGGAGATTTATAGTAATATGACTAATCCCACAGGGTTGTTACAAAGGTTAAATTGGTGAAGATGTGCAAAGTGCTTTGAACTGTGCTTGGCATAGGGTAAGTGCCCCAGGCGTATTTGTCATCATTGCTATTGATTGTTATTGTTCAAATGAGTCAAAACATAGTCTTTGTCCATGAGGAGTTTCAATCCACTTGGAATTAAACTTAAATTTATTACAATTAAATAAAAATAAAAATTTGGTTCCTTAGTCACACTGGTCACATTTCAAGTGTTCAATAACCACATGTGGCTAGCGGTTACTGTATTGACCAGAACAGATATAGAACATATCCATCATCACAGAGCCTTCTATTGGACAGTGTTTATCTAAACTGCCCTCTCGTCAATTTCCTAACTCCCTTTCTCTTACACTAAAGAAAAGGCATCGCATCTATTTCATCCATCATTTTATTTCTAGCACCAACTTATTTTTATTGATTGAATACTTCTACAACAGTCAGCTTAGTCTGTAAATTCTCCCCCCATATTCAAAAAGCAAATCAAAGGTTTTCTCCAAATTTCAGACTTACAAAGCACATTTCTGCCTGAAATCTCCAGTAGAATGGCCTACAGAAAAGCACTTTGCATTAAACATGTTTGGCATCACTCCTCTTGATGCGTGTTGTTTATACGAGTTGGTGACAGCAACATCTACACACAGTTACATGTGACAATCATCGAAATCATCTGTGAAAGAGGGAGCTAGCTGCCTCTTTAACCCTGTTCTCCTCTTCTTTGCCTGGATACATGACCCAATTATATTTCCCTGCCTTCTTTGTATTCTGATTTGGCTATGTGACCCATCCACAAGGCAGTGGAAGTTATATGTATAATTTTCAGGCTGAGCTTTTAGGAAGTATCTCTTCCTCCTACGTGCTCAATTTCCCTTTCTGTCAGCTGGATGAAAGTATCCCAAGGCACTAGAGCATGGAGGAACCAGAAGATGATGTATTGGGGGTCCGTAAGTCACCACATGGTGAAAAGACACTACCCTGCCAGGAACATCTTCTTTGGAAAGTTGTAGGAGACATAAAGCTCAATTTTGTCAAACCTTGGCTATTTGGGGTCTGTTCGTTATAGGATCCAGCATCATTTTTACTAGTATGTCAACCTTTCTTATTTTCTGACCCTCATGTGTCAAATTCAAACATAACCTGTGCTGACCATACACTAAGTAAATATTTTCTGGACTACCAGGTATATTCCAGTATCCTATGTCTCTCCCATTCCAATTCTTACTAATTATTATGTCTAACCCCTAAAACGTCCTACATACTAAATTAAGCAAATAATCCTCATAACATCAATCAAAATTCAAATCCACATTTTCAGTGCTCTCCTTTTATTTTTGTCTTAAACACTTTGTGTCCCCACTAAACTAGACTGTTCATTATTGCTGTGTACCTCCGCTCCATTTTCTCACTTCTATGTATTGTTTTAGATGTTTACCATGCCAGGATACCTACAGGTACCTTTCAAAATCATACTCCTCTCTCAAGGCCATTCTTATATTTAATTACTTCCATTATATTTTTTCTTCTCACGTTTTTCTATGTGTAGTAAGTTTATGCCTTTGCGATCCCAATGTACCTTCTTCAATCATCATACCTGGCACACTACTCCATAAGAGAATAGGAGACAATATATAATAGTTCTGTCCCTAATTGAGCCATAATAAGTACCTGAAGGGAAGGAATTCTACTTTATTTGTAACTTAAAACAAACAAACCAACCCAGAAACAGTGTCGTGAACATAGTAACTGTCTTAAACACTAAAGACTAAGCAAACAATATAATGACGAAGAGTAAACCCTTGAAGAAGCCACAAGGCTGAATGAGAGCCACCTTCTGCCTCCAGGAACTCCCAGTCTAAGACTGGCAGCTGGAGGGACTCAAGGCAGAAATCTGATCAGCATCCTTGACATCTGGCACTCCCTCAATCCCCCGAACCTCTCAATTCATCAAAAAGTCTCATTAGTGTCACCTGTCAATGTTCTCTCAAATCTGGCTTATTCTATATCTAATCCAAATTACCATCACCTCTCGCCTGGGCACCACGTAACATTTTTCATTTGACTCACACAAACTGAAGACAGGATAATCTTGTTTTTTACTGACGTTGCCACCTCCCTTTAAAGCTTCCGGCCATTTTCTGTTTCTCTTAGAACAAGCACAGAACCCCAGATGGATCTGGTCTTTAACTCTCTCTCAGCTCACCTACAAAGATCCCCTTTGCTTTGTCTAGCCATACGAACCTTATATTGATTCTATCACTCAATCTCAAGGTCTCTCCTTAGGGATGCCTTTCCTCATCTGCTGTATTAAGCCAAATCCTCCTAGAGGTGCCCTACCACAATACCACGACCCTCACAGAATTTACCATGGTTGTAAAAGTAAACTCAATTCTGGGGCACCTTAGTGGCTCAGTCAGTTGAGCATCCAGCTTTGGCTATTCTTGAGTTCGAGCCCCACATTGGGCTTGCTGCTGTCAGCCTATCAGCACGCAGCCCGCTTCAGATCCTCTGTCCCCCTCTCTCTGCCCCCCCCCACTTGCACTCTCTCAAAAATAAGTAAACATAAATTCTAAGATTGTTTGATAAATAAATGTCTGCCTCCCCTAGGAGAGACAGTTCTATGTGAGTCTGATGAAGGCAGGGACTGTGAATTTTTATTGATAGCTGCTTGCTTGACATATGGTAAATGCTCTATAAATATTTGTTGAAATAAAGAATAAATGAATAAATAATTCTGAATCTATTAATCCTTTCCTTTGTGAAACTTTTTCTTAAGAAGCTAGTGTTCGGCTGATGAGTCAGACATGCAACCTGGAGTTACACTGCATTGTTACAGAAGTAAATGAAAATAATTATAAAGACACAAAGAAGCTCTTAATTTTACTAGGTAGTAAAGTTCAAAACGTGAAAACATCTTGGCTAAATTTTAAAGGATAAAGCAGAGCACACCAAGGAGACGTGTTGTGGGATGTAGGAAAGAATGTAAGTCAAATGAAGCCACTGTATGAAGCAAAAATCGTGAAAGAACTTTGCCTGTTGCAGGAATTCACATTCTGAGAAATAGAAGTAATGTGGCAAGTTAGAGGCCACAGAGCCAAAGGCAAAGTGTAGAAATAAAGATAAATGCAGGCGGTTTATCAAGGGACATGTGATTCTATTTTCTCCCAAAAAGTTATCTCATCTTAATTTACGTAAGTAGAATCACCTAGCTATATAAATAAAAGTGATAAAGCTTATAAACAAACTTTCATTTAACTATTTTTTTCCTGAAATAGTCTCCCAATTGGAATATATGTTTTAAGGCACACATCGACATGCTTTTGTAATATTAACCCCCAGTGTTGTTTCTATATATGCATATTTTTTAAAGAACAATACTAAAATTGCTGTTTTTGTTTTCAGATACTGGTGCATTTTTCTGCAAGGTGCCATGGTAACTATTTCTTTAAATAAATATTGAACACACTATCCAAAGCTTACTTAATTGTTGCATATATTTGCTGCTTAGTAATTTTATAACAAAATTCCCAATGCTGCAGCTATGTTTCTTGCCAATACCAACCTTTTCCTTAAAAGGAAATGCTCCTAACACACAAAGACAAATGTTTTCATTAATTTCTACATCTATAAAGATAAGTGTTCAAGTTTTAACTAGCGAAAACACGTCAAGGATATTATACAAATAACACCCCTCCCCCACCACTTCCCACCTTGGTTTTCTGTTTGATAAGGCAAGTTTTGGTTACAAGAACTTACGGCCAATGACAACAGTGACAAAACTGTTGAAAAAAAAATTTTAGAGTGACTATGAATTCATTAAGAACAATTCCTTTTCAGTGCTTTGGACTTTACAAATGACTGTGTGTGTGTGTGTGTGTGTGTGTTTGGTCATACTGTATCCTAACAAAGTATTTGTGACAAGGGTATCCGTATTAACAAATGAAGGCTCAGTGACTCAGAGAAGTTAAAGGACTTGCCCAGTTTCACCAAACAAATTAGGAGAAGTATCAGCCAACAGGACCTCTCATAACATGTCTTACTGGAATTCCTATGGTGTTTACTATCAGAGGTGGAAGTATTAATAGATATCACAATATAAAGATACCATAGGAATACTTCTCCTTAGTTAAATATGTGTCTGTTCTTCAAAACTAATATGCTGCTCGATTCCCTGTACTTTACTGAGTTTCAAGATTTCTGATGTTATCCTAGTTCAAGGAACAGAAAATAACATTCTTCTTGAACATTGCATTGTTATAAAAATAAACTGAGTATTTAATTACTTTAAATCTTTGCTACAAATGACAGTATAATAGAAGTTCTTATACTCACTACATAAGTGAGTATAAGGCATAGACAATAAAACGCTTTTCATAGGGAATATTTTCTTGAGTTGTAATTAATTGTTTTTACCATAGAGATCAACCTCGATATAATAAAGATAGGCTTAAATATACATTTTCACGTCTGTATTTCACTAGTTGACTTCTATTCTGAACCATGGACCTGTGTTAATAACAAGCACAAAAGGCAGTATATGAACTGGTGTTCACGTCACAGGTTTGGATCTTGGGTATGCACACACACAAAAAAACCACACAGAGCTTTTGAACCTGATGAGCCCGGCCCAGCCTTGCAGCATCTCCCTCACTTATAACAGTTCAGTAAACTGTATGATATTATGAATTAGAAGAGAATAGACTCAAGTCTCTTAGGAGCATACTATTGTTGTCTAATACAGAAAGTTGAAGTTTAGAATCAGATAACTCTAGGCTAGTCCAATCCCCCATTTCTTCGTGGTTGATATTAAATGAATTACTTAAAGTACTGAGAATTTGATTTCTTTATCTGTAAAATAAGAGAAGAATTCCTATCTCTTAGTGTTATGATGAGGAGTTTTAAATAATATACTAAATATTAAATAGTATTAGACAAAATATGTAAATATTAAATAAATGTTAAATACTATTACTTAAATAATATAATGTAACTGCTATTTTGTTTCACTCAATAGGATTTAACTTCTCACATAGGCAAATGTAAGATGCTATAGGAAACTTCATATTTTCAATAACTTCTCTCTTTTTAAGTGTTTCCTCAACATTACTGTATCTATCTATTATAAAATGTCATGTTTATTTTCATTTGTGGTATCCTTTCTCAACTCTGTATCTTTCCATAATTGCTGTAAGTTGTGGAGAGCTTTGCCAATACGGAAAAGTTATCTTTGCTGACTAAAGCAATTTTCTTTAAAATAAACACAGGTTTTGTGGCTACCCAAGAGCCCTCTTTGTGTGTACTTAGAAAGAACTAACAATGTGGTTAGTTGAAAAGGTTTGGGAGCAAAGTACAATGTAAACAAAATTTTCAGAATTTTCGATGGTTAAGAAAGTAACTTGGAAGAGTTAGCTTGAGTAGCTTTTTGAGTAACTTCTACCTCAAGATGATTTAAAGTGGACTGATATATCTGGCTCACCCAACGTCTCCTTACCTCTTTCTTCTAGTAAAGCATGCTACTTCCTCTAGATAAATGACTCGGTCCCACCCTAATCCAAGATCCACATGGCTCTGATTCCAGAAGAGACCTTTTCTCATACAACTCCTGACAAGTTTAGAAACACTAGCCAAGCTTGGCTCATCACAATTCTTACAATTCTTTTCTGAATCTCTCCTCTATCCCTTGTTCATCGCTCTTTCCTCTGGATTCCCTAAGGTAATATGAAATACGGCTGGTGTTCCCTATGACCATATCTCACTTCTCCCTCAGTCACATGGGAAACCTACTTACAATAGGTGAGAATGAGCTAACAAAGACAAAAAAGCAGAGCCCATTCAAGCATTCATTCTGTGAACTAGTCATTCGTTGAGCTAATTTGGATACCGTACCTACTATCAGCCAGTTCCAGATACTGGGAAAATGGCAGAAAAACAAAAGAAATAAAAGTTCTTGCTTTCATGGAGTTTACATTTTTTTTGTGGGGGAGCGAGCAAGAGAGAGGAAGAAATAGAATGGAGGAACAAAAATAAAGATACTTAATAAACATAATGCAAATACAAAACATTAGAAAGTGATAATGAGAGACTAAGAGAAAAATTACCAGGTGTGCTCACAACTGCAAAGAAAAGACCCCCCCCCTCCCCCCCGCCATTCCCGAAACCAGCCAGGGCGTGCCCGGTTGTAGTCTGACCTAAAGGCGGGAACCAATCAAGTTCTGCTGAGTGGGTTGAAATAAAGGCGGGAACCAATCAAGTTCTGCTGAGCGTTCAAATTTAAATGTCAACCAATAACAGCTCTGTAACCTCAAAAAAATCCCTAACTTGGGGCGCCTGGGTGGCGCAGTCGGTTAAGCGTCCGACTTCAGCCAGGTCACGATCTCGCGGTCCGTGAGTTCGAGCCCCGCGTCAGGCTCTGGGCTGATAGCTCAGAGCCTGGAGCCTGTTTCCAATTCTGTGTCTCCCTCTCTCTCTGCCCCTCCCCCGTTCATGCTCTGTCTCTCTCTGTCCCAAAAATAAAAAAAAAAAAAAAAAAAAAAAAAATCCCTAACTTGTTTGTGCCTGTCTATAAAAGAAGCTGTAAGATCCTTGCTCGGGCCTCTTAGCGTCACCGGCAACGAGTGCGCGGAGGACCGGGTTCCAACCTGCAATAAACGACCCTTGCCGCTTGGCTTTGACTCTGGACTCTGGTGGTTTGTTTTCGGGGGGTCTCTTGAATCGGGGCATATCAATAAATGTTATGCAAAAAACAATACAGATTGAGGGGATTCAGAAGATGCAGGTTCAGGTTACATTATTGAATTGAATTGTCAATGTATGGCTCATTAAGAAGATAAAATCTGATCCAAAACTTCAGGGAAGTAAAGATTTTAACCATATGGCTATCTTAGGAAAAGGCTAGATGAGCAAGAAGTACAAAGGTCCAAAGGCATGAAGTGGTCAAGAAACAGAAAGTAGGTAATGTGTCTAGACCAGAGAAGGAGAAAGGGAGAATACTAGGGGATAATATGAATATTACCTGGAAATTAGGTCATATAGGACCTCAGCGAGTACACCACAGTAACAGTCTAAAGAAGAAAAACCATATAACCGTATCCACTTGTACAGAACAAAAAGCATTTGACAAAATTTACCATTCGTTCCTCATTAAAATTCTCAGAAAACTAGGAAGACAAGGGAACACCCTCAACTTAATAAAGAGATCAGACATTTATACAGCTCTTATTCAACATGTTGTAGGTAGCGTGCTACAAATTACATCCAAGTCACATCTTACATCTTATAAGTTAATAAACTGTTTTAGGAGGTTAAATAACTCATTGACAGCAATCCAGCTGGACTGAGGCACACTGGTTAGATAGGTCTCATAATGATCCACTGAACAAGTTGAATGATAATCTACATGACATTGGACATGCAATAAATTGTCACAGCTAGAGACCAACTCTGTGAGAGTGATATAGCGTTAAATTTTATTGCATAGGCTATGTCAGGGTGCTAACTCATGGAAAAATCTATTTTCGGGTGAGACTATAATTGACAATGTTTGTATAATTTTTCTTAAGTTTCTAAAATCCCCCCTACAGTCATTGACAATAAATAAACAAATAACTGCTATCAATATATAGAATATTGTCCTAGAATACTCAGGTGGAGACAGAATTATAGCATATGGCTGTATTCCTTAATCAATAAATCAGGCAAACCACCAGTATTATGCATGACCCACATTGGGAAGCAAAGTCCTTTTTAGAAAAAAAAAATCAAGTAATAAATAAATAGTATTTAAAGAATACAATTTGGTTTAGTGCATAAACAAATGTACTTTTTCTGCCAATGATAAAAGAGCATCAAAGTACGAAGTAGATGATGCAGCACAGAAATTGTGAAATAAACCAAAAAAAGATTATCAGAATCAATGGAAAAGAGAAAGATAATTTAAGCCACAAAAGAGATGTGTTCCTTAGACATGGTGGATCAAAATAGTAAATACTTGAGTAAGAAGTCATTGGAAATTTGTAACAGACCTCCATTACCACATATATTTCTTTTAATACATAGTTTATTCAAATTTATTATATATAGCACAACATACTAATTTCTCCCTACAACCTATATTATCTTGATAAAGTAAAGCATTTTTACAGCTCTGATTTTCAAAAGGCCATTTGATTAATAAGGGATGCTAGCAAGTTGGATTTGTTAAGACTATGAACTGTGGAGACGCCATTACCGGGGCTCAAATCCTAGTGCAGCTATTTACTAACTCAGAGTCCATTTTATCTTTACTAATGGAGGATTATAATCAGTATGAATCTCACAGGGCTGTTGTGATGATAAATTAAATATTTTATGTAAAAGTGCTTAGAAGATATCTGGAAAAGAGTAAGAATTTAACAAATGATAGTGTCATTGGTTTTTGAGAACATGGGGTGCACCATGCTAATAATGGTCACAAACTAGTGGCATGATCATGAAGAAATTATTAACATGACCAATGATTCAGTGGCTTTATGCATTGTTTATTGTAATCATTAGAGATAAAGATGATGAAATTATATGAATGTATAGAAGTAATATGCAAATGATGGTGCTAGTGATTATAAATATTGTGAGATCGTTAGTATTGGTCAAGAGCAAGATGTAGTCAAATTCTGGATTTTTTTAACTCATCTTAAGGTTTTATAGCTAAGCATTTCTATTCTAATAAAAAACCCTTTAAATTGAAACCTCTGCAGAATAGTTGGAGTTTTTAACAGGTATCAACCTCTCATACCATACTCCCACATCAATTTACTTTTATAATGCAATTTTGCAATATGAAGTTCCTTAGGAACAGAACAAACTAGTACCCAAGTGCTACTTTCATGTTAGTCTTTGAATGTCAATATCCATGATTATCATAATAAAGATTTGGGGGTCAAGATCTGCAAAACAGGATTAATTCCTTATGATATCCAATTTCTCCTTGGATTGGGCAAACTTAATTTTACAAAATTCTTCCATAGGGAATAGAATGTAATTTTTGAAAAAGAGAACATTTCGCATTGCATTTATTTAGCAATTCAAATCATTTGGTGCACCAAATACCAAAAAGCTAGAATGGAAATTTATGGTTCCTACTCACAAAAAAGGTCTTTTACCTTTAGACTGGTCATCTTTCTATGTGGAATCTTGATGCATGTACCCATGTGAACCTGCTCAGGGCAGCTCTTTAAAGCCTCACACATGTCTTGGCACAAAGCACATCCTCAATGAATCATATGTAAAAAATGACAAAGTTAGAAAATACCAAAATACTCATTCCTGGCTAGAGAGAATTAGAACTGCTTCAAGGGGCATTGACATTTGACATGGGCCAACATGCATTATGAACTTACACAGTGGTTTAAAAATCAACTTTGCTCTGTATAGGGCCAGGAATCTTCTGTGTGCTGCCCAGGTTGAAAGATTTATTTCCTGATTTGGGGTACATACTTGACCCAAAAGCCATTCCGAGCCATCTGCCTCCATCAGAGCAAACACTCTCATTTAGAATGCATCTATGCAAATTCTTTGTGATACAGAGTCACAGAGGACCAAATAAATCTGTGTGTGAGTGTGCGTGTGTGTGTGTATGCATGCATGCTGGGGTTAGGAACTACCTCACATGTGCCTTTGCAAAAGGTCTGTCCTGCATGGATTCTCCTTCCACGCACCCCTCACTCTCAGGACCACACTCCCCACCCCACCTTCTACACTCAGATTTGTACAACCCTCTCTTCAAAACTCAGTTCAAGCTTCTCAGATCAGGGGATCCCCTCTCTCAAACATTTAACTTTTTCTCTCCCCATGAGATTTCATCCCTTGATGCCTCTTGGTTTGCAGATTCAAACATCACCACAGTCTCAGCTTGTGCACTTTATGTCCCAATCCCTGGAGAAGAACCATGTTCTAATTGCACGAACTGGTTTGAATATGGGCCTCTGAGACCCTACTGACCATATTTCCCCTGAGATGAGAAAACTCAGTTAAGATAAACATACATTTTCCTCTGAGCCAGCACAGTTCAACCCCATATTGATGAAAGGGCATTTATTCCATTAGCTGAGACTTACTCTGTTGCCTAGAAACAATTAAACACTATTACAGACTGAATGTTTGTGTACTCCTAAAATTCATATTTTGAAATCCTACTCTCCAATGGGGTGATATCAGGATGTGGGACGATGGAAATTAATTAAAATTAGGTGAGGTAATGAGGGATTGGGATTAGTGTCCTTATAGGAGTCACAAGAGAGTTTGCTTCTTCTTCTCTCACTGCCATGTTGAGGATACACCAAGAAGACAGCCATCTAAGAATCAGGAAGCTGTCCCTCACCACACACCAAATCTGCTGGTTCCTTCATCTTGGAGTTTCAGCTTCTAGAACTATGAGAAATACGATTCTGTTGTTGACAAGTCACCAGTTTTGGTATTTTGTTATAGTAGCCTGTGCTGACTAAAACAAAGATAATCTATCTACATTTGCCTTCTATATTGCTTCTCTGTTCCTCTACAAGAAGAGCAGCAGTTTTGCTGGATGAGGTATTATTATTATTCCCCACCCTTCTTCCTTCTGAGAAAATGGAGGTGAGAGAAAGATACTAATTCATTCCATTATCCAGAAATATATGTAAATGGTATTTCAAGAAGAGTGTTTCAAAGTTAGTGATAAGTCCTCTGACTACAGAAAAAATGAGAAAACAATGAGAATCAGGCTGGGGTCAAAGGTGGGTCTAGATTATTAAGGGCTTTTATAGTTCACCAAAAACTTTTTTTAACTTTTTTAATGTTTTTGTTCATTTTTGAGAGACAGAGAGAGAGCACAAGCAGGGGAGGGGCAGAGACAGAGAGGAAGACATAGAATCTGAAGCAGGTTCCAGGCTCTGAGCTGTCAGCACAGAGCCCAACGCAGGACTCGAACTCAAGAACTGTGAGATCACACCTGAGCCCAAGTCAGACGCTTAACCAACTGAACCACCCAAGTGCCCCTGAAGTTTTAATATAAACACTTGCACTATAACCACCGCTGCTACCACTTGAGAGATGGTATAATTAGAAGAACCTAACTTCCATGCTCAAGTTCTAGAAAAATGTTCTAACATTTTTTTAACGTTTATTTATTTTTGACACAGAGAGAGAGAGAGAGAGAGAGAGAGAGAGAGAGAATGAGCGGGGGAGGGGCAGAGAGAGAGGGAGACACAGAATCAGAAGCAGGCTCCAGGCTCCGAGCTGTCAGCACAGAGCCCGACTCAGGGCTCTAACTCACAGACCACGAGGTCATGACCTGAGCTGAAGTGGGACGCTCAACTGACTGAGCCACCCAGGTGCCCCTAGAAAAATGTTCTAGAAGAAAATATTCTGTCTTGCCAATATATCTGTACCTTAAACCCCCTAACTCATTCTTTGTTCAGCTCTATGACAAAAGTCATTAACTTTTACAGTTACACTATATCGTCTGTCATATATTCGTTTTGTTTTGTTTTTAAATGTTTATTTATCTTTCAGAAAGAGCACAAGCTGGGGAGGGGCACAGACAGAAGGGGACAGAAGATCTGAAGCGGGCCCTACACTGACAGCAGCAAACCCCATGCGGGGCTGGAACTCACAGGCCGTGACGTCATGATCTGAGCCGAAGTCAGACGCTCAACCGACTGAGCCACCCAGTGTAAGAGGTCATACGCTCCTAATAAGCAGAAATTTAGATAAAGGCTAGAAACTTCGGAATCAGAAAGACCTTTGCGTCGACTAACATCTTTATTTGTCACCGATAAATCTTTGACTTATCTATAAAATGGAGATAATAATACTCACTCTAAACAATTGTTGTACAGATTAGTTAAGGGTAAAATTCCCCTTTTGTTCTTTCCATTACAAGTCAAGGGAAAAAGAAAATTTAAACCAAAACAAAAAGAGCCTAGTTGGCACATGAACACATGCTATCTACTTAAATGCAAGTCAAATCATCCTATGTAACTATGTCACTCTTTTTTGTTTGTTTCATGTTGCTGTCATATTAGAGCTCAAAATTTCCCCACAGCCATTATATATAGCACAATGCATTCCCAGGGGACATTTTCTTCAAGCAATTATACACATTTTAATATGATACGCTTTTAGTTTGTACAACATGTTTCATGCAAATCACATCCCAAAATGCTATGCAGAGTTAAATAATTCACTTAGAGGATTCAATAATACATAAAGGGAACTGGAAGAAGAAATTAGGAGATGTTGGCTAGACAGAGAATTGAAAACCTGAGGTTGTTAATAAAGGAATTAACTCTGGTGAAGCAAAGAATTAACAGTGAACAAAGCAATTGCTGCAGAATATGTAAAGTGCGTGGAGACACAAGATGTTATCAGAAATTTAATATTCCTTATCTGGATGACAACAGGGCCAAAGTAATGTAAAATAAAATATCATGAACAGTAAAATAAGAGAAGAGATTCCAGAAACAGAAATTAAAAAGTCTGTAGGACTTAATAAGGGAATGACAGAAATCCCTTTATCTATGTCACTGAATCCTGGATATGTTGTGCTTATAAAATACTTTGGAGTAGTAAAGAATGTGCTTCCCCAGAAGGAAATGAATGGTTAAGAACGGCAATTCCTGCAGCCTGCAGGTGCTTGAGATTCTGTCATAATTCATGGAAAAGTAGAGGATTTGGATTCAAAATTAACCTGACCACGAGGCTCTCATTCCACCATGTATTACTTTTTGCTTGTTTACCTCTGCATGAGGGACTTCGCTTTGGGTTTCAGATTTTCTCATCTACGAAATGTTGCTTACGACAAATGTGCAGAGGGGAAGATCTAAGCACTCTGAATTGTAGAACAATCTTAAACAAACTTTACTTGTTAGCTCTTCTTGTGTCTTCTCCTGACTGGTTCCCTTGGGGCTGGACATTTCTCTGCTCATTCATACGTGGATTTATTCAACCAGCTGATGTTTTGTGAACTATTATGTTATTCCAGGGACTGATTCCACTGCTTCAAATAGTGTTGAACCAAAAAGACACAGATGCTCCATTCATAGGGTGCACAGTCCAATGGGGAAGAAAGAGATTATGGAAGCAAAAAAACAAACTGTGTGAGTCCAATATGGAATTCCATAAATGCTATAAAGGAAACAAAGGAAATGTGAAAAAGAATAGAAGCTGACCTGAAAGTTAGAATATCCAGAATGTCTTTCTTTTGAGGTGACACTGGAGCTGAAACATGAATAATTAGGAGTGAACCATATGGGCAGCAGGAAAAAGTATGTTCTTGGCAGATGAAGAACATGTGTGGAGACTTTGAGGGGGGAAAGACCCTGGTGCATATGAGGGAAGAGAGCGCCTTGGAACAGCTGGGCTTCCTCTGGGCTCGGAAGCTTCTGTGCTTCCTTCTATCCCAGTGTATCTCTCACACTGTGGTATAATTTTCTGTTTCCTGGTAGACCTCTTCTACAGGACTGAAGTATTAAAATTAGGAGCTGGGTCTTTCTTCTCTGTAAATTCATCTTGTCAATTAGAGATCTTAATACCCTGTAGGTATTCCATGAATGTTTGTTTAACTAGTGAAAGGACACTAGCCCCTGGGGTATGCTACTAGGAAAGTAAATATTTTAGTGGAAAAATAAACAAGTTGAGCTACACCCCTGTATTTTGATTATATACTTCCACCATTCAATAGATCAGAAAAACCTGTAATCTAAAAGGTAGCAGAATAGCCCTAGGGTACAGATAGGAATTAGATAGTACTTATCCTCTATGATCTCAGAATATAGTGGGGAGAAGAGTAAGTAAATGAACAATTAGAGAAGTGTGTGTTAGCTTTTATGACAGATGCCATTGTGACAGGCACAAAAATCAGCCAAGGGTATCTTTGAAGGATTTCCTGGGATGGTTTCTGCTTTTTTCTATAATATTTGTTTCTTAAACTAGATTCAGTCAGCGCATTCTATTTAAGAAATAATGATTGCACTTATAAAATGTGCAGAGGCTTATTAAAAATAACAATTTACAGGGGCGCCTGGGTGGCGCAGTCGGTTAAGCGTCCGACTTCAGCCAGGTCACGATCTCGCGGTCCGTGAGTTCGAGCCCCGCGTCAGGCTCTGGGCTGATGGCTCAGAGCCTGGAGCCTGTTTCCGATTCTGTGTCTCCCTCTCTGTCTGCCCCTCCCCCGTTCATGCTCTGTCTCTCTCTGTCCCAAAAATAAATAAACGTTGAAAAAAAAATTAAAAAAAAAATAACAATTTACAGAGACTTCTCTCAAAACATGATGGGCGTGTACATAAACAACTCCTGAATGAGTCATTAATTCGAGGTACCATGTGAATCTCATTGGATTACTAATAGGAAAGAATACTTTAGGATATCATAGAAATCTTCATGAAAGAGGTAAAACATGGGCTGATCATGAAATAGGGAAGGAATTTTACAGAGTAAAGAGTAACAGAAGATACAAGACATAGGTAAAAATGGTAGTTACCTTAGTAGTAGTTTGTCCATATTCAAACAGGGATAGTACCTTATTATTCCTGTTTACAGATGGAAAAACTGAAGCTCAGATAGATCAAAAGTAAGTTTTCCAAGGCCACACAGTAAGTAACGAAATTAAAATATGAAACACAAAGTCCAGTGCTATTTTCATATGGCTGGTTGAGATTTTTTGATGTATTGTTCCAGACAGATGGATTTATAAGTGGGAGTCAGCAAACATTCCATACCATAGATCCAATTAGTCCTAGGATCTACAAGTAACTTGCTTGAGACACTCCTGCTACTCTGTCTCTCCTCAAGCATCTTTCCCATGGAGCCTACAGGTACCAAGGAGACTGAATAGATGGTGGGTGTAATGGACTGAATTGTGCCCCCCATTCTTGGGTTGATGCCTTCACCCTCAATATGACTATATTTGGAGATAGCGCCATTAGGGAGGCATTAAGGTTAAATGAGGTCATAAGGGTGGATCCCTAATCTGATAGAAATGGAAACCTTGTAAGAAAAAGAAGAGACACATGAGAATTCTCTCTGTGTGCATGCACAGAGAAGGAGCCATGAGAAGACACAGTGAGAAGATACCACCTACAACCCATGGAGAGCAGCTTCACCAGGAGCCAGCCCTGCTGGCACTTTGATCTTGGACTTCTAGCCTCCAGAACAGTGCTAAAATAAATTTCTGTTGTTTAAACCGCCCAATCTGGCATTCTGTTAGGGTAGCCTGAGCAGACTAATACAGTCTGGTAAGGAGACAGGTGGTAATTAGCTTTTATAAAATTCCATACCCAAGTCACAGAAGGGCTGTTGCAACCCACAGGATGATATTGGTCACCCGCACGTTACTGCCTGGCCAGTGGACCAGAGTAACTGTGATGAAACAAATCTATGAGATTCTAAGATGCAGAATTACTCTGAGCAGCCTCATTTTCTATCATGACTCTTTTTATGATCTCTTGCCCTTTATCTTGATCTGAGGCTACTGTGAACATTGCCTCTTCTTTCTTTCTAGAAAACTTCTGTGGGAAGAATGGCAAACTCCATTTTACACATAAAGAAACTGAAGACAAGGAGTAAGTTGCCCAAGGTCATAGAGCCAATATTTTCCTCAGTTTTCTAGCTTGTTTGGTCTTATTTACATATCCCTGATGTTGGATCATAGGCTCCTGACTGTGGGCTGACATTAATCTCTAATATTTCTCATTCAATATAAGAATCTATGCCCTTTCATCAAATTCCAAGTCATAACCAGAGTGGGGCAATCCTGGAAGCCCAGACACCCATCTTTGAATCTGAGTTCATCTTAAACTGAAGTAGGCAAAAGAAAATGGGTTTAGGTTAAAGCAGACAGGAGTCAAGTTGAAGAATTAATACTCTGTTAAGCTGCCAAATCCTTCCTTCTCCAAAAGGAAACTGAGGCCAGAGTGGTTATGATTGTCTGAAAATCACATAGCTACCTAAAGACATTATAGTTATGTCCATGTGTCTTATGGGAAAGGAATCATAAGTTGGAAAAAAGAAAGAAGTATGAAACTATTGTTTTGTTTAGTTTTTAGTTTGTAAATCATGAAGAAACTTCAGTGCATAGATCACAGAAAAAAAAAATGCATTGAGGATTTTCTATGTA
The DNA here is from genome assembly GCF_016509475.1 of Prionailurus bengalensis. Taxonomy (NCBI): domain Eukaryota; kingdom Metazoa; phylum Chordata; class Mammalia; order Carnivora; family Felidae; genus Prionailurus; species Prionailurus bengalensis. The sequence continues at coordinate 191,744,385 of NC_057344.1, forward strand.
TCACACAAAGTATTTCACATTAGGGAAGCTATGGCGAAGCAAGCAATTTTAAGTCCAAGCCCAAATACAGGAATAAAGCTCACTGAAACACAGCAATAATAATCCTAGGTGTTCTGCAGACATATCTACAGACCTCCCTTCTCCACCTCCAAAAATTCTCACACTCCCTCCCAGGCTTATAGCCACACAGCAATCTAAATCAACTATTTGTTCTTGCAAATCTCATTTCATAAACTGTTATATCTAACGTTGACCTCAATTTAAAGTCCATGACATCTATACTTCCCTGTACCTTCCAATTTTGCAATTCTTTCCAAACTAGCAATCACATTTTGTCCAGCAGGATGTATTTTCTTACAAACTCCGTTGCTTATTGTCCATTTCCATTTCAGCCAATACCCAGGCAGACCTTCTTGTTTTACTCCTTTATTTGTGAGCTGAAACACTGAGAGTGCATTTACTACTCAGTCAGCCATGAATCCTCCTGGGTGTAGAAGAAAAAAAATCTACTTACCCAGAAACTCTCCATCTTCCAGGAGCCTCTGGGGGGAATTCCTATACTTTCTTTCCAGGAAAGAGTTTGGGGAGGGGTCAGTGGCCATCGACTTCTGGAAATTACAGCAAGAAGCCTGGTGTTATAAATTTTTGTTTGTCCTGCTTCCTGGAGAAAGTCTGACCTCATATAACCCAAACCTTCACCTTAGGTGAACTCCAGCATCAACTACTGTGTGAGTCATTTCAAGGGAGTGTAAGTTGGTGGGATATAATTTAGTGTTGCCCAGCAGGAAAGAAAATAACCCACTCTTTACGCCAAAACACCAGTCCCCTAACAAAGAACTCAGTCAATCAACTGGTCAAAAAGTTTTGCCTTAAAAAAAAAATCAACTAAATGGATTATGTGTGTGTATGTGTTTTCATTTGATTAAACTCTTTTGAATTTTTTCTTGTTACCAGTGATTAACTGAAACCAAATGCTTTGATTAGATCAACAAAAGAAAATCTCATTCACTTAAGTGCTACTATGAGCTGGTCAGGGATGTAAGATGCTTCTATGTACACCATCTCATTTAATCCTTACTAAGAATATTCTGAGAAAATTTACTAACTCCTTTATCTGCCTACATAAAATTTGGTTCCCTAAGCAGCTTGGATGATAGTCTGCATCAGTTAAATTAATCTTCAATTCAAATAATCCTAAATGAATTTTATAATTGTTATCTGTTGTCCATAGGTCACTTTTTCTTTTTTTTTTTTTTTTTTTTCCCAAAAGCTGGCAGTTTCTGTTCACAGTTTGGGTGATTTAAAGACATGTACTCTAGATCAGTGGTTCTCAGCCTGAGGTGATTTTGCACACCCATACCCACTGCCCCTCCCCCAGTGGGAATATTTTGCAAAGTCTGGAGGAATTTTTGGGTTTTATAACTGTGTGAAGTGTTGGTGGGTGGAGACCGGGGATGCTGCTGAACATCTTACTGAATGGCCCTCCACATCAAAGAACCACATAGCCCAAAATGTCAACAGTGCCTAGACTGAGAAACCCTGCGCAGATATTTTCTTCTCGGTTTTATTCATTTAACACACATTTATTTAATGTCTGTTATGCCCCAGGTATTTTGTTATGACCCAAGGGGGAAAAAAGACTAATACAGAGTCCTTGAGCTCAAGGATTTCACAGTCCACAGAGAAGAAAGAATAAAGACAATGTGCAGTGGTTGGGGTCTCATAAATGCCAGGTGGTATGCCAGAAAGCAGTGACACAACCAGAGGCCAATACAGATATAGCCCTAACCTCACTGAGTTTACAGTATCGTGAGGGAGATAAACACCAAATACTCTGTGTTTCAAAGAGGTGGAGGCTGCTTTTAGACCATTTAACCCGAGGACCAGAAAGGGTTGCCCTGTGGGACTGACATCTGGAGAAAGTTCTAAAGGATGAAAAGGGATTCATAGTCTTTGAGAAAGGCATCACAGAATGTGTGAAGATGTTACAGACTGGGGAAAACCAACGGAAAGGTAGAAAAGCATGAGGTGAGAGGCTGCTGAGGTTAGGCAGGGGCCAGATGCTATGATAGATACTACTCCACCATCATGAAGTATTCTTAACCTAGACTCATTTCAAAGAGGAATTAATACCAGAGCTAGGATTTGAGAGTTGGATTGCAACTTAGGTCAGCCAACTAGGTCGGCAAAAAAATTCAGGCAAAGGCAACAGAGGTTAGAGGTGGCATGGCTTGCTGGAAGGTAGCACGGGTACGAATGTCAAAGCAGGTGAGCACTTGAGTGCCTGGAATGGAATGTCAGGATTGAAAGTAACCGGGCCCCCTGCTTCCTCGTGTTTCCTGTCTAGATACAGGAATGGTTTAAAATGACTTCTTATTTCTCTTGAATATATATGGGTGTGATTCCTAACAGACTCTTTTTTATAAGCTTTGTGAACTTCAAGGAGCCTTTTTACCCCAAGCCCAGGTAGACCTTGTCCCAGCAGGAGTCTAAATTTGATGGATGAAACGGGATCTTAGCCAGACCTTTTCCAATCCCCTCTGCCCTGCCTTTCTCTAAACTACCCTTTATAACTAATTGTACTTCCTTAGTTTCAAGCTCTATTTCAGTAAAAAGTCCCAGTTCACTTCGGCCTCATGACTTTGCACCTTCACACACAATTCTGGGTTTTGCAGAGCCCAGTGGCTTTTTGATTGCTGGTGTTCTTACAACACTTTTAGCAAATCACTCAGCACCTCCCACACACAGCCAGCTCTTCACAAACAATGGGAGTGCGTGAAATTCAATTCACAACACTGCAGTTTACACATTCCAAACTCACTGAAGAGATAAGCCCTCCAATTAATGATCTCCCTGTGTAATTGCTTTCCCTCGCTTACCCAATTTGCTTTTGATCATGCTCTGTTACAAATTCCCTCACCTGCTTACACGGTGAGTTCCTTTCAAAAGAAACCAGTGGGGGCTGAAGGGAATGGGCTGGGTAGTTGGATACACAGTGAGATGGTTTTAAGTGGATTTTTGACCTGTCATCTTTCTGCTTAAGACTCCCTAAGTGTTGTATCAGGACTACCTGAGGTCTCCTTCCTGGCACTTCTCACTAGGTTATGAATACAAGTTGTTTTCTTTTTGTTCCTTTTACTTTCTAAGAGACTGTCTATCTTGAAAAGAATGGAATCAATCTCAATTTGAATGCCTCCTGCATGTTCAAAGCCAATAATAAGACTAATCAGCCTGATGGCTGATTTCCCCAAGTGACAACGCGAGCTAGGATGTCAACTATTATAACGTATTCATCTGCCATTGTATCCTGGGGCTCTGTGTGAGGCACATAGTAGGAGTTCAGTAAATATTTATAACACAGCTATATGGATGAATATTTAATAATGGCATTAAACTCATGTTAAGGATTTTTTTAAGAAGCTGAAAGACATGAAGACATGAAAAAGAAATATACACAGAGAGCAAATAAGTTAGGAACAACATCAGAAGCCAGAAGTTCTGATTAAATAAGGCTGGTGTGGGCACCTGATTTTGCAGTTTACAAGTGCCCTGTTGGCCTTGATATGATAGTAGCAGAGGGCTCTTTAAACGCTTTGAGAACACTTGTGTAAACAAAACAAGACTGGTCCTAGAGTAAGAAAACCAGGTCCCAAGACTGGGTGTTCGGATCAGGTTCACCATTTGCTAGTTGAGAATGGACTTCCCTGAGATTTGTACTTTCACAGCCCCGGCCTGTGCCAAAGAGAATGCCAACATCTACCTCCCAGGCTAAACACAACAAGAGGCAATTGAGAAAAGGCATAAAGTTATTTATGAACTGTAAAATTAACTATAGTTATTTAACAAAACAAGAATGGATTAGAGTCCATTAAGATAGGCACTCTAAAAGACATGTTTGAGAACAGAATAAGATCTGACGACTGGAAAAACTTCTCTATTTTTTATTTTATTTTATTTTATTTTATTTTATTTTATTTTTTATTTTATTTTATTTTATTTTATTTTATTTTATGTTTATTTTATTTTATTTTATTTTATTTTATTTTATTTTATTTTATTTTATTTTATTTTATTGTTATGTTATGTTCAGAGAAAATGACTTTAGGTGGCCTTAATAGTCTATGGAAAATATCAGCATTAGAAAATAAATGGCAGGGGCACCTGGGTAGCTCAGTCAGTTGAGTGTCCGACTCTTGATTTCGGCTCAGGTCATGATCTCGCAGTTCATGGGTTCAAGCCCTACATCGGAATCCTTGTGCTGCCGGTGCGGAGCATGCTTGGGATTCTCTCTGTCTTTCCCTCTCTCTGCCCCTCCCCTGCTCATATGTGTGGGGACTCACACTCTCTCCCAAAATAAATAAATTTTAAAAAGACGAAAATAAATGGCATGCCACAGTATTCTTGATATAATATTTATCTGATATCACCTGCTATAATCTGAGGTACATTATACACTTAGGGTCTGCAGGCTGGTAAGGCATTCACTCAACTAACACTTATATAGGCCCTTTATAGACTGAATTGTGGGTAAGAACTTGTCATAGGAGTCAGAGAGCAAAGGGCCCTAGTCTTACTAATTTCCATGACTTGAGTTTTTCTTTGCATGAGTATGATTATCCTTGAACAATTCTGTCCTAACACTCTACTAAGGAAATGGAAGTAGATAAAAGGTGCCTTTATTTCCTCCTTGTCAAATTGGCTGCTGGATAGTCACAAGAGGGAGCTGATACATTACACAAATGAATTGAGTTTTCTACAAAAATGCATTCAGCAGTGGCTTGAAGGTCACACGCCAGCCACATGGAATAATTTAGTCCCATCGTTTCATTTCTCTTTAACCAACACTCTATGCTTCCAATTATCCATGAACCATTCAGGAGGGGGGGGGGGGTATGTGAGGGGAATCCAAACATGAAGGCTTCCCCAAATCTGACAAATAAACACTGTGGGAGACTTAAGATACATTGGTTTCCTAACCCAAGACAAATACTTCCTTGGTTTTATTAACACTGAAGAGACAGGCTGAACTTTTCAAAAACTAAAATAAAAGAGGTCAAAAAGAAGATCAGCTCAGAGTATCTGAAGCATAAAATTAGATAATCTGACTCTCCATGGGTTTCTAAACTTCTCAGAACTTCTGAAGAAGTTCTCTGTATATATTACATATCCTATATATGGATTAGAGAAATATGCATACAAACCTCAACATTCAAGATCATTCACCTAGTTTTCCTTTTTCAAGTTGCTTAGACAGCTATACTTTTGAAGCTAGTCCCTCTATATCTTGAGGACCAAAAAATGCCTTTCTCAATTCCATAACATCCATTTATGTATCTATATTCATCACATTCATCCTTCACCCTTCCATCTCTCTCCAGCGTCCAATACAGTAGAGTAACAGTAACTTCCTGCAAAAGTCGGAAAGTCTGCACAAAAATAAAGTATGTTTTAATCAGAACATTTGTGAATTCTCCTGCTTGAGGATGAGCCAGGAAATGGCACTCCCAGGCCTCTAGTGGGTAGAAATTTCTCTCATCCTCCTATGAATCTGAAAGCACTGTAAGTTTTTTTCTCTCATTAGGCAATTGTGTTCATTCCCTTCTATTACAGATCACCTGCAATTTGTCTATTTGTTGTCTTTCCCAGAGTATATTTGAAACTTCTTACAGACTGGCTCGTATTCTGGTTCATCTCTCTTTTCTTCACATGACCAAACACTGTGGTTTATGTGACACAGCAGCCACATATATGATTGTTGCACAAAGTAAGAGGGGGGTGAATGATATAACACGATAGCCTGAGAAAACTTCAACGTGTTAGCTGAGAAAATTCCACATACAGAAGCATCTCTGAAAAGTTCCTGCATTTTATAATCTACGTAGAAACATTTCTACCCCTTTGTGTCTATTATCATATGCCATTTACTATTACAATGAAATGTCTCATCATGTGACCTCTGGAACTAATTTGGCAGAGTTTGCAATTCCAGATAATAGTTCACTGAAGCTTCATTACTACACCAGTAACCTAATAAAAAAAAATAGAATTAAGATCGACTACAGGAGAACTTGAAGTAGTCTGTCACTTCAGATGAGTGATGCCATCATTAACCTTTAAGGTCACATTAGCTATTACTGAAGTGTCACATATCACTGTGTCAAGATTAAATTAAACAAACTATTACCTCATTATTATGCTAACAAATCTCAAGCTTATCTGAATTAATATTGTACAGACTGGAGACCTCCTTAGGCAGTTTACTAATAGCACACAGATTTAAACTATTTAGATGTAATGTATGAGATCAATTTCCTAGCTGGAAAAAATAATCGTCTGAAGCTACTTTCAGTTACGGTAAAGTCTGAACAGATCTGGGAGTAAATTACCAGTTGGCATTTAATTTTAAAAGCAACATGTTGAAGGAAAGTTGATGCCTATTGATTTTATTCGGGAATCTTTTTTCCTTAATGCCAAAATTTCTAAGATATAATAAAATAAGTTTATACTTTATCTAAAGAGAATACATGGCTTCGAAGCATCAAAGACAGCCTGTGATATAAAAGAGCAGCGCACTAGATGTCTTGTTTTGAAAAGGTTATCATCCAATCAATACACTAAAATATGGTGTATGAGATGTCAGAGACAGCTGGCTGGAGGTGTGGGTTAATTCCAGTTTTATGTAATGGCTGGGAGAAGGCCAGGACTGTATCTTGCTTCAATCCAATAAATATTAAGTCTTATAACAATGGCTCTGGAAGGGACTTTAGAGATCAGCTAGTCAAACCCTTGCCATTTCATGAATGAGGAAAGAAGTTCAGAAGGTTTAAGTGATTTGCTCAAAGTTACAGAGCCTAAAGCAGTATCAGTGAGCAGAACCACAGTTGTACACAAAGGGCTGGCTGGAAGCAAGAATCTGTACAAGAAGCCTCCTTACTTCGTTATCTCTAAAATTTGTGAAAAAGAAAATTGTGTCAGTTGACCAGCAGACATGCTATGTGGTGGAGATTCTATTAGTACATAAAAGTGCTCTTTCTGACATAACTGGACCTATATAGACATGCTTATCTTCAGTGAGTACCCAGCTAATCCAGAATGAGACTTGTGCCTTTGACATATCTATAGATTATTTATCACTGTACTTAATTATAACATAATATGAAGCTTTTGTTTTTCTCTCCCAGTCATTTTTATAAAATAATAAAGCAAAACAAAATAAAAGTTAGTATTAAATTTACATAATTAAACATATCCTTATGAACTTTCCAAGGTAGAACTATTGACTGACAGCTAATGCCACCATGGAATATTTTGAGATTTCTTTTGTGATACATCACAGCAAGGTTGAAATTGAGTATATGAAGGTCAATTTACAGGTGTCAATCTCTCATATACAAAATGAATAATCACTCAAGACTTGAAAGTACTAAAGTTGAGAAAAACATGGTAAAGAACATAAGCTAAGCGAAATATTACTGAAATGAAATTGAGGATATGATTACCAAGGGACTCTAAGGACTTTTTCAAGGTCAATGACTCAGAAGGTAAAATGAATGGGAGAGAAAACAAAGAGGACTTTTACCTCCCTGCTCTTCTAAATAGTGCTCCTACACTGTCAGAAAATAAGAGATGGAGATCACAATGTCAACATTGAAATTCTAACATTTTTGATATACAGATATACAAAGAACAAAAAATGATAATAATATTTAAAAGCATATAGCTGAGACTACACAGTGTCGAAAGTACAGATTAAAGTGAAAAATGCCAGGGAAAAAGATGGATGGTTCCAAATATCTAGATGTTGGGTATATGGAACCTTAGGTTTGGTAAAGTAGCCTCCTGGGCTTCCATGATGGATAAGGTGGACAGACAGTAGGCAGAATTCTTGCTTTCCCATTAGCTCACCAAGCAGACCAGTTTTGCCTCATTTTTACCTATTAGAACTCTAAGAAAAATTTTATTTGAAGGCAATAATTCTATTGATCTGGACAAAATACACAATGTTTCTCTGCATTTTTCATTTTCCATCTGGATGTAGATAATCATGGAGACACCCAAATTTTCTAATCAGATCAATTTAATCATGTGCATCTCACAGAATTCTTTTTTCAACAGAGTATCTGGTGGTAAGTAATTATAAACTATCAACTCATGTTTAAAAATCTGAAGATAATAATTTTCTCATGTAAAGTAGTATGAAGTACAGACTTTGAGAAGCATTTTTTTTTTTCCATGATATGCTTTCTTGCTCCAAAGTTACTCACTTCCTGAACCAAATCACCTGCTGATTAGATTGGTAAGAATAGACTCTCCCCACTCCCCCACCTCTGGGTAACTACAATCAATCAATAAAATAAAATAAAATAAGATAAAATAAAATAAAATAAAATAAAATAAAATAAAATAAAATATCCTATGGTGCCATATTCCCTCATGCTCTCATGGCCACATCCAGCGTCCTTTGCCTATTCCAATCCGCCCCAACCCCACTCAGCACTCCCAGTCCACCGCACCCTTCACCAATCCTTGCATGATGCATTCTTTTAGATCAGAGGCCCTAACATTTTTGTGTATGTTGTAAACCCCTCTGACAGTCTAGTGAAGCTTATTTACTTCATTTCAGAACAACATTTTTTAAACTATTACATACATATTTGAAAACAAAGGAAGACAGTTGACATTTTTTAAAATGACAAAATTTTAAATATATTTTTTTCTTTTTTGTTAATTCCTTAAGTAGCAGGATCTTGGAGCAAATCTAATGACTACCCTAATTTTCAATTAGTAATGAGTTAAGTGATCTTTTCATATATCCATAATAGCTATAATATGATTTAAAAAATACCATGGTTTTTATTAGGAATAAAGTCACAGGTCTACCAGTACCAATGAGATCTGCTGCTCTCATTTGTAGTTGATGGGAATGCTAAATTTCAGTTAGAAACTAGTGAAATTAAGAATGTATATTGTTCTAGTCCAAACCAGTGGACTCCTGAATTAAACACTGGGTTAAATTCTAGATTTCATTCAGGAGTTACCTTCTCAGAGCAGAAAATTTTTTAGAAATCATTCTCTACCTCCATAACTACCCTTTCTCAGTATTGTGAAAGCAGCATATATTTGCTTCTCCCAGGTAACTTGGCCCAGTGGCTCACCATTTTATTATTAGTTCTATTTCACGAAGTATTTATTTTAAATACAAAAGTAAGACATAAACATGTTCTCATTGTCAAAATTTGAACACAACAGATAAAGGCAAAAACTACTGACTAACTTACCCTCCCTCACCACTGCAAATTACCTTTCCTAAATCCCATTCCTTTCTTCTAAAAGTAATAACTGTTATAATTTTTGTTTGTGTTCTTTCAGATTATGTTTTAAGCACATATAAAAACCATTATTTACTATTATAAAATAAATTGCTGTTTGTGTGCATTTGAGAAGCCTTTGAAAATATTAAATAATATAACAAATGCCTGTATCCCAAACACTCAGAATTAATAGCATTAACATCTGATAGTACTTGTTCAAGGTTTTTCAGGCAATGACAACATTACAGATAAAGGTAAAACCTCCTTAAGCTCTGAGATCCCTTCAGTTGCATTTCCCTATACACTATCTGGACCATGAAGAAAAAAAGTACATAATGAGTTTAGTGCATTTTTTATATACTAACAGCTTATATATGCCCATTTTTATAAATTTATATATACAGATACACAAAAGATATAATTTTGACATATGTTTAATTTCCATGGATTATATCATATTGCATATATGATCTTGTATTGTTTCTTTTTCACTCAGTTATGATGTTTTATACATCCACCCATACTTCTATTTACAGATCTAGTTTATCTGTATTAAAAGTATCATATAATATTGCACTATATGACTATACTATATTTTATTCATCCATCTACCTACTGAAGAATATTTTTCTAATTTAAACATCCTGCCTATTATAAACAATACTGCAGAGGACCCCTCTAGATATTTCTTTGCAAGTGTGGGAAAGTTTTCCTTTGCAGAACTGGAATATATGAGCATATTTTCAATTTTATCAGGATGTGTCAAGTTATAAAATGTGTCTATTTAAATTCTTAGTAGCTGAGGATGATCATATTTCCCCAAATGTTTGTTACTGTCAGATTTTTTTAAAATGTGATGACATTATTGAGATATCATTGAAGTAAATACCATATATTTGAATAGTACAACTTCAACGATTATGACATTTGTATATGCATATGAAATCAACCACAAAATCAAGATAATTAATGTTTCCATCATCACCTGAAGTTTGCTTGCACCCATATGCAATATATTCTCTACTCCACTGCTGTCTCCAGGAAGCTACTGACATATTTTCTGACAGTATAAATTAGTTTATATGGTCTAGCATTTTATATCCATGGAATCATGAAGTGTAAATGTTTTCTTGCCTTGTTTCTTTCACTCAATGTAATGATTGTGAGATTTATGTTCTATATATCAATAGTTCATTCCTTTTAAGTTTTAAGTATCCATTCACATATTTATGGACATTTGAGTTGTTTTCATTTTGAGGCCATTAGAAATAAAGCTTCTAGGAACATTCACTTATAAGTCATTATTCTTACATATGTTTTTGTTTTCCTCTTACATAAATAACAAGGAAGAGTATGGCTGAGTCACAAAGAAGGTATACATTCAATGCTTTAAAAAACAGCCAAACTATTTTGCAAGTGTTGTACCATTTTACATTTCTACCATCAGTATATGAGATTTTGTTACTTTAAATCCTTGTCAACACTTGGTATGCTCATTCTTTTTCATTTTAGCCAATCTAATGGATATGCAGCAGTATCTCACTTTGATTTAAGGTTGCATTTCCCTGCTAATTAATGATATTGAGAATCTTTTTATATGCTTATTTGCTATATATATATCTCTTCTCTTGCCAAGTGTCTAATATTTTGCCCAATATACATAGAATGGTTTATCTGATTGAGTTGTAACATTCTTTATATATTCTGGAAACAAGTCTGTCTCATATATATGTTGTAAGTATTTTGTACCACTATATAACCTTTCTTTTTCATCTTAAGTCTTCCAATGGCAATTCTTAAACTTTAGTGAGATCCAACAAATTATTTTTATGTCATGCTTCATGCTTTTAAATTTTATCTAAGAAATCTTTGCCAATGTTGGGGTAGCAAAGATTTTATCCTGTGCTTTAGATGTTTTATTCTCTTAGATTTATAATTAGGTCTATGATTTGTAACTTGGATAAGGTCTTCATTTGTTCTGGCTATTCTGAATCCTTTGCATTTCCATATATATTTTAGAATCAGCCTGTTAATATAAAATAAAAAACAGGGGCTAAAATGTTGACTATCATTGTTATGAATCCTTAAAATAATTTTAGAATTTGACATGTTAATAATTATGAGCATCCCAACTCATGAGTACAACAGATCTCTCATTTATGTCTACAGTGGTTTTATTAACATTCTACAGTTTTTAGTATGGAGAACTTGGCTATGTTTTGTTAGATATATCCTTAAGTATTTGGGGATTTTGGTGCTATTATCAAAGGTATTTTTATAAAGTTTTATTTTCCAATTGTTTTCTCCATCTAATATATGCAGGTACACATTATATCCACAAATCTTGATATGTTATATTATTCCATTGTCATTGATTTTCAAGTATTTAAAAGTGATATTATCTGTTCTCTGCCAAAATTTCTGATGTCATCTGCACCTTTCTGCTTCTTTTTCATTCCTCCTGATGATATTGGCCTACTTTCTACTGTTGAACATGTTTCAAGAACACCAGTCTCACCTTAATGCTTTGGTAATAACTGCCCCCTCCCTGGGACTGAAATCCTGCCCCCAGATCTCTACATTCCTGGGTTCTTATTTTCACCTCACTGCACTTTATTTTCCCCTCCCTATGCTGCCAATATAATGCCCCAATCTCTTTCATATATATCATGGCATTTATTACTTGATATAATCATGCTTGTTTAATAGTGTGTTGCTTTAATATCTGTTTTCCCAACTAGTATGTTTACCCAATTAAAGGATTAACCTTGTCTACTTTGCTCACTGGGGTAGCCACACAATACTAGATAGTAGGGACCTACTAAATATTTATGAAGTGTATTATCTTTGTGAATATTCAAAATAATCCTATGGGTTAGCCACCATTATTGCTAACTTTTAAAGATGAGAAACATGGTGCTTAGGAAGGCTAAATAACATGTTAAAAATAAGATGCAGAGTCAAGATCTGAATGCATGTCTATCTAGCTCTAGAGCCTGAATTTTTTACCCACTGGGCTATGGGGCCTAGGATAAATGCCAGACATCTTGCTTGGACCCCCTAGTGGATGACAAGAAAATCCAGAGAGGGTGCTGCTTGATGGGAGAAAAATTGGGAGAAAAAAATAAGATTGGTATTAAAATGTTCCACTTCAGATGCTTGTGGGACATATAATTGTATGGTAGGTATGGAGGTGATGGCGACACATCTGAAATGCCATCATTTGCAACTCTCTGTCAGAATGCCATGTGAGGATGAATGAGAAAGTTCAGACACTAGCATCATAAACAAATGTCAACATGTTACCAAAGAACAGACCTCAACATTTTAATAACTGAACTACAGTAGTTCCAAACCAAAATAACTTATTTCTAAATGGCTTAATATGAGCAAAGTGCAGACAAATGCTTCCGTATGTGTTCTTTCAGTAGGAAGCAGTGCATGTATAAGGAACACACCACAGTTTCAGTGGAGCAATTCTCCAGAGGTTAGCCTCCATGGTGAAAAACAGACCAGTCTCTTCCTTCTAAAATTAAATTTCCACTTGGTGTTTTGATAAAAGATATTTTCTTAATTTTTATTTCCTTGAGTGATGCACATTTGATGAGAAAATAAACACTGACCCTAAAAATAAGTTATGTAATTACTTCATATTTGCCTTTGAGATTTAGTTTCCAAACTCTCTCAGCTCTCTAATGCCGTATGTAATTTGTACTGCATAAAGAGAAGCTTTTGAGTTTTGTATCCTACTGCTTTGAGACTGAGGTAAGAAAAAAAAAAAAGCCTGCCATTTATTAGAGGTGGGTTTTGGTTATAGTCAAAACTTTTGACCTTTTCGTTAATGGATACAAAGGAAATTGCAAGTCAGATAACAGTTGTTCCAAACCAGAACTCAGACTAACACGTGGAATTAAATATGACCTGAGGCACAGGCTGATGCAGTGTGGAGTCAGCAGGCAGGGCACAGCTCATGTAAAAGGATGCAACAGGTCTAATCCTAGCTCAGTCACTGTCTGGTGCCTTGGGCAAGGGACTTTCTTCTCTGACTTTCAATTCCCTCATCTGTTTGGAACCTGTCTGGCCCACATAAGGTATTACTCTAGGAGGTGAAAATCACAGTAATCAGTGTGAATATTTCTCTAGCTGGACTATCAGTAAAAGATGTTGGTATATTTTAAATCACGTTCATCTATAACAATGGTGCTGCCAATGTCCTTCGTATTGGAAGCTTTGCACCATGGATCGAGGGCTGATTTGGGAATGTACAATGGTGCACTTACCCCTTTACCTTCAAATAAGATCCATGATTTTAATGATACTCTAGTATTCAACATCTACTTCTTTGCTCCTGTGTTGTACTTACCTGGCAAAACTCCAGCTCCCTACCTGTGTCCAATCTCTACTTGTGCACTGAATTTGGTTAGATAAAACCCTATTAAGTAGATTTACTTCACACAACTCTAACTTCACACAAGCCATTATGGATACCCAGAGACTATACTACCCATTTCTTTCCTTTTCTATTTTCCATAGAAAATAGAACTGTAACTGTTCTAGGATTGCATTTCATTGACAAAATGGAAAGAATTAGAAGGCATATCAATATGCTCTGACCAAAATATCTACAATAAAACTACATTTGCATCTACAGAGTCCTACTTCACCGCACTTATGACAGATGTACTTACTGTCCATGCACCTAGGGGCAGTCCCAACAGTGGTGTGCTTGAATTCATCTTTTCTCACCCACTTGAGTTGGTCATGGATGTTTCAAAATCTGTAATTCATCCACCTGTTACTGTTCATTGGATCATGCTCATTAGCATATAAATATACTATAATGACTCTCAAGTTAAAAACCAACAGGAAATTCTCCTTTGACTCTCCAATGCCCTCCAGATTATATTCGTCTTTATAGAAAACCTTCTCAAAAAAGGTACATATATGTTATGTTACCAACTCATTTCCCATTCTTTTCTGAACCCAATCTGATCAAGCATTCAACTCATCATTCCACTGCAACTGCTCTTTTCCATTAGAAGCCCACATACTTCTTCAGTTACCAGCTATATCTGACATAGTTCATCAGTGTCTTTTTGAAACTCATTTATTCACTTCAGGGATATCTCTCTCCGTTAGTTCTCTTTCTACATCACTGGCAGCTTTTCATTTTCCTTTGTTTCTCATCATATTTTGATCTCTAAGCAATGGAAGGGCTTGGGTGTCAATCCTCAGATTCCTATTCTATCTATACTTATTCACTAAGTGATCTCTTTCAAACTCAAGTTTTTAAATATTATCTCCAGTCTGACAACTCCCAAATGTGAATCTTCCATCCAAGTCTCTCCATAGGACACTAGACTCATAAATACAACTACTTCCTAGACATCTTCACTTAGATGATGAATAAGGACTTCAAACCTAATGTTTCTAAAAGTGGTAAGCTTGTTTCTCCTCCCTTAGCCAGCAGGCTTGCTTCCCCTGCAGTCTTCATCTTATTTGTTGGCAATTCAAACTTTCTAGTTGTTCAGGCCAAATCATCCATGCTACAGATGTGCATAGCTTGAGTTTTTCTTTTTTCTTTCTTTCCTTTTTTTTTTTTTTTTTTTGCAAATGACCAATGGTTTCAACACCACTTTTGGAAAAGGTTATTCTTTCTCTACTCAATAGTTTTTGCACCTTTGTCAAAAATCAATTGACCACATTTATGTGGAACTATTTTTGGGCTTTCTATTCTGTTCCATTGATCTATGTGTCAGTCCATTCATTTTTATCAACTTTATCTTCAGTACTTAAAGTAAGACTGGGAACACAGTACAATAGATAAGAGAACTGTTTTCCTTATAACAGCAGATCTTTTTGGCATGGAAAGGCCTGTTTAATGTTCCCTTAACTTGGTTACATAGCATAAATCCTCAAAGACATGCAAAGTCTCTTTAATCTCTATAAATGTTGTTATATACAAATACAGCTTTAAACAAAGATAAATATTAATATTAAAAGTGCTGGAATAAGCGCCTGATAACTAATTCCAAATACAGTGATTAAATATTTGAAGAGTTCTGGATAATGAATCAAGCTGGGTAAAAATAAATGGAGTATTTTGAGCCAACTTTTACCATCTTTTCGTGAATCATTAATCAAAATATAAGATTTCTCTCCTTTAATCTTTTATTTGCTAAACCAATCTAAAATCCTCTGAAATTATCTTAAATTTCAAAGGGTAGTTAAATTATTAGGGTGTTGATTATTTGGCTGTGGCTTGTTTTGCAGGGAAGCTCTGGAGACTCTCTTAGGTCAACCTAGAGCAGTCGACTTTGAGCTGCAGAAAGACAAGATGGTAAGACCTTGTTTTGATTTGCAAGTAGTATCTCCTAGTTTACAGTTTGGAACTTCCTTGCCACTTTAAGACACAGGCAACCTCAGAGGTAGGAGAAAGGACTAGAAATGGAAATGGAAGTAACAAAAATGTCTAATTAAAAAAAATAGTTTGAAATGGCCCTAGTGCACATCTGCTATTCACCTCTTGCCCAGCCTTTATTTGTTTCATATCCCTCACAATGATACCAGGCACTGTTCTAAGCCATTAACATATACAAATTCATTTTATCATTACAACATGAATAGGAGGTATGTGCAGGATTAATATTGCCTTTTCATAAATGAGCCAAATGAAGCAGAGAAAGATTAAGTAATTTGACCAAGATTTTACCACAAGGAAGTATTAGAGATGCAATCCAAACTCAGATAATCTGCTTCCAGAGTTTATATTCTTGATGTGATCTTTATAAATGTTAGACAAGAGTAAGGAGAAAATATAATCATGAATCAGTGAAATTTTCATCCATGATTCCTTATGACATAATATGTGTTTGATTGAATTGTATGATGCAGGCATTTAAAGTTTAAATGATTATACCATAAGC
Organism: Prionailurus bengalensis; assembly: GCF_016509475.1. Lineage (NCBI taxonomy): Eukaryota > Metazoa > Chordata > Mammalia > Carnivora > Felidae > Prionailurus > Prionailurus bengalensis. The sequence continues at coordinate 191,760,622 of NC_057344.1, forward strand.
AATAATAGAAGTAAATACAGTATTTACATTATGTATGAAATATTGTGTATACTAGCACCTGTATCGAATTTAAAATTATTCTATGCTCTTTGAATATTATTTCCCCTCTCCCTGCTTGCCTAAGCCCTCCTCATCTTTCAAGACCTCCTTTTCCCTTGAAATTTGAAAGCTGATTGTTCTTCTCATACCCTAAGATAAAAACTTTAGAATAAGATAATCAAAGCATATAATCTAGGCCAAATATAGAACACTTATGGTATGAAAGTTAAGAAAGAAGGAAAAGGAAAAAGTTTGTGGGGTCGAATGGAGTAGAGAGAAACAATATCTGATCTGAATCATGTCTAACTTAGGATAGATATGATTGAAAATATATATAGTTAGGTCAATAGGGTACAGTGTCCAAATAACCTAGCATCAGTATGTCTCAGTGTTCCCAGAACAAGTCAAGAATCTGCCAGATAAAGTTGTCACCAAGAAGATCTGTTCCTGGTATGATACAGTTGTAGACACTTGATTGGACTTCGGAGACAAGACCTGGCTTTCTAGGAAGGGAGAATAGAGAGGGAAAATGGGTAGCACAGGCCAGAATGTTTCTATTTCTTTGAAACAGGTATGAAGAGGGAGGGGAATCTGAGGACTGAGTCTGCATGACAGTATAATCGCACATTTTCACCGAGGCTTACAGTTTACCTTTTTTACTGATTTTCCTCACCTAAGGGAGAGAAATGGAAATGCTGTCACGACCAAACTCAACCATCCCATAAACACGTTTTTCCACTATCAGTGTGGAATAAGATTCACATAATGGGATATTTCTGAGCACGGAAGTTCGTACACTTGAGAAATATACTTTTACCAGTGTGGAAATCATTCTAAAATAAATTAAACAGTGTCAATAAAATGACTATAAAATTGAAGCCTGCAGCCAGACAGAAAAATCTGAAAACAATAAAGAATCCAGTGAGGTAGTAAAAGCATAGGCTGAATCAAATCGAGAGGCAAAGAGAATTAGCTGCAACCTTAGTTGTAAATATTAAGTACTGGTGATAAATGAAAGACACCTAGGAGGGATATGTAATGTGCTAGATTGCATAATTAATTGCAGCCAGAATCCCTAGGAATGGAGTGGCCCACTTACATAGAAGCCAGAACTCTGTAAGAAGGGGCTAGGTATAAACATACCAACCACCCTACTGTGGCACAAGTGGACTCAACTGGATGTATGTAGCCGCTTGAGTTCTATGATACAACCTTGTAATATGCTCAGACAAAGGGTATCAGTATGAAGTATCAAAAGCTTCTATAAACCTTTTACAAATAGACAAACCAACAGACAAAACGCACAAAAGGCATTAACGCTTCATAAAACTAGAAACTTAAAAAGATATATATGTGTATTATATACAACTTTATCTAAAATGTATATAACTAAAATACAATAAATTTTGTTTTTCCTGAATTATTAACAGTTTAAAGCTATACTAGCCATGAGATACATTTTTTTATTTTTAATTATTTTTAATGTTTTATTTTTGAGAGAGACAGAGCACCAGAAAGGGAGGGACAGAGAGAGAGGGAGACACAGAATCTGAAGCAGGCTCCAGGCTCAGACTTTTCAGCACAGAGCCCAACATAGGGCTTGAACTCATGAACCAAGAGATAATGACCTGAGCCAAAGTAGGACGCTTAACCAACTGGGCCATTCAGGTGCCCCATGTGATACCTTTTTTTAATGTTGCTATTAATATCTACGGTGAGGAAATGCCATTATGTTATTTCTGTATTCTATTTTTCTTGTATCTCTTGTTTATTTTTATGTGAGTCATTGCTGTTATTACATGCAGGCATATTTAATAACTCATCTCTATTATTAAATATAGCCTTTAACATTTTAAAGTGTTCTTGTCTCCTTTTTGTCTCTCAGCCTCATTCAATTTTGTCAATTTTGTCAAATACCAAAATCATGACCCCTGTGTTTTCTTTTTCATTTGCAGTTGTCTAGTACATCTTTGTGCACTATTTCATTGTAAACGTTTCAGAACCTCTTTGTTACAGATGCATTTCTTGTATGCAGCATAATGAATGATTTTCTTCGCTAACTGTGATATTAACTCAGCACCATCTTTAGCCCACTCCTATCTGATGCATTTCCCAAAATCTCCTTCTATGTATGGTTCTGGGGAAAAGACTGTAAGGGGAACTTGTATGAATTTAAAAGATCAAAATGAGTGAAAACATATGATATATGTCTTTCTCTGGTTGACTTGTGTGTGGAACTTGAGAAACTTAACAGAAGACCATGGGGGAAGATAAGGGAAAAATAATTTCAAACAGAGAGGGAGGCAAGCCATAAGGGACTCTTAAATACAGAGGACCAACTGAGGGTTGATGGGGGGGGGGAGGGGTGGGGAGGGAGGAGGGGGGGATGGGTGCAAGGGGAGAGGGGAAAATGGGTGATGGGCATTGAGGAGAGCACTTGTTGGGATGAGCACTGGGTGTTGTATGTAAGCGATGAATCACAGGAATCTACCTCTGAAACCAAGAGCACACTGGTATCATTTATACACTGTATAAATTATATTTTAAAACATTTAAAATAATTTTTAAAAGATAAAAATGAAAGAGAAGACATTCTTCTCTTAAGGCAATTGTAGCTGGACAATGGGCACAGGAGAAATTCCTGACAACTCTTATTAAAGAGTTACCCTCATCTCCCCTACAGGTTGAGATATTTGGTGGAGAATTCTCAGACTAGCAAGAATTGCAGCAGCTTCCAGTTTGAGAATGATCGATCTACTTTGGTACTTCCAGTTGAGATGTCAGTGTTGACTCCTCTGACTTGCAGGAGACCCTCTAGCTTTCGGCGGGAGCTTCACTGATCCCTGACCCTCCGCCTCTTCCAACAGATATTTAATCCCCTCATTCTACATTAAAACAATTATACCTGAATATATAGGGTGGCTTCTGTCTTCCTGACAGAACCTTGACTGATATGTTAATTGTTCGGACTTTCTGAGTTTCACGGTATTTTTCACCGTATGTTTACAATCTAAATGTCCTTTTACTACAGTCTCTCTCTCTCCCTTTCCTCTTTCATCCTATTGTCACTCTCATACCCTCTGCATATCTTGAGTATTTAGACAAATTTGTATTATTTTGTAATAGTTACCTTTATACTTCTTTATTCTTTTTTTTCTTTTTGAATAATGTCTACTTGTTTTCTACCACAAGCGAGTTTTTTTGAGTAAAACCTCTTCCTTCTCTGCCTTCTCTCTCATTGTACCTAATTTAAGGACATATACTTTAACTCCTAGTTTATGTCCATTAGGCAATCAATAAACTCATTCTGCTTTCCTTCCTCTCATTCTTCCTAAACTGATTTTAGTTCTATTGATAAAATTATATTCAATGCTTACTGTAAATACTTATGACAGTGCTTCTTTAGGCTTTTTCAATACCCTAAGACCTTTCTCTAGTACATTTCTTATGAAGGACTCACAAAAAAGTAATTGACACTATTCATGTTAGTAATAGGATATCTATATTATGTAAAATGTATTTACATTTTAACATCAGTTTGGATGTGTAACTGTGGGCTTACATTTTTTTTCTCACATATATTACTACATTGTCTTCTGGCAAAAAATAGTACTTGCATAAATTCTGGTAACCATCTTATTTTTCATGCAAATGACTCTATCTTTTGGGGAAGATGCCTAAAAATTGTTTCTCTAATGTCCATAATTGTGCTAAAAATTAATCTTCCTGGTGTAGTGTGTCCTTTCAATATGTAGTTTCAAGTAATTTTTTATTCCAAGAAAATTTAGTTGAATTCCAATTTCTAGTATGGTTTCTTCTCCTCCTCTCCTTCTTCCGCTATGACTACCATTATACATATGTTGCATCATCATTACCCCTTTGTATATATATGTATCATTATCTCAAAGCCCTTTTTTTTCTTTATTTCTATTGTCTTTCCTTTTTTCTCTTCTTTCCACTACCTACATCCCTATGACCTATCTGTGGTCTTCTTTCTTGTTTAAACTTTACTTCTGAGGTTATCTTTTTTTCTTTCATTCCTTATTGTTGTATGAAATCTGTTGGTTCTTTATATTCTCATTTGTTGAATGAATTTTCACCAAGATTTTCTAATTATGATTTCTATTGTTTCCTTAATTCCTTTTTGGATGATTTCAAATACCAACATAGGTTTTACCTCTTTTTGTGCATGTCTTTCTGGAAATAATTAAATGTCTACAGGCATGTTATTTTGCTCACTTATAAAAATTTAAAATATTTCTATTACAATATATTTCAACAGCTGATTTCTAAGTGAAAATAGGTTTTCCTGGACTCCTAGAAGGGGAGGGTAGGCTAAAATACCATCTAATCACATGACCCTAGAGCAATTTTCTCCACTCTTGTCATATAAGATTCAAAAAGATGGCCTTCTATTTTCTGAGATGTGCTAGCTCTATTCCTTTTGCTGACTTTTATATGAACTATCTCCTTTGTACTTAATGCCTATTTTCTGCTCAGTGTGCATTCCACTCACTGTAATTTTACCTACATCTGGTGCTTTATTCTAAAAGTGAGGATTTCATTAACCACAAGGCTCAACATTGTCTGAAATTCCTTTGGTCACCATTAATTTCCTTGAAAAGCTAAGCCTCTGTAGACACTTCTAGTTGAGCTGCTTAAGATTTTTCCATCAAGTTTTCTACAACAAATGCACCAATTTCTGGATTCTTCAGTGCTCAGGGACATTTGAAGATTATTTACTCTCTGTTTCTGCTTTTTCTTGCAGATTTGTTGAAATCATACAGTTCTTACTGCTGTTTTTGGTTTGACCCCACACATAAAGGAATAATTTTCATATGATTTTCTTGTAGATGTTACCTGTTATATTACTGATATGTTATTTTAGTGGTTATATCTATTTCTGTAAGGAAGTTCTGGGCTATTCAAATAAGTACACCATCAGCTACCATGCAAACAATATTTATATTTGTAACTACTACCCACAGACAAAATGTAATTGAAAGTGAAAAAAATATAGCCATTAGAAAAATATTTTTCAAATGTTATCTTTAAGATATACTTAGAGCTACAAATCCAAATTTTATTGTATTTGTATATCTTTTAGCAATGCACACTGTTGTGATCAAGAGAAGGTTAATTTCATTAAACTTAAGAAAAAAATACCTGACTATTATAAGTCTAGGTGAATCCAACTCAAAAATGGGGTATTTTTTGTTGTCCATGAAACCACTTAAAGCCCTGGGGCTTATTTTGATGTGTATCTAACATAAGGCTGAATAGTCTCCTAGCGCTTTCTCTTTCAGATTTCTAAGATTTCGGTAAAATAGCTTCCCTGGTGTACCTAGGAAGACCCAACACGTGTAATTTATGTGAGAGACCATGAATTAATCCCATCCCTCTCCCTAGTGGACGAGTTTTCATGTAAAGTTTTCACTTGATATAATGGTGAGTGATAAAAATATTTAATTTCCAATTAATCTATAGCATAAGAATGTGGATTCTAACATGGACTAAAGTACTAAGCTGTGTTACCAAAAAGAGAGACTATCAACTCAAAGAACAAATCCTTAAACTAATTTAAGGTGTGTCACTCCCTGTATTAGCCAATAAGCATTAAGTAGAAAGCATTTTTCCAAAATGTAGGCTTTAGAATAGAACTTGGAATTCTCTCATTTTCAATCATCGATTTTATAAATCTAAAATTCTCCTCCCTGGGGTGCACAGGTGGCTCAGTCAGTTGAGCGTCTAACTTTGGCTCAAGTCACGATCTCACAGCTCGTGAGTTCGAGCCCCACGTCAGGCTCTGTGCTGACAGCTCAGAGCCTGGAGCCTGCTTTGGATTCTGTGTCTCCCTCTCTCTCTGCCACTAACCCACTTGCATTCTGTCTCTGTCTCTATCAAAAATAAATAAACATTAAAAAATATTTTTAATTAAAAAATAAATAAATAAAACATAAAAATAAAAAATAAAAATAAAAAATACAATTCTCCTCCTTACTCATAGTAGAGGGTCATTTATCTATAAGATAACATGATTTAAGTCGGTTCTCCTCTGATCATGTGCACTGTGGCTGAATTACAGATCCAAGGTTATTTTTTAATCATTTGAAATGCTCTTAAATTCAGAGAATACAGTTGGAAGCAGATTAGGCTGAATTCTAGGAAAATCCTCTTCCTGGTACTTAATGAAAAGCAAGGTGAATCAAATTTCAGTTTGAGTATTGTAAACCAAAATATGCAAACCCTATCTTGGCTTTCAAAAATCTTTGTTGGAAGAATCATAGTGTTCAAATTTGGAAAACCTGCTGAGTTTTCCCTATCTGGCATAAGTGGTCAATTTTGGCCTTTTTCCCAGGGAAATGTTGCACATAGGATTTGATAAAGGAGTTTCATATTGGGCTATTTCCCAAATGCTTAGAGAAGACATATTTCCATTCTAGACCAGAGAGGCCCAGAGAAAGAACAAGGAAAAAATTAACTGTGTTCTGAACAATCAGGATAAAATCAGGAAATATAAACTGAACAAGATCGCATCATTCTGAACCACAAAAATTTGCTCAGTCCAAAATTCCATTTCTTTACCCAGAAACATGTGCATTATCCTTGAAAGATCCCCCAGAATCCCAGAGCGCATCCCTTCCTAACTCAACAAGCTCCCCTTAAGGTATTTTTTAAATTAACAACAATATGATTATTATAAATTGATTGAAAATAAATAAGAGCAATGCTTTGCTTAAAATCAGGAATGTATTAAGCCTCACCGCATGAGATATAATCCATGAGCACAATAATAAAACAAGTGAGTGGCATTATGTCAGAGACTTGCAGCTGTGAAAATTTCTGCCTCAGTACAGTATTCATTTTCTTCCCAGGTTCTTGGGGGAAAAAAACAAATATAGAGGGAATCTGATTAGAATGCACATTGCTCTGTAACATGGACTACAACTCAGTCTTTCTGTATCTAGTAAAACTCCCTTGACATTACAAACCTAACCATCAATATTAGACAAATTTCAATACGCAAGCTTGACAAATTCCCCAAATCTTAAGATATCTTTAACATTGTCTTATCCTACTTTTGCCCCACATTATTGGTAGAGAGAGGACATAATTTCTCCAAGCTTACACAGCTAAGTGCAAGAGCCCTGAGTAGCATACCATTTCCCACATTGGTATAATCTTGAAGACAGTAGCACTAGACTGAAGATTTTCAGCAAATTCCTATTTCCAATTCACTCCTCAGTCCTCGGTCCTGTATTTCCAACTTCGTCATGAATGAACAATAAGCCCTCATCGTCAACATTTTCCAAAATTATTCATTTTCCCTTTCTCCCAAATAAAACTCTTTCTTCTCCTATTTTACCTCTTATAGTGGGTGATGTCAGCATTCATCCAATCTTCCAGTGGAACAACACAGAGGTTATCCTAACCTTTCTTTTTTCCTTTATCTTGTATGATGATTTGCTTCTACCTCCTGCCCCTCTGGTTTCCCAAGTTTCTCATCAGACTGTTAGTCCTCTATCCAATCCAGAGCTGCTTCTGAGTTCAAGTCACCATTATTCTTACCTTTTAATTGAAAATAACTCCTAATTGAATTCTTGTCTCTGTTACTTCTTTGACCCATTAACCATTCAGCCCTGAAAGTGCTACTTTTAAAATATAAGTCTTATTGTGCCATTCCTTGGTCTGGAGTTTTCTATAGGGGCATTTCCTCATTACTTTTCTACAAATTTCTCCATCTCCATTCAATGATCCTAAAGAGGACATTAGGTTTCATATGAAACAACTAGCCCATTACTTGGTGAGGTCATTCTGATATTTTCCCGAAGCTCATCCATAAAATATGTAAGTTTTGCTTTAAGAAAAGCAAATGAAAATGTATAAATTAAACAGTATAAGAGAGTTAAAGACACAAATGCATTGACTTTCCCAATTGTTTACCCTTATCTCATTAATAGGAGTTTTGTTTTATTTATTTTGTAATATGGGTTTTATTTGCATTTTTGTTTTATTTTTTGTTTTTTTTAATAATCCTAGAAATTATCTCCAAAACCATACATAGTGTTAATATATCTATTGCTGATTTTCAACTTGATACAGTATATCTTCCTAATATAAAATAAAATGGTTATGATTCAATTACCTCCTGTCGTGCTTTCTATATACCTGTTCTTCCCAAATTATGTCAAATTTTATTTCCAGTGTCCTATTCATTTATATAGATTTGCATACTTACTTAAATTTTGTGTTACATCCTATCAAATGAAGACATTTCTTTCCTTTTCATGATATTAGCTAATACAATGCCCCATGTACTTCTATGTTTTATTTACCACTACTTTTTCCATAAATGCTTCTGACATTTATTCTTTTTATTTTTATAAACCGAGTTCAATGAACAAATATTTATTGAACACATACCACACAATACAAGGATAACAGCACTTCATCGTGTTTCAAGTTGCTGCTAAACATCCTACAATTCACAGGACAGCCCCCCACACTAAAGAATTATCTAACCCTAAATGCCAATAGTCAGATTCAGAAAAACTGCACTAAGGTCATATAACTTTCATATGATTTTATTTATTACAGTGAATCCATTTTCTTCAATGACTTCCTTAAACTTTTGATTTGCTGTTCTACTTTAGTTTATTCATCTTCTAAGCCAACTGTACAGTTAAAAGCTGGATTTTTAAATTTTACTCAAGTTTTACATGATGTGTTTTGAATCCCATGTCTTCTTTCTTCCTGTATTTTGTCTTAAATTTGTTGGAGTGCATTCTAGAAAATCACTTTAGGAGGTTAGTGGTAAACTTTAGGAGTCCATGTATATCCAAATATGTGTCTAAGCTGCACTTGCCCTTGATATTTTGGCAAGGAATCGCCTTTTCCTTTGGAACTTAGAATAACTTTTTCCCCCCACTGTCACATTCAGTTTTGCTGACGAAAAGTCAAATACCATTCTAATTCTCATTTCTTTGTGAGTAGCCAGCTTGTTGTTTTGTCTCTGTGTATTTTTGGAATCTTTTAAAATATCTTTTACACTTTGAGATTTCATGAGGGATGTGCCTAACTGTGAATTTCCATTCATCCTCCTCTGTCCTTGATGGACTCTTTTGTGCTGATGATGCACATCATAGTTCAGCTCTAGGAAGTTTCATCTTACTATTCCTTCCCTATTTTCCCCTTCATTTTACTATCCTAAGACAATCTGTCCAGCTCCTATTAGAAATCATACATTGAATCATATGCGCTCTAAAGCCAGGATGTCACTGAATCCCAATTATATCTCTTATTACCTGAGTGACTCTGTACAAATTACTTTACTTCTGTGGAGCTCAGTTCTTGAGTATGTAAAATGGAGACTACAATAGCACCTACTTCATAAGGTAATTGTAAGGATTGTGCTGGCATTCACTTAAACAAATTAAAAGCTTATCTGGCTCATAATGCCTTTAAAATTTTTTCTAACCTTATTTCTATATGTTTAGTATACTATACTCTGCTATCTCTATAGGTCAATAAAAATACTTCTGGCCATTGCAAAATGACAATTATACAACTTTTCTCCTAGATAAGATTAGATAGCAATTAGCAAAAATAATACATATGTAATTTACTTATCAGTTCTGTGTTTCTATAAATACTAGACTGTCAATATGATCACAGATCCATTTAATTACTTCAGCTTTGCAAAACCATTCCAAAGATTGTGAAAAGAAGTTTTGGTGAATGAATCTCTCCACTAACAGATGCTACCAGTTGTTACATACATACATGTGTATACATACACATATATACAAAGAACAAAACCTCATACAACAATTCAACAGACCTTGACAATACCATTCCTTCTACATCAACTCCATTAAGAAATATCGGACATTCCCTTTCCCCTTTTGACACTCATTTTTCAGAATACCACCCCCCCCGACCCCGCCAATCTGAGGAAAGAGCATAGTCTTTGCATCAAAAGACTTAACTTCCCATCTTCTCTCCATCATGTGCTACCTGCAAAGTCTTAAGTAAGGTACCTCCCAAGGTTTCAGTCTTCCTTTAGTTTCTGAAATGCAGTTAACCAAGTGGTGTAAATGAGATAGACAGTACATGGCATATAGTAAATATGCAAGCTTAATCTCTTCTTTTCTAACCCTGATTTCAAGCAAATTAACTAATGGGAGAAAGAATGAGGAGTAGAGAGTGATCACAGACTATAGCTGAACCTGCACATAAAATTCTCTAATTTGGTTCTACACCTGTATTTCATAAGTGACTATGGTATCATCATATATTTCACATCTCTCTCTTTATATTTCACTTTAACCAACACTAACATTTCTTTCAAGTTTCATTTTGTTGAACTTTAAATGCTCATTATAGACAAGGTATATGGAATGTTTACGTTCTCGTGTCTAAGTTTCTATCACTTTCAACCTGTCAGGAATATTTATTTCTCCTAAGAATAACAGTACTGAAAACATAGGTTTTCTTCTTAAAAAGAACCACTATTTCTTTTCCTCAATGGGAATTCTTGATATTTTGGCACAAATATATGGAAAAAATAAAATCTAGTTGGATGAGTCCCAAAAGAAGAAATATTTGACAGGCTTGTTCTGTTAATAGTAATTAACTTAAAATGCAAATTTTAACATCACTCGCTATATAATAAAATCTCTTTGGCTAACCTCAGAGTATTAAGTGATTACAATTTTAATGGAAAATTTCTGGCAAAATATTCACCATTGGCTTGTATAATGTCCCAAAGAAGGTCTTTTAATACCACCAAAGGGAGAAGGTTAAAGTCCATTGAAAGTGCCCTTCATTTTCCTGGAATGGTGCCTAGCTCTTGGAAAGCAATTTACAAAAGGCCTTTCTTTCTACTATAATCTTTTTTTTCCTTCCTGATGACTCTTTTATTTTAATGCTTATATGGAGTGCCAGATAGCCACTTAATGCAATGTTCTGGTGCATTAGGCAGTGTTCATGAATGAGTGAAAAGATCTAAGATATGGAGAATGTGAAGATTGGGAAGGACATGAAAAAATGAGCTAGTATCATTGCCAGTATCATTTATTAATATCAGCTGAAGAGATCATTGCTTTTGCAAAGGGAGGCACCGACCACCTCATTTGTTAAAAACAATTCCACTCAAAGTAACCACCAGTTAAGGAGGATGTTTTCCATCTTCTCCCCCTTTCTCTTTAACTTATACCCATATATCAGAGTCATCACAACCATTATAAAATTCCTTAGCTGCCGTCTCTGAAAACTGTCAAATTCCAGATTTTTTCAACTAATATTTTATTTAAAGGAGGTAGGACAAAAACATGTATAATTTCAGTTATCCTGCCCAGTGGTGGATTAGCTTCCTACTGCTTTACTGCTGCTGTAAAACAAAACAAAACAAAACAAAACAAAACAAAAAAACTGTGTTGGATTAAAACCATACAAATTCGTTCTCCTAGTTTTAGAGGTCAGAAGTCTAAAATCAATGTGCTGGTGGGGCTCTGTTCCTTCTGTGAGATTCAGAGGAGAATCCATTTTCTTGTTGTTGCTATTTTTGTTGTTGTTATTTTATCTTCTAGAGGCTGTTTGCACTTCTTGATTCGTGCCCCCTTCCTCCATCTTACAATGGATCAATTTATCCTATGTTTCCATCATCCTCTCATCTTTTTCTTCTATGGTCAAATCTCCTTCCCCTCCTCCCTCTAATAAGGACATGTGTGATTACATTAGCCCCATCTAGATAGTCCAGGATAATCTTCATATCTCACAATTTCATCAACACAACTGCAAGGTCCCTTCTGCCATATAAGGTAACACCAGTTCCCAGAAGTGGGACGTGGCCCTCTTCGGAGGACCGTTATTCAGGTCACAAGTAGAAGTGAATATGCAGACTCCATGATGCATTCAGACAAGTTTCAAAAATTACATATTTGCCAGGTATTAGACCTATTTACATAGAAATATGAGAACCACTATACTATCTACAAGAATTTCCCATAAAGAAAAAGACTCATCAAAACTATTAAGCAGGGCACTTGGGTAGCTCAGTTGGTTAAGTGTCCGACTTCGGCTCAGATCACTATCTCATGGTTTATGAGTTCAAACCCTGCCTCAGGCTCTCTGCTCTTAGCGCAGAGCCTGGAGCCTGCTTCAGATTCTGTGTCTCCCTCTCTCTCTCTGCCCACCCCCTGCCCCATTCACACCCTGTCTCTATCTCAAATATAAATAGACCGTAATTTTTTTAAAGTATTAAGCAAGATGATTACAAAAACATTTTAGAAATTAGGAATGGAAATAATAAGTCCAAAATAAAAATGCATACACTTGAAATGTAAAGATTTCAATATGATTCATATACTTATTACTTCAAAAGTTCCTTTTTTGTTGTTTTCACCTAAAGGGCTAAGGCTATTTGTAGTAATTGATATGTTTTAGCTGCTAAAATAAGTTATGCGGCTTCCATAAAAATATTTAGATATTTTATAACTATTTGAGAATGCTTTTGGTAAGGTCCCTTTTGAGGAAATGTCTTAGATGGCTCGGGGCCCTATTTACAAATGTCTGGAAGGTCAAATGATATTTGTCAGTCAGTCATATTTTTTTTAAATGTATTCATCTTAAGACCAAAACTGGATACTGTGATTGAGTTGAAAAAGTTCTGATTTCCAGGAGAGTTCTATGTTTAAGGCCACTGAAATGAATTTTCCAGATAAACTTGGAATTTAAAGGTCAAGGGAAAGAGTTCATAATGAATAAATTATCAAAAAAAGTGCTTCTGTTTTGTTTTTCACAAACCATATACCAAGTCAAGGTTTAAATGAATAGTATCCTAAAATGATAATGATGCCGATAACAGTATTACTGGTTGGCATTTTATACATTCACATGCACAAACATACATACACATATATCCATGGATTTTTTTTTAAATCTCCACATATAATACTGAATCTGGATATGGAAATAATGCCATAGATAAACGAAGTTCAGAGATAGCATACATAAAATTGCATACTAAATGCCAAGACCAGGGTAACCAAGATTATGTAGTCTTTTTATCTCCCACAGATCTAATTTGGAATACAAGTCTTTGCAATCTGCTTCTAGCAATTACCTGGAATTGATACATATCGATATCATGAACCCTAAATTTGGGAAGAGCTTTAAGAAAAACAGCATATTTGTTGAAAAATGTAAATAACAAAAGATACAGGTTCAGGTCTAACTTCTGTTCTTAATAGCTGTAAATTCAAGAAAATTACTCACTTCTCCAAAAGTCAGTAATTTCTTTTTTTTAATAATTAATTTATTTTTAAATTACATCCAGCTTAGTTAGCATGTAGTGCAATAATGATTTCAGAAGTAGATTCCAGTGATTCATCCCCTATGTATACTACCCAGTGCTCATCTCAGCAAGTGTCTTCCTTAATGCCACTTTTCCGTTTAGCCCAACCCCCCACCCACAGCCCTCTAGCAACCTTCAGTTTATTCTCTATATTTAAGAGTCTCTCATGTTTTCTCCCCTTCCCCGTTTTTATATTATTTTTGCTTCCTTCCCTTATGTTTATCTGTTTTGTATCTCAAATTCCCCATATGAGTGAAGTCATATGATATTTGTCTTTCTCTGACTGACTTACTTCACTTAGCATAATAACCTTTAGTTCTATCCACCTTGTTACAAATGGCAAGATTTCATTCTTTTTGATTGCTGAGTAATACTCAATTGTGTGTGTATGTGTGTATATATATATGTGTGTGTGTGTGTATATATATATATATATATATATATATATATATAGCACAACATCTTTATCCATTCATCTGTTGATGGACATTTGGGCTCTTTCCATACTTTGGCTTTGTCAAATCTGTAATTTCTGGGAGAGTTTTAAAATTTGACAATCCGTAGGAAAGAGGGAAACATATTAGCTAGTCCTTATATTCTTAGTTCAGAAGTCATATGCTCAAGATGTAGAGTAACTCAAACATTCAACTGGAAACATAAGTAACTTTTTTCACCAGTCTGCATGCCTCAACTAAGACACCCCACACATCTACAAAAGTTGAGTTCATTTTACTAGCTCACACAGAATCCTCTGCATGTGTTATCATTATGCTACATATAAACCAGGCTCACTACTCTCATCTCAAGCAACTGGTGGCCATATAAGCAAGTCCAGGTGATGGTTTCCACAGTTCAATTTATACATCACATTGTACACATGATTTATTTTAAAGGTTATTTATCAGGTATGTGGTTTCTAGATACACAGGTACTTCTCCAGTTTTTGTTATTTTTAAGGTGGCTGTCTTGTCCCACCCCATGTAGAATTAACTACATCCACAGCATTAATACTTTCTATCTCTTCCTAGCCTCTCTCTACTCTCTCCTTGAACCTCTGTTCTAAGGAAAGACCACAGAAAAAAGGCTCCAGCTGAAGATGCAGATATCACCCAAAATCTCTTCTTCAGTTCATGGCAAACACTATGTATAAAAAGAATTGCAGACATTTTCTGGAAGAGATGAGCCTCTGAATGGATTTCTCTGGATGGAAATTTATTGTACCCAGTCTGTCAACAAAACTGACAAATTGATGCAGCTGGGAAAACTCAATTCTTTCTCTACTGACAATATATTACAGAGTCCAGGCATGGATTCATTTGTCTTTATTTCAAAGTTTCAAGCATATACTTTATTATAAGAACTGCACTACTCTGTATGTACATTTGTACATATGCAAATATGTAAGCATTTTTGCAAAACACGGGTCAATCGATTGACAGGTAAAAATTTTAATTATCTTTACAATAATTCAATTTCATTTTCAGGGCTTTCTGACAATGTTCTGGTTAGAGAACTACCACATTTTCAAAAGACATGTTGCTTTTTCAGTCCTAGAAAAAATATAACAGCTTGCTCCCCTTTGAGAGATATCATAATTTCACTTCAAAAAACTTATGATGAGTTAAAGTAACCTTGTCCAAAGCCACTATGATGTTCTTCTGAAGCTAGATATGGTAGTATTTATTCTACCATAAGAATAAGTTGGGAAGAAATGCATATTTAATCACTTTAACTGAGATGTACTACACTGGATGGTAATTTCAACCAAATATTTTAGATCATTATTAAAGGTCTTAAGATATCAGTTTTAATCACTGAGTGCATTTATCATCCTGGTTGTTTCAAACCGTCAAAATTTAGACAAGAGAAGTCAGCTACCTACAAATCTCTTCTAGGAACAATAACTCTATGGTTCTTATGTATTTATTCCTTATAAGCTTACATTTCCAACAAAGCTTAAAGAAGAAAGAAAATTATTTTATTTTTCTATGAGTTCTAAATTACAAAATAATCCATTTCAGGTGTACATGTCTGGGGGTTGTGGTGATGTGAAACTAGATTGCAAGCTTTGCATGATAATAGTGCCCTCTCCTATCAGCTGCCTTTGTTCCGGGTACAACAGCCTTCAGTACCGCCAACTTACCACATCAGGTAACAAGGCAGGAATTGTGGCAATTTACTGAGTCAATTTTGAGTGTTCCAGAGATCCTAAATAAGATTTGCTAGAACTGTAAATGTCTGTACTTTTGAATAAGTTCATGGTTCCTTGTCATCTTGTAACAGCTATCTTTGGTATAAACAACAGCCTCCAATTTCCCTAGAAATCACATTTTTGCATTTAACAAATCTTACAATATCCAAAATCCCAAATCTTCTTATAAAACTGAAACATTTGGAATATTTAGAATAAATTTATTCTAGCTACAAAATTGAACTTCTTAAATAAACCTCCACAGTGTCCATGTCAAAATTTAAATTGTTAGCTCGTAGTTTGTGGCAAAGATGGTTAAGTAATGAAGTAAATTTGAAATTATATATTTCTCTGTTGAGATTATCATTATTTGTCTTACCCAAGGGAAATGACTTGAACTGGATGTCTGAAATACAACTTTTCAGGAATATTCTGTAAACATATTTAAATAAACTGTAGAGGTATTTTATAAAAATAGTATTTACACTAAAACATGGTATTTATTACTTCTTTTGTACTTCAAATCAGAAACACAACAGAAGAATTAACACAAATCTTCTAAGTTCTGTTCTGAGACAAACTATCTTAAATTTATTAACTTTGAGACTCTCTTGTGTTACTTGAAGACATAGGATAAAAAATAAAAGGATATTTAGTTCCAAGATAATTCCTGGGCCACAACAATCAAAAACCATGGGCTCTCTTGAAAAAATTTTTTAACCTTTTTCATCATCAGTATTGTGATCTTTCCCAAATATGCATGTAAGCAAGACTGGTATTAAATATAAGGAATCAACTATTTGATAAGAAGTACAAAATCTAATTTTGGGTTTAGCTGTGATTTCAGTTTCCAAGAGGCTCTCTTTCCCACTCAAACATCTCTCTAGTATGTTTATTCATTTTGATTTAAAGAAAGGAAAGGAAGAAGGGAGGGAAGGGCAGAGAGGTAAAAGAAGAAAGAAGGAAAAAAGGAAAAAAAGTAAGGAAGTGAGGGAGGGAGGTTGGTTATATTCCACAATCCGAAATAAGGTTTAATACTCACTAAAAATTGATTATAAACGGTTGTTGTATTTTTTTACTGAAAGCAATTGCTTTTAAATATACAAAACTAACAAAAGAATATTGGTACAAGGCTTTCATGAGTTGTAATTGATGGCATTAAATATAGATATCACCTACCCAACAATTTTGTCTAGAATAAAGGCCCAAGGAAAGGAAGATTCTTGAGATTCTTGATGAAATAGTAATAAAATTTATCATTAATTATTTTAAAAGAATTAATTAAAATAACCATTAGAAATCAGAATAAGACTATTGTATTTTTGCATAGGCATTTTTGCTTTTAATTTAGAAAACACTTGCTTATGGCTTGCCCTATGTCAGCCCAGTGGCCAGAACTGGCATTACATTCACTTTCAAGAATCTAGACTAGGAAGTCCATACTTCCAGCATAGCACAATTAGACATTTCTCTCGAGTGAGAATATTTACTGGAGCACATGCAGCACTGCTCAAACCTGTACAGCAGTTACCCTTTGTCCCCATTATGTACCAGTTAAAGTATAAGGGCAAAGATTCACGTGGGACAAGTATGGGAGCTACTTTGTCATAGAAGCATCTTTCTTCATAAAAGCCAAGATCTCATTTCAGCCCAAGGGTTCCCCCAAGAAATGCACTCAGTTAGAAGATTCACTTGTGCTAAGGGGAACCCAAGGCATGGTTCCCATCACATATTTATAATGCACCCAGGCCACTGCCATGTACCAAATCAGAAGTTGTCTTTACTATAAATGCTAATTATTCACTATTATCAGATTTCCAGGTAAACTAGCAAAAGGAGAAAGTGCTTTATTAATCAAAGGCTATAGAGCAAAATATGTGTGGCTATTTTCTGGTACTTGTTCTTAAAATCCTTTGTTATTGATTATGATTGTGTTTTTAAATCATAAAAATAACATATACTTACCTACACTCAAAAGAACCCAATATGTACAATATGTACAACATCTGGGAAGTTAAATATATGGAAGCAAGAGAAAGAATATATCTATAACCCTACCAAATGGAAACACCACTGTTTGGATATTCATTTATTTCTTTTCAACCCTATTAAATGTGTTTTACAGGGGCGCCTGGGTGGCGCAGTCGGTTAAGCGTCCGACTTCAGCCGGGTCACGATCTCACGGTCCGTGAGTTCGAGCCCCGCGTCAGGCTCTGGGCTGATGGCTCGGAGCCTGGAGCCTGTTTCCGATTGTGTGTCTCCCTCTCTCTCTGCCCCTCCCCCGTTCATGCTCTGTCTCTCTCTGTCCCAAAAAATAAAATAAACGTTGAAAAAAAAATGTGTTTTACATAATGGAAACCATTATTCTCAGCATTTTCCAGCTTGTTACCATATTTTAGCTCAATATTACATCATAAATGATTTCTTTGACATTGCATCATGTAGAGATATGAAATCTGTTGATTCTTGTCAAGTTTCTAACATGTAGGTACTTGTCCACTATTTTCAATAAATATTTACAAAATTTCACAAAATATATTCATTTGAGTCCTGTGTTTAATTTAGTTGTTTTTGTTTTGTTTTGTGGGGCTTGAACTCGGACCCTAAGATCAAGACCAGAGCTGAGATCAAGAATCAGATGCCTAACAGACTGAGCCACCCAGGTGCCCCCCTGTGTTTAATTTTATTTTGAAATACATTAACACAAACTCTCTATATAAATGTATATATGTATACATGCATGTGTGCGTGTATTTATTTATTTATTTATTTATTTACAAATTTTGGCTTAAAGACTGATATTGAATAGATTACCAGTGCACCCACCAAATAAAAAATCGCCAATATATTTCAAGTCCACTGTGTATGCCTGATCTCAGTCTTCTTCCATATAAGAGGTAACCTCTGTCATTAATTCTGTGTTTATTATTGTTTCTCCTTTTTATTGTCTTTGTCATATGTTTATATTCCCGAAAGAATATTCCGGTTATATTCCGAAAGAATGCATTGCTTAAGTTCTCATTGTTTTTGGTTTTGTTTTTAAAGATTATTTTGAGAGAGAAGGGGGAGAGAGGCAAAGAGAGAGGAGAGAGAGAATCCTAAGCAGGCTAAGTACTGTCAGAGTAGAGCTGGACGCAGGGCTAGATGTAACTAATTGTGAGGTCATGACCAGAGGCAAAATCAAGAGTCCAAAGCTTAACTAACGAGCCACCCAGGCACCACAGGTTCGTATGTTTTAAACTTTATATTAAAAAATATATATTTTTTGCTTGCTTTCAGGACTTGCTTCCAGGATTGTCCTCCTGATTTTTGTATTCACCTTTGTTGATGTACGTGTCTAAATTCATTTGTTTTCACTCCTGTTTAGTATGAGTTGCATTATTTTAACATAATTTATTTATTTACTTTGTTGTCATGAGAATTTTTCCCCAGGCTTCTAGTTTTACAACTGATATTGCAAATAATGCTAAGCTACAAATATTTAAAAGAACTAAAAGTTTTTTTAAGTATTAAAAAGTATTTGCTTAGTGTTATTTTCAATTCTTTTAGTTGCAAACTCCCACTTTCTTATGCCTTTTGTAATCGCCTTGCAGTTGGATTATTTTTTAAGCCATTGCTCAATACACTTGTCTGTTACCTGGAGATTACGTTCATTTTGATTATTGATATATTTGGATTTAGTTCTATTTCCTGTTTTGCTTTCTATTTATCCTACACGCTCTATGATTCTTTATTTTTCGTCTTTTTGAGAAAGCATTTGACTAGATATTATTTTTTTCTCATGACTTTCTTCTCCCTTTATTAGATCAGAAAGTATTTCTTTTTTATTTCCTCATTTTCTCTCCAGATATCTTAATATGTCAATCTTTTAAGCAAAGATAACATTAATCAGTATCTTTACCCTGTTCCTCCTCAATATCTTTGACTATAGTCATCTTTTTTATTAAATTCATTTGACAAAGCAGTCTAGTATTCTTTCAAGTTATTAAGATGAAGAAGACATGGTCTGTAGCCTCTAAGAATAAACACTCTTGTTATAAGAGTTTTACAAAAATATCTTCCCTGTTCATGGAAGTAAGTGGAATGAGAGCATGGTGGAAAGTGTCATAGGGGAAGAATAGTCCATCCATCCTGAAATACAAATATTCCTGCAGGACTTGATGACGGGCTTGGTTCCTGACAATGATGAGGAAAAAGGATACAAAAGAAAGTTGAGGAAGAGATATTTTAGCCCCCCCCCCATAAAATGCATAAGCATAAGCTCAGATGTCAAAAACTGCAATCTAGAAGAAAACTTCCCAGTGTATTAAAGGTGCTGAAGCAAAGAGAACAGATCAAGAAGTATTAGATTTTTCTAGAAGAAAGCAGAGAGGAAGTAAAGAGACTCCAGTAATTTAGAACACCTGATATATCCAGAGCACCTGGAAAACTAGAAAGGAAATTGCTAGGTCAAAGGTATAAATGATGTTAAAATTCTTGATATATTTCAGATAGTTTTCATAACTATGTCTGCCATTCTCTTTGATGTTACTCCTATTCCCTTACATCTCCCCCTTTAAAGCCAACTTTCCTGGCTTGCATTTAAAATACCAGCCTTCCCTGATTTAGTATAGCATATTGAAATGAGTCTAAGTGAATTCAAAACTCCTCCCTTTTCCTAGGAATTTCTCCATCGTCATTCCCTGGAACAAGGAAGGGCAGCAGCCTGCCTTATAATGTGTGACTCTGAGACCAGGTCATGGCTGTGAAACTCAACAAATCATCCAACACTGTCTAAAACTACCATCTTCCCTCTCACAGAAATTTGGGGCTCAGATTAATGGTAATTTGTGTCAGACTCAAATTCTGTATGTACTTGGACCTATGACTTACACACTCATTAACTGTGAACTTGTCATATTATATACAATGTAGAAGAAGGGGAGTAGGGTAGGAAAGAATATCTATTTGGTGTAGACAGATATTTCGGAGAACTCAAGTCTAGTACCATAGCAAGGCTGGAAGGCCTAGGGAGCAGAAACTCAGAGAAACAGAGAAACTTGCCAGACTTAATCCCTTCCCAAGGCCATTATCAATCTATTCTCCGTAGTGTAGCCAGATTAATCTCCCTAAAACTCAAATGTCTTTGTCATTTTCCTGCTTGGCAACTTGTTCACGATTCCCTGTCACCTACCTAGGATAAATGCCTAGCAAGTAATATGTTATATAAAGTCCTTCCTATCTTTTTCTTCCTTATTTCCCAGCCTCAACCATCAAAGACACTCTCTGCACTCACTAAAGTCCAGTCATGCTGAATGTGCCATGTATTCTCTCACTTCTAGAGCATTACAGTTTCTGTTCTCTATGCATGTTTATTCATGACATCAATTTCAGTGTTCCTTTCAAGACTCTGCTCATGACCTCTCCTCCCAGAATCCTGTCCTTAGACACCAGACCGTGGTCTCAGAGAATTCTAAAAATTTCCTTTAGGAGTTACCATATTACGCTTACATGTTTTATGTGTGTGTGCACACATGTTGAGCCTCTACTAGCCTATAAACATATGTGTAATACCAAATTTTACTGAATAGATGGAACTCATTCCAGGGTTTATGGCTCGATGGGGTGGAGCACTGCATGGTCTTAAGGAGACCATGTGAATCTTAAACTGAGCACTTTAAAGCAGTGCACAACCTGCATATCCATGCATTGTGGACCTATTGGTCTATTTTTCTCACACACAACTCAACCCCATTTCGCCCCCCCCCAAAGGAAGGTGATTTAGTTTTGTAAAAGTAAGACCTAGCAATAGTACCCAGTAAAAGCAGGGCTTCAGTTCATTTGCTGAATTACTGACGGGTGAAAATAAGATTATTATTTAGTCTATTATTTTTATTTAGCATGTCTTTGATTACAAATGAGTTTTTTGAAGTTGATAAAACATGTAATTACTTTCTTATGAATTATGCGACTTTTTCCTTTTTGATCCGTATGAACTTTATGTATAAATGATATTAACGTTTAATGTGTCATATGTGTTGCATGTAGTGTTTGCTTCCAGTTTTCTATTTGAATTTGAATTTTATGATATTTTTACAAAATATTTCAAAAGCATCAAATCTCATATATCCTTTTGTCATTTTTCCCTTGCTTTTATGATGAGAGCGTCTTCTCATCCCATCTTACAGATTAAAGTATATTTATATCTGTTTCATCCTTTTTTATTTAATCCTGCAACTATCTGGGGTTTGTTTTGTGGTGTGGTGTGACTTAAGACTTACAATTACTTTTGTTGGAGAAAAAATAATAACCAATTTGTTTCAGAGTCAAACTAAAAGGGAGAGTCTTTATTTGCTTGCCCATCTAACTGCACAGTGCAAGTGAAGAGTATCTTTCACTTTTTCAAAAGTATATTTTGAAGTCATAAAAATCACCATTGGCTGGACCCTGAGGCTATGTGTTCAAAAACCCAATGTGTTGTATGCTGTTACTGTTTCCATATTCTGTTAGCACTTTTATTTTCTGTTGTTATTGTTAGCACTTTTAAATAATTGAATAAAGTAAATTATCATGCTGCTTTGCAAGAAAAAGAGCTTATATGTGATGTCTGAGGTTGATCCAAGAGTTGGAAATTGTATTTCAGTCCCTGCTCATGCCAAGATCACATATTTTAATCTAGAGACCATTTTGACTCCCAACACAGTGTTAACTGCTAATCCTTCTGAAATCAGGGGAAGGACATAATCTTCTAAATTCCACTGAAGAAAAAGTATTCCAGATAGGTCAAATGAACATAACCAAACTCAAGAATAAATATTTCAAAATTGTAAGTTTTATGTAGTTTTTTGTGAACTAGTACATAGGAACTGGAGTCCACCATTAAAATGTTAGTGGCTACATTGGGCTGTTATTGTAAGCTATTAAGGAGCCACGTTCCACTGATCTCTGCTATCAGGTGTGTGCCTCACATCAGGTGTCAGGCAGATTGGACTTGCTGGTTTAAAATGGCTTCCTGGGTCATATGTGATGACTGGATCCTCCCTCCACCTGCTCCCTTATCCTCCAGCAGGCTAGCCCAGCTTGTCCACATGCTCAGTTCCAAGGGCATGAGCCTGGAAACTGTTAAGACCTCTTGGGGCATAGGCTTGAAACTGTCACAATGTCACATTTGTCACAGCCTCCAGATCAAAGGTTTAACAGATACAAGGCATGGGGAAACTGAGCCCACCGCTAAATGGGCAGTATTGCAAAGAATGATGGCCATTTTTGCAATTTCGCACAAAGAGATGTAGCTTTGTGTTTCATTCTGGGAATCTCTACTTTGCAGGTGGGATGGAGCGAGGTCTTCAAGTGAAGCAGAAAGGATCTCATTATGACACTGGTGGGCTCTATCCCACACTCCCCTTGTTGACCTGTTCCCCCACTAAAAATAAAAAATCCTCTTTTACTGCATTTGTGTAAGGTGTATAACAAGAGTATATTCTTTAGTGAAACTGCAGTAAAAATTTCATGGGCCTAAAGCATTGTGTATAATGTGCCTTTTGGATAAATCAATGCTTATTGCAGGGGAAAGAAAGAAGAGACTTCTAAATCATCCTCATCCTCATTTACTTTTTCACTAATCTACTTTCTGTCTTCCTGAATTTGTCTATTCTGACATTTTGCATAAATGGACTCATACAATATGTGGTCTTTTTTATCTGGCTATTTTCATTTAGCAAAACACTTTCAAGGATCATCTTTTCATAGCATACATTAAGTACTTTATTCCTTTTTATAGCTAAATAATATCCCATTGTATAAATACACTGCATTTTGTTTATCCATTTATTAGTTGATGGACATTTAGATTGTGTCTACTTTTTCCCTAATTTAAATTATACTTGTATAAGCATCCATGTAGAAGTTTTTGTGCAGACATGTTTTCAATTCTCTTGGAGGTATATAGAGAAATAGATATATATGCATAGACATATAGATCTATACACACACAGAGAGAGATATGTACACACCTTAGAATGGAATTGCGAAAGTGAAACACTATGTTTCACTGTTTTAAGAATTGCCAGACTATTGTCCAAAGTAGCTGCACCATTTTATATTTCCACGTGTAGTTTATGTGGGTTCTGATTTCCTCACATCACTCATTATTATTATTCACCAGTACTTGTTATTATCTGACTTTTTTATTACAGCCATCCTTGTGGGTAAACTGTCTCCCTGTGATTTTGATTTCCATTTCCCTGATGACTAACCAGGCCTACCCTCTTTTCATGTGCTTATTGCCATTTACATATCTTCTTTGGAAAAATATCTATTTAAGTCTTTTTGGCCTATTTAATTGGGTTATTTTTTTTATAGTTGACTTGTAAAAGGTTTTTCAGTACATATTCTCTATATGAGTCCCTAACCAGATATATGATTTGCAAACATTTTCACCCATGTATAGGTTGTCTTTTCATCTTCTTGGCTGTGTCCTTCATAGCACAAAAGTATTTTAAATTTTAATTGAGTCCAATTTATCTATTTTTACTTTGGGTATAATATTTAAGAAACCATTGCCTAATTCAAAGTCAAAGGAAATCTTCAAAGGAAGATTTACTCCCATGTTTCCTTCTAGGTTCAGCTTTTACACTATGCCTTTGATTCATTTTGAGTTAATGTTTGTATATTGTATAAGGTGGGGGTCTAATGTTATTCTTTTGCACATAGGTAGTTGTCTGGATCTGTTGAAAAAAACTGTTGTAAAAACTATTCTTTTTTTTTAAGTTGAAGTATAGTTGACGTGCAATGTTATTTTAGTTTCAGGTATGCAACATAGTGATTCCACAATTCTATACATTATGCTATGCTCCGCAGGGTATGTGTAGTTACCATCTGTCTCCATCCAAAGCCATTATGATATTACTGACTGTATTTCCTGTGCTGTACTTTTCATCCTTGTGGCTTATTTATTTATAACTGGAAGTCTGTTCCTCTAAAATCTATTCTTTCTCCCAGTGTATTGTCTTGACACCCATGTCAAAAATCAATTGACTATGAGAGTTTATTTCTGGACTCTCAATTCTGTTCCATTGATACAAATCCTTATGCCAATACCACACTGCACTGATTACTGTAGCTTTTTAATAAATTTTGAAATTTTAAAGTGTTAGTCCTCTGATTTTGTTTCCTTTTTACACAATTGTTTTGGCCATTCTGGGTCCATTTCCCTATGAATTTTAGAAAGCTGGTCAATTTCTGAAAAAACAAAAAGGGCAGCTAGATATTGATAGGAATTCCTTGAGTTTGTAGATTAATTTTGGGAGTATTATCACCTTAACAATATTAAATCTTTCATTCCATAAAAATAATGTCTTTCCACTTATTTAGATCATTTAAAATTTCTTTTAATGATATTGTATACTTCCCAATGTACAAGTCTTATACTTCTTTTGTTCTAGTTTATTTTTAATGAATGTATTGTTCTTGACATTATTGTAAATATTTTCTTGATTTCCTATAGTTTTAACCTTAGCTGCTATCTAGAATCAGTTACAATATCAAGACAACTTAGTAAGTATCTAATATATATATACTAACAACTTTTAAGCACAATGAAAATTTTGGCTTATGGAGGATACAAGGATTCAATAAATAAAGCATGAAATAATATGAAAAACATGTTGATCTCTGGCCCAAGTTCTTTGAACAGAGCTCCTAAAATCTTTACATTTTCCTACCTAATAGGAACACTAGGAACATCTTTTGTTCTAGTATTTGAACTTTGACCCTGGTTCCTGATACAAAACTCCTAAATCCTTTAGAATGTCCTGGGTAATAGGAATATCTTTTGTCCTAATGAGGCAACTCTTAGTGGGCTCCCAGATGGTTTCAGGATGGGAGCTGGTCACCAGAATGACCAAGCCATGATTAGAAGCTTAGAACTTTCCATCCTACCTCCCACTTTCAGGGAGGGGAGTGGGACTGGACACTGAGCTGACTGACCATACCTATGTGTTGAGGACCTCATAAAAAAAATCCCAAAAGTACAGGGTTCAGAGAGCTTCCAAATTGGTGGACACATCCACGTGTTGCAGCTCCATGGGGGCAGAATGTCTTGTGCTACAGACACTTCCAGACTCACTCTGTGCATCTCTTCATCTGACTGTTCGTCTTTACCCTTTATTATTTCCTTTACAGTACACTGATAAACATAATTTAGTGTTTCCCTGAGTTCTGTGAGCCATTCTAACAAATTACTGAATCCAAGGAGGGGGTCATGGGAACCCCAAATTATATAGAGTCAGTCAGAAGTACAAATGACAGCCTGAGACTTGCAACAGACTTCTGAATTGGCACAGTCTTGTGGGACTGAGCACTTAACTTGTGAGATCTGATGCTATCTCCCAGTACTAGACAGTATCAGAACTGAAATGAATTATAGGACACCCTACTTGGTGTCACAGAGTATTCACTGATGTGTAAAAAGCCCACACATCTGGTTTCAGCAGTATTGTGAGTATGAGAGTAAAAAGGAAACACAGGAATGTTTCCCCAAACTGTTGTAGGACACTCATGCCATATTAAATGGCAGAGTATCTGCTATATAATAAATGCTTGTGAATAGCAAATAAATGAATGACATAATGATGGCAGTGGTGATAACAATGTTCGCTTTACTTATTTTTTGTAATTTTTAAAATTAATTCATTTTGAGATAGAGTGAGAGCATGAGTGGGGGAGGGGTAGAGAGAGAGAGAATCCCAAGCAAGCCCTGCACTGTTAGTACAGAGCCTGAGGCAGGGCTTGAACTCACAAACCATGGTATCATGACTTGAGCTGAAATCATGAGTCAGATGCTTAACCAACTGAGCCACCCAGGCACCCTGATGTTTGCTTTAATCAAAGGCAAAATAAGTAGCCTCTTAGTCTATTCATAACCCTACTTCCTAATTCCTATCTCTCACTCTATACTCCAAGAATTCCAACTACTTATATCTCCTAAAATGTGCTATTTCACTCCCATATACATCAAAGAATATGCCTGGAACACTTTTATGTCCCCTGCCCAAAGCTCCCTATCTTTGCCTAACTCTTTCTTACCTCTCTAGTCTCAGCCCTGTCTAACTGCCACTTCCATTAAGAAGGCTTTCCCAACATTTTCAGGTTGGGTTAGGGGCCCTCCATGTGTCTCCCATGGTGACTCCCAATTATCCCTGTGGTGGCACCATCACATATCTCTTTGGTTGTCATGTCTACTAGGTTGTAAGCTCCTTGAGGTCTATCTTCACCATCCAGAACAAAGGCTGCTACATACCAAGTGTTCAAAACATAATCAAACACAAATGAATAAAATTATCCAGAGCAGTCTGTGTCTCTAGGGTATTGGATTCAATCAACATTTCTCCCTTAATTTTCCTGTTTTCTTTGTTCTTCCATTACCTTTCTACAATTGTCTCTTTATTTTAATTTTTATTGTCATGTGTCTATTGTCAAACATGGTCCTGGTTGAAAGCATCTTGAAAGATTCCCTCTGACCTTAACATGGTCATAAAACCAATTAATTGGTACATAAAACCATGATGAGACAACTCTGAAGATGGATGCAAATCACATTTCCAGACCCATTGCCTATTCCCACAATACCCACGCACCAACTGGGGTTGAAATCATATCATGCGTTTGAAGAGATAATTTTTGACTCACTGGATGTGGTAGTATTTTGATATGTTAAAACTATGTATAAAATCACTATGTTTTCAAATCAGTCTATTGTTTCACTCTATTCTCTTCTTTTCACCAACATGTTCTCTGTATTGCACATCTGACCTAAGGTTTACTGACCATGAGATGTTAGGCATGTCATTTTACTTCTCTGACTCCTGGCAATGATATGTGAACACTAACACCCATTTCTCATGTCATATGGAAGGAATGAAATCTAAAAAGTCATGTAAGCCGTCATACCCTATTCCTGGCATATTGAATATGTACAATGATTTCCTTCTCTATCCACCCAACTTCCTATACAGACACAACTATGGTCTTCAGATAAACGCCTAGATAGAAACCTTATTTTTTAGTAAGTATGTGGTTGATGGTCACTTTGAACCATTTATCAATAAAAAAATAACAATAAACATACTATGAGAAAAACAAAATAAATTAATTTCTTACATTCCTTTTCTTTGTTATTTTTATAAATGTTATTTAAATCTAAGAAATTATTATACTCTCTTGGGATTGGCTCTGGTTACTCCTCAATATAGGTACCTCCTTTTAGAATGTCAGTGTTGTTCATGGACACTACCGTATTTTGCTCAGAGTTGAGTATTTTCCAAAACCCTGCAACCCATATCCCCTATAAATTATTCTTATTAATGTTCCCATACTAAAATGCCTACATATTGCTTTTTTTTTTTTTAGTGCAGGGGGTGATTTCAATATTTCAAAGACCCCTATAAATCAAACATAGTGTTGTAAAAACCAAGCAATTTGGCTGGAAAAGCAAAGACATGGTTCCTGTCTGACATTTGCATCAGAAAGTCAGCCAAGCTTCTGAGTGCATTAGTCCATGGAAACAAGAGTCCTCTTATGATAAACAAGCGCTCTGGGAGACAGGGTATTATCACAAAGAGGATTATTTATGCTAGTTCGAGAAACAAGAAAAGGGGAAAAATGTAATCCCCTTCAGATCTTGAGGCTGCTGATCAAATAAAAATTTCAAAGTAAAATTTTTGAAAATTGGCTCTGAGAGTGCTTATGGTTTTAGTCAGAAAATAAGCGGGCAGAGGGACCTGGGAATGGGAGAATATCGACAAATAGAAGAGCTAATGCTGAATTCTCTTGAAGCAGGATTTTAATTCTCTTAAATATCAGAAGCTACCCCAACTTCATTACAGACCTCATTGGAAATAAAACCATCTCTGTGAGAAAAAAAAATAGACTTGTATATATTCATTCAGAAATGCACACTCATTTGGAAACACAGATATGAAGTCCAGACTAGAAAACATACCCTCAAAAAACACCCAAATATGCCCATTCACAAAATTTGCATATTGATTCTGAAGTCATAGATGGGCTTAGGGATGAAAAACAGGACCAAGGGTTTAGCCAAATCTGTAATGTTCAAGAGCATAAAGTGTCTTTAAAGTTAAAATGCCAAACAAAAATTATATCTTCTATTTTTTCTTTAACATGGTTCAAGAAAATTCTCATCTAGATTGGTCTCTGGTATTATTTTATTCAAGACAAAGAAAGTTTCTTCTAATATATACAAAGGAGGCATGATTTTTACTTATATCATAAACATATAAAGCAATCTGGGTCTGTTGTGAAAAATAGATGAAAAAATGAGGGAAACAAAAAAACCAAGTCTTTCATACATACCAGGTTAAAAACTGACTGTAAAAACAACAACAACAACAACAACAACAAAAACTGACTGTACTGACTGTGGTCACCTGTGAGAAAGTCAGACTCATTTCAGAAACCATAGAATACCAGTATCAAATATATCAGAAATGATGCAGTTTGTCAGGCATGGCTTTAAATACCAACTCTGTCTGCCATTTATAAGTTCTGTAGCACTGGAAAAGATGTTTAGCCTCTCTGTGCCTCATTCTCTGCATCTTTATTTTTTTTTTTAATTTTTTTTTAACGTTTTATTTATTTTTGAGACAGAGAGAGACAGAGCATGAACGTCGGAGGGGCAGAGAGAGAGGGAGACACAGAATCGGAAGCATGCTCCAGGTTCTGAGCCATCAGCCCAGAGCCCGACGTGGGGCTCGAACTCATGGACCGCGAGATCGTGACCTGAGCTGAAGTCAGCCGCTTAACCGACTGAGCCACCCAGGCGCCCCCCATTCTCTGCATCTTTAAATGGAGGTAACAAATATTTAACTTTCAGACCTTTGTTAGTATTCCATAGTCTCTCGTTTTAGTTATAATGCCAGGTACATATTAAGGTACTCATTCAAGTAATTATTATACATTAATATAAAAGTTGCTTAAAATAGTTCATAGATTACATTTAATTTAAATCAACTCTAACATAATCTAATTCAAGCTACATTAAATGAGTAACAAAAGATGTTTAAAAGAGATTAAGAATTTGAAAGCACAACTATATGACTAAAACACTCTTTTATTCCAAATGGCTGTTTATCAGTAAAATTCCTGGGATTTCAGGAGAAAGGGAGCCCTTGATGTGCAGCCACAATAAAACAGATGAGCAGACCGCAGTGCACAGATTAGAGGTGACCTTAGGGGAGATGACAGGTCTCCAGAAACAACAACATAGTGGTAAACAACAACATAGCGTCAAGTGGAAAATCCACCCCATCAAGCAGTTGTCTTCATTACTCAGCACCAAAAAAAAAAAAAAAAAAAAAAAAAAAAGGTCTGATGGATGTTTCCCAGTGAATTGGCCACCTGCTGTTGGTGCTCTTGTGTCCTAGGGACTCAGGTTTGAAGCAATCTTCCATTCTACGTCTCTGTAATCTTATATCCTAAGTTATATCCTAAAGGATAGGTGCAGCTTGATTATGAGATAAGAATATGGCAATTTAACAAGGGACAGTGGCTAAATGGAGGGGATCTAAGTTCAATACCAGAAGAGAATGGAGCTAATAAAGAACATGTTTGGAGCTATTAAGGGAATGCAATGGAAAGATTAATGTAGAACACTTAGCACATGATAAGTTCTCAGGAAATGTTGGTAAATGTTTTTATAGAAAAGTATACAATAGAATCAACTATTATTCTTAAACGAGCATATTAAGTTATTACTTTAATATTATGTCTAACAAGAACTTCTGTCAACATGTCCAAGACTGAGATTAGGATCAAATGTCAGAGATCAAAAACATCGAAGACAACAAGACAATGAGACCCAAGAAGGGGATCAAGATAGTGACAGTAAATTACAATAGGGTATTACTAAGAACCTTTTGTTAGCCAAAGAATAGAAAGGGAGATGGCTTATGCCAGAGGAACAAGAATGGGACAAATATAATTCCTACAGCCCATTTCACATCCCTGTTCCTCATTTCAACTTTCAACTACTTGTGCCCCATGAGACCTTTGCTACCTGCAAATGAATATCTTTTCTTTTCCTAGGTCATTATATCATAACCATGTCCCACACGACCAAAACCTTGCTTTGTGACTTCAAAATGACAGCTGATAAATATGTTAAAACTGCCCATGTTGAGGAGATATTTTATTTTATTTTTAATGCTTATTTATTTACTTTTGAGAGAGAGCACAGGCAGGGGAGGGACAGAGAGAGAGAGGGGGAGATACAGAATACAAAGTAGGCTCCAGGCTCTGAGCTGTCAGTGCAGAGCCCAATGCGGGGCTTGAACTCCTGAACTGTGACATCAGGACCTGAGCCAAAGTAGGAAGATTAACCAACTGAGCCACCTCAGTGCCCCTTGAGGAGATATTTTAAAAGTCTCTGGCCCACTTCTACACTCAGGATATAGATTTTTTTTTCTCATAGTGTTTGTGGGAGGGGGGAAGCCCAATTTATTATAGACTGAAATGTATTTCATCAAAATCCGTATGTTAAAGCTCTGACTCCCAATGTGACTGAATTTGGAGATAGACATTTAACCTTAAATTAAATGAGTTCCTAATATAGAGATTTCAATCTCTCCCTGTCTCCCCCAACCCCCTGTGCAGGCACAGAAGGAAGCCCATGTGAGGACACAGTGAGAAGGTAGCCTTCTGTAACCCAAAAGAAAGGTCTCACCAGAGACCAGATACCAACTCTGCCATCGCCTTGCTATTGGACATGAAGCCTCTAACACTGTTAAAAAATAAATGTCTATGGTTGAAGCCACGCAGTCTGTGATATTCTGTTACTGGGGAGGAAGAAATTTTCCTCTGTCCAAGATTTTTTGTCTGGACTAACTATTAAATTTGCATGAAACAGATTAACAGGAGAAAATCAAATTTAGTGTCCTATGTATAAGGAATCCACAAAGACATGAAATTCCAAAGACAGGCAACAGGAGGCTTACCTGACATCCTGGGCCAAGGAGAGGAGAAGGAGTCTCAAAGAGGAGGAAGATCATTACCAGATCTGTAAGAGATGTCTGGAAAAAAAAAAAAAAAAGGCTGCCCTGTTATACAGATAAGTTTCTTAGGTGAAAAGGAATCTCTGTTAATAGCTCTCTTTCTGATATAGGTTCTCCTTTACAATGTAAATTGAGGTAGCTGAAGGGGAAGTTAAAAGCTTTTCCTGAATTAGTTGGGCTTTGATTGCATTTTACTCAAAATAGTCTTCATGTCTAAATGATCCATATTGGGGCAGCCTACCCTTGGCCCCCACACATGTGTCACGGTAGCCCTTACACACTAATATATGTACAGCCTTATCCAAAGGACTGCATAAAGTGGTGGAAATTTCAGATATCCTCAAAGACAGGATAAATAGAACATACAAGTATGGTACATTTTATAAAGTCCTCAAATTAATCTGCCTAAAGTCTTAACAGCATTTTTCTATTATCATAGTTAAAAATTTTGCTTAATTCTGGGGTACCTGGGTGGCTCAGTCGGTTAAGTATCTGACTTCAGCTCAGGTCATGATCTCATGGCTTGTGAGTTGGAGCCCCGCGTTGGGCTCTGTGCTGACAGCTCAGAGCCTGGAGCCTGTTCTGGATTCTGTCTCCCTTTCTCTCTACCCCACCCCCGCTCACACTCTGTCTCTGTCTCTCTCAAAAATAAACATTAAAAAAAAAAAAACTAAAAAAAAATTTTTGCTTAATTCTGCACACTTGAAAATTAATATATTATAGGGCTCACTGAGTGTTTATTATTCAAATATTGATTGATAACCAAGGAGAGAAAACTTTCCAAAAGCTACTTATATTAGGATTCTGAATTTATTCATCAGCTTTTGGTGGGTGGGGACACTAAGATGAGGAATCTATAGAGGTGAGACTGTAATGTGAAATGCTGAGGGCATAGCATTCTTTTTGTTATGGCTCTCATTAACCAATGAATTTCACCAAATAAATCAACTGAGATTCTCTTTATAACCATGATACTCCATATACAGGCACATCTGTTTTCAAATTCTAGGTTCTCAGTGTTTGTTGCCTCCTACTAAAACCTCCCTACTTCCCTCCAAAGTTACCTTTCAACCTTTCTTTAAGGAGGATTGATAAGGTAAAAAAAGGAGTGTAAAACCTAGTGGAATCAGAGTCTTTCTAATACAATAAAAAAAGTCAAAGGATTTTAAAAGTATATAACTCTAATATTAGATAATTGATTTAACATTTTTAACGCTTAAAAGTTTTTAAGATTTTTTTTTCTTTTCTTCTTTTTTTTTTCTTAGAGAGAGAGAGAGAGAGCAAGCACGAGTCGGGGAGAGGGGCAGATGGAGAGAGAGAGATCTTAAGTAGGCTCCATGCTCAGAGGGGAGCCTAGGATCATGATCTGATCTGAAATCAAGTCAGATGCTCAACCAACAGAGCCACCCAGGGCCCCCTAAGATTGTTTTAAAATAATTGGAAGCTCCTGGGGCATCTGGATGGTTCCATTGGTTAAGCATCAGACTTCGCCTCAGGTAGTGATCTCATGGTTCTTGAATTCCAGCCCCACAACGGGCTCACTGCTATCACCTTGTCAGCGCAAAGCCCGTTTCGGAACCTCTGTCCCCCCTCTCTTTGCCCCTGCCCTGCTTGCTTGCTCCTGCTGGGAAAATAAGTAAAGTTCTGCACCATAAGATGGCCACGGGACTAACATAAACTCTAGTTCCTAGCTTAGAGACTCTTCTTCCAGGTTCTTCTTCCTGCCCTGCTTGCCATGGGTGCCAAATTACTACTAATGGGGAATGCGGAAGTAACAGAGGATAAATTGTCCCCCATGCTTGTGCTTGGGACTCAGATCTCTGGAGAAGGAGCTCCTCTGAGCCCCAAGGTGTAAAATAAAACTCGGATCCACCAAGATCTCCGAGTGCCACTTGGTTTTTCTGCCAGCGATCCAGCCTGGTTCCGTAACACTCTCTCTCAAAAAATAAATAAAACATTAAAGAAATAATTGAAGTCGCTCAGAAATTTCTCCCCATGAACGGGAGGAGTGAGACAGTGATTATGTACTGCTGAATATGTCCTCTTAATGCATGGATATATTCCCTAGTATTCTTATTATCACTGGCCCTACAGCATTTTCCCTCGCACGCACCTAACTTTTCTTATCATTTTCCTAAGGAGAAAGCTCAAAAATTATTGTGTAAGCTATCCTTCCAGACATATATTTATTTATCCAGGGCAATTTTTAAACAATTTCATGGCTCATAGACATCTGACCTCAAAATTTTGGCAAACTGATAGGCTTGTCCAACGTTTTTGCTCCTGCATTTTTTATTATCTTGTCATCCCTGTATTTTCAGGGTTGAATTTGTTTTGTGTGCAAACTTATATTACTTGTGTTCCCAGGTTTTTCTCTCAAATTGAAAATTCAACTAAAGCTGATGGTTTAAAAAATGGAGATTTTAACTACCCAAGGCATATAGGAGAATCTGTGAGACCTGTCTAATCATATAATCAAGTAATTGAAAACAAACCTTGCTCCCCCTGACCCCCCAAGGGCTTAACTCTAGCTACTACTTTCAGTGATTTAATTTTCTTCCTGTTATGTCATCTCCCACAAGATTGCCTGCAAAACAGGCTTGCCAATGGCATGTGAAAACTGCAGCTGCCTGTTTCCTGATGGGTGGCAAAACAACATTAAGTAGATATGTGTTTTCCTTCTCTTTTAGAGCTGAGAACCTAGTATAGTGCTGCTGCCTTGATTATAATCATTCTTCTTTGATCTACATATTTAAGTGACTTTTGACAAGTACTCTCCTCTCTCTGAATTTCAACTATCTTATCCATTGAATGTAGACAATAAGATCACCCCTAGAGAACTGTGCAATGACATGCATGTGATACAGATTACTAATTATTCCCTAGTATCCATTTTTCCTTTTCTATTTTTAATAATGAAGCCGCTGGGTTTCAGCGGAGCACTAGCCTCCTGGTTAAAGACTATACACCGCAGACTCCCTTGCAACTAGTTAAGACCCCCTAAGTTTCCGCCAGCTAAGGCCAGCTAATTGTGATGGAAGTGACGTGTTCAACTCCTTGGTAGTGTCCTTAAATGAAGTTCCTTCTCCCCTCTGTCCTCTGTCCTCTTTCCCAGGCTCAAATTTAACATTCTTCTGGGTGTGTCTGTGAGGTGTTTCCAGATGAGATTAGCATCTGAATCATGGATCCCCTTCCTTCATAAGGTGGCACCCTCCAATCTGGTGAGGGCCTGAATAGAACAAAAGGTGGAGGAAGGAGGGATTCACCCCCTTTTCCTGCCTCACTGTCTGAGCTGCATCATCTCATCTGATCTTTGGCTTTCAGACTCAGATTTAGACCACTGGCTCCTCTGTTTCTCAAGTCTTCAAATCTGAACTGAATTACCAGCCAGCTTTCCTGGGTCTACAGCTTGCAGATGACAGATCGTGGGACCTCTTGGCTTCCGTAATCATATGAGCCAATTCCTCATAAATATCTCATGACATAGATACAGATCTATTTAAAAAGACACAAGCCCAAAATGGAACCATTTGCCGCCCCCCCCCCCCGCCCCCACCAGAACAGCTAACGGAGACTTACTTTCAATTTCAACCTATCCCAGGAATGTGACCTTTTAAGAGTCAGTCTAAAATTTCCTGATCCACCCTAGTGAGGTCATCTGCATAATAAAAACAAAACCCTATTGTTGCAGTTGCCTTCATCCCAAAAAGGGGTCCTGCCCAGACACAAACCTTTCTTTTCTTTTGCTAATAAGTTCTTGCCCCACCCTCTCATCTGTAAAAACCTTTTATTATGTACAACTCCTCAGAGCAGCTCTCTACCACTGGATGGGATGCTGCCAGGTTCATGAATTGCTACTACTAACTCTGTTTCTCTGGAGAACCTTAATACCCGTAAGCATGCAAATTCTGTGGAAGTACTTATCAGATAAAAGAGCTATTTAATCATGTATTTAAATGTCTGTGATTTCCCTGCTTTAATCTGATTCATCTTTAGGTATCAGATCAAATACGCCTTTCTCTCTGAATTCTTCCTTGATTTTCTTAGGCATTTAGACACTTGCTGTGCTCTGTTTTCACATGATGGGTTATAATGCTTATCACATCCTATTATGTATCTTGTCATTTCTTGGTCTCCCTCAAGTCAAAAGTTTGATTTCCCTAACCTTAGCTCAGGCCCTAACTGGCTTATAGTAGGTGTTCAATAAATATTTTAAAATAAATAACTAATGCCAATAATATCTTCAACCTTTACAATATGTCAACCACATTCTGATCCCACAAGGTAAGGGGCTATTATTTGCCCCAATGCACAGGTGAAAAGCTAAAAATTAAACAACTTGTTCAAAATCATACAGCCAGAGCTTTGCGCAGTGGCGGTATTATAGCCAATGAGGTTTACCCAATGCACGATTATTGCTAATTCAAAATTACACATCCAGTAGGAATCAAGGAAGATTAGACCCGAGGTTTATATGATATCAGTTCATGAACACTTAACCACAACTTTGCACCCCTTCTCAGCTGACGGAGAACATGAACCAACCAGAAGTGCCAAGCACCAACTGTGTGCCTCTTATTGTGCTAGGCACCAAGGTAATAAAAAAGTTATAAAAATCATTACTTCTGGCTCTCAAAAACAGATGTCCTGTTTAAACAGAGGCAAAGAATATACAAGTAAATTCTCAATCGTATGTGATGGGTGGAGGGAGAAAATGACTAAAAATGAAATAAATATCCCCTAATGGTCTCCACCAGTTTCATCTAAATTCATGAAGGGAAATGATGAAGTTCAATGATCTGCCATATGATGGTGGTATAAAAACTCTTCTCTCCATAAGCATATTTATTTCTAGCTTCACTAGAATGATGAACTATTTATTCATGAAAATAGCCTGGTAAGAAAATACACTAAACTATGAGCTAGGATTAGCATAGATTTCCAAAGAAACTAATCATGCCCAAAAACATGGGTCTTTTTGTCACACCATTCTAAGATAAGTCGATTGAAGATCGTCGAAGAAGTACTGGATTATATTTCATTTATTCAGACCCAGGAAGTGGGTTAGTGCCTCAGGAAAACTTGCGCTCATATTAAGCCAAATTGTTATAGGTGCTGAATGAGTACTGTCTAATATACTGCATACTAACTGAAAGGTCATAAAACAAAGAGTAATCACAAATTGCCTGGCATTTAGGTGAAAATGCTCAGACTACAAGAATTTACAAAACAGATATAATGCAAAAGTGATGACTGTGCCAGATTATTTCTATAAACCGAAATGCAGAAAATCATAACTCTCTTATAAATGGGAGGGCCAAGATGTCAAATAAAACAATAGTTTGAGAAGTTATCCTCCACCTATCTAGTATTTGGGTTTTTTTATATAACTATACGCACTACGCACATAGTATCATTTTCATGATTCATTCAACAAAATAGTTAGTACTCACTCTCCGGAAGGCATTAGAAATAGGTAGAAATAGGGGCACCTGGGTGGCTCTGTCAGTTGAGCATCTTTTGATATCAGCTCAGGTCATGATCTCACGGTCATGACATTTAGCCCTCCCTGCATGGGGCTCCGTGCTGAGCGTGGATCCTGCTTGGGATTCTCTCCCCTCTCTCTCTGCCCCTCCCCGACTAGTGCTCTCCCTCTCTCAAAAATAAATAAACTTAAAAAAAAAAAGTAGATAGAGACCAAAGACTTTGTCTTGTAGAATGTTACACACATTAAATCATTTAATTAAGAGTATGCCATGGCTATTATAGGCTGACCATGTCCCCTCAAAAGACCTCCTTCCCCCATAAATATGACTTCATCTGGAAATACATTCTTTGTAGATGTGATCAAGGTAAGGTCATTAGAATAGGCTAATTCAATATGATTAGTGACCTTATAAGAAGAGAGACACAAAGACAGATAAAAAAGAAGGTGCTTATGTGAAGATGAAGGCAGAGACTGGAGGTAGGCTGTCAAAAGCTAAAGAACTACTGGGACTATCAGAAGCTAGAAAAAACAAGGAAGGATTCTTCCCAGGATCCCTTTACTGACCCTGAATTTTCAGACTTCTAGACTCTGGAACTGAGAAAAGGAACTTACTGTTTTAAGAGAAAGAGAGAAAGAGAGAGAGAGAGAGAGAGAGAGAGAGGCCAACCAGCTGACATTTCCTTGGTGCTTAATGTGTGTCATGCTTTGAAGTAGGAGCTATTCATAATGTATCTTTTTTGTTTAAGTTTCTTTATTTATTTTAAGAGAGAAAGAGTGAACAAGGGAGGAGCAGAGGGAGAGAGAAAATCCCAAGCAAGCTCTGCACTGTCAGTGCAGAGCCCACGGGGGCTAGATCCCACAACCACCCTGAGCCAAATTCACGAGTCGTTTGCTTAATCAGCTGAGCCACTCAGGTGCCCCCAAAATTTATCTTATTTAAAGATGGTGTAGTTCTGTACTTCAGAGCCTGGTCTCACATGCCAGCTGTTTGCCCTTGGCCAAGTCAGATAACTTCTCTGTTCCTCAGTTTATTCACAGGGTTGCCGTAAGGATTAAATATGGTAAGACATGTAAAGTGTTCACATTATCACTATCTTGGTCTTCCAACTCTCAGAGGTAGCGGCCAAAAGAGCATATGCCTCAGTATCTGTGAGACCTGAAGTCATATCTTGTTCCACTAGTTTCTATTTTGTGACCTGTGGCTAGTGTAGTCAACAATTTGCACTTCAGTTTCTTCATAATTAAACTGAGGACGATACCTATTTTTCAAGACGGTTTTAAGGATGAAAGGTAATGAACTCAATTTGCCTATCACCATGCCTGGCAAAATAAAAATTCTCATAGAATAGAAGCTGTTATTGTTAAGAAAATTGCATTGCCCTTGGAGCTCACTACTTCAATTTCAAATTCCAATGGTTGTTCAGAAGCTATTTATATTTTAATAAAAAATTCTGATTGCATGTTCATAATCTTTCATGATTAAAAGCATATACATCCATAATCCCACAGCCCACCAAGCTTATATCCCTAAACCCTTGAGCAAGTTTTTCTTCTATATTACCTTTTATTCTGCACTATTTTTAAAGGCATACCAGATGTCTGAAGGGTGAAGGGGTCAGTTAAAACTACTGTTCAGTGTCAGACATGGTAAATTACTTATCCTACACAAACATGTTCTTAACATCCAGATGCATTTTGCATAGCTGTTGCTTGCTTAAAAACCAAAGATAAAAAAAATATTTGAGATACTCAGTTTTATGACTTATATGAGATTAACTTAGAAATACTTATTTTCATGAAAATATTTCATGAAAATATTAACTTGGTTTGGTTTCAGTTTTATAATTCACTTTAAGATCATTTTATTCTATATAAATTCCACCTGTCTTTAATTTAATTAAAAGCAATTAATATTTACTAAGGATTTACTGTGTGCTAGGTCCTGGGAATAAAAATACAAAAATGGTATACCCCTTGCTGTCTAAGAATCTGAATCTATTGTCACAGATAAATTGGAGACTTTGATTATCACTAGAGCAGGGTCATTATATATTTGGTACACTCTGTAAAAGTATTCAAAACTATTAGTAATCAAAAAAAAAACCCAAAAAACAAAAAACTATTAGTAATTATTATTACAAAAACAAGATTAATTCTATTGATCTTTGACTCAAAATATACAATTCTAATATAACATAAAGTTGTACACAACTTAAGGTCTTTTTATAATTAGTTGTAAGTATATATGCAGGTTCAAATGCTCTAGTTAATTTTGTTTGTGTACTTCCTTGCTTGCTTGCTTTTTTCTATTTTAGTTAATTAATTCCATCAGTGTTTTATGGCTGGGTAAGAGGGTATAGTGTTGAATCTGGGGCACTACAGAAATCCTTGTCAATGAAGAATCATCTAGGTTGTCAGAAAATTTGAGTACTTTCCTCACATAGGGGGAAAATATTTTAAAATAGAAAAACTCACAAAAATATTTTAAAATGGGTTGTAACTTATCTCATACCATAAATATGTGGTTGACATCCAACAGATCGTCTATATTTATTGAATAAAACCATCTTCCATATTTAGTTATCAGAGCAAGGTATTTGAAAATAGGTAACAAATATAGGAAAGTGAATAAAGCAGTTCTAAATGTCATCCAGCCTCCCATTTGAAAGACTTGAAAAAAGATGACTGTTCCCTCACTGTACCACAGACTGAGTGTCCCAAGTCTTAGATGAAATTAATCTGAAAAATGAAGGTCAAGATGTAAAGGTCAAAATGACACTCTACTCTTTTCATAGTGTTTATGCATTATACCAGATAGTTTTCATATGATCATTTCTTATCATCTAAAAAAAATATTCTGGAATGCAGGATAGCTCTTCTTATATTCATTTTACAATGAGAAATCTAACACTCAGAGAAAGAATTTTTACAAGGTTACATAATTAGTAAATGGAAGTATAGAAAGTAAGGTTCAAGACTTTTGACTCTATAATGTAATCTGGTAAAAATATGTAGGTCATTTTTTGACCATTTTAACTTCTGGGCTACTTATACTCTCTCTAGCATACTAGTTCTGTTTTATGTGCTAGACAATTCCAATATACTTTTTTAGATTATTCTTCCCCATCTTGGCCTCTCTCTTTCAGTGTTGATGCCAACTCACCTGCTACAGTCACTCATCCCCATGGCTCCACCTCAACCTTATCATTTCCAGCTATGGTGACTGTCCTGTGTCTTTGTTCCATGCACACCCTTCTCTGACCAGCACCCCCTTTCTTTCCAGCTTACTCTATATTCCAATTCTACTAGTCCTTATGTAGCATCATGACTTAAATCCATTGATCCTACTCTTTTTTTCTCCTTGAAGGGCTCAAAAATTACAGGCATTATCTTCTTTATACCCAGAACTCTCGTCTCTCTCTTTTTTTTATCATACTACTAGATTGATCTGAAAAAAAATAAAAGTGAACAATGTTAAGAATTTATAATATACCCCATTGGCACAAGGAACTGGGAAAAAATAATTCTATCTTTCCAGCCTGCTGAGAAGTAGATGACTGCATCCTCATTTTACTTGAGAGAAAACTGATCCTCATGGGATTAAGTGACTTGCCCAATGCAATAATTAATTTGTGTCAACTTGACTGGGCTAAAAGAAGCCCAGATAGCTAGGAGAACATTATTTGTCGGTGGATCTGTGAGGGTTTCCATAAGAGATTAGCATTTGATTGGTAAACTGAATAAAGATCACCCTCACCAATGTAAGTAGGCTTCATCCAACCAATAGAGGGACTCAATAGAACAAAAGGGCAGAGGAAGGGTGAATTTGCTCTCTTTCTTGAGCTGGAAGATCCATCTCTCCTGCCCTCAGTCATTGTTGTTTCTGGTTCTTGGGTCTTTGGGTTTGAAATGGAGCTACACCAATGTCTTCACTGGGCTCCAGTTTGCAGACGGCAGATTGTGGGACTTCTCATCCTCCATAATCACCCAAGACAGTCAGTCTCTCATAATAAATCTCTTTCTATGTATCTCTCTCTATAAATACCTATATCTATATATACTCACATAAAGATAGATATCCTATTGATTCTGTTTATCTGAAGAATTCTAACAACACCCAATGTCAAAACAATTTAAACCTAACTTCCCTACAGAGACAAAACTTAGTGAAAAGATTACCATTTTAGGAATCTAGAAACCCCTAGATTGCAATTCAAAAGCAGACTCTGTGAATTAGTTTAATAGACTAAAAGCACTTGAAAAAATAACTGCAGATAATAAGCTATGTTGAGAATATTAAAAATAATGTCTTTTCATCTATTTATTCATACAGAAGATAGATTCAATATCTTTGGTTTAGAAATTTGGAGGATAGGATTATCAAATTCAAAGCAATTCATCATACGGTAGGAGAAACATAGATAGATTGTATCTATATATCTATGTCTTTGTCTTTATTTTTATCTATCTTTATCATGTTTATCTTCATCTTCTCTGGAGAATCTGGAAAACCCTGACTGATACAGGGACAAAAAAATAATTTTGTAATGAAACCAGCAAAAGTTTACTGTAGTTTGGGGGAATATTTTAGTGATAGTTCTGAAGGTAAATTGCCATATTTGAAGGAAGGTTAAAAAGTAGAATCAACAGAATTTGGTGGCAGATTTAATGTGGAGGAAACCTAGAAGTGATTAAGTAAAAACATGGAGTTTCTGGTTACATCTATTTGGACTAGAGTGTTACTCATCAAAATAAATTCTGACTTGATTTCAGAGATTTCTCCAAGACCCTCTAGAGAAGAAGAGATGTAGGCAAAACAGTAGGCTCTGTCAGTCTGAAATTCAGAAGAGAAGTGTGGGACAGAGGTATAATTGGTGGGTCATTGGGATACAGCCAATGATTAAAGGTACAAGAGGTAAGGTGGGCAGAGAACAAAGAGGAAGAAGAAAAGGGAGGCCCCAAATCGAGCTGAGAAACTTCAACAGTAAGAAGTCTTGGGTTCTACATTATTCTTGATCCAAATACATCACACCACAAAGAGCCCAGGCCTGTTTCCCAGATTTCATGCTAAAGTTGGGACAGTTTTAGCTAAAAGAAAGAACTGAGTTTGTCAGACACAATGGCTAACATTGGCCAACTTTATCGAATTTCTAATATATTGTTCTCTCCAAAGACACTTCACAGGTAGAGTAAACTCAAAGGTTTCCTCTTCCACAACGTCCCTACTGATCACCTCCCTCTTCCCTGGGTGCTCATCTTTTGAGCATATACCTCTGTTAGAACTGTTGAGGATTTCTACTCTGCCTGTCCAAACAGATGTTTTTGTTCTATAATGGCAGTAGCCATAGCAATTATCTGTGTCCCCACTACTCGTCTGGCATTTACTGGATATTCAAAGAGCCGTTATGAAATAAGTTCATGAAATCTTGTAAGTGTATTCTTTATTTTACCATAGCTATTATTGCTAGAGTCTTCAGAGCACAAATATTTTAGCAAAAATTCCACTTCCAAATCAACTTTCTAAAGGCTTTTAAGGCAGAGTATGAAGTGCCATAAATCTACATTCAATCTACGCATTTTTCTTACATAATGTGTTTCCCTTAATGATAACATTTTAATCAGTACTTTGTGGATCCTTCCACGAAGGTCGTTTGCTTCTGATCTCAGCAATCCATCTCTTGTGCAGCAGAAGACCTTGTATGATGGCTCAGGTACATCAGAAAGCCAGAGCCCAGGAGTTTGGCAACGATAATGGAAAGGAGGTGTGCTCTACACCGTGTCAACTTATCACCATCTAAGAAGAGAAAGTAATTTGAAGGCTTTCATTCTGTTTGTGGACAATGAGGTCAGCATTAAACATTTTATAGAACTGCCCCCAAAGTGACCTCCTCTAACAACTTTTCCTCAATCTGTCAGGTTCTATGTGTTCAAAATAAGAACTGTGCATTCTACATCTCTACTCAAGGTTACTGAAAATCCTCTTTTGAAAGTGCATCAATGGTTTTAAAAATACACATGGAGAGAAAACTGAAACATGCATTTTCTAAGAAAAACAGAATTAAAAAGCTTCTTCCTTGTTGTTTTTTGTGGAGTTTTGTTTTTGTTTTTTTTTTGTTTGTTTGTTTTTGTTTTTTGTTTTTTAAGATGGAATCAGCTTTGATGTGATGGGTGCACTGAACATGTCAGGCAGAATGCTATCAAAAGAAATAGTTTGAAGCCGTTCCTGGGGGAATTTATATTTTGATGTCCAACTGTCCTTGTCTTACATAAAAGTATTTGGTTTAGACAAAAATTTACTTTGACCCAGAAATGACAAACATGTACAATTAATGTAAAAACAACAAATCTAGGCCTTGGAATAGGGGACTTTGAACTCTTTGAATAAAGGTAGTTCAAATAACCTGACCATATATTGCATTTGTAAGAAACCCCAATTTGTAAACTGGGAAAAAAAAAATTCTTTCACTAGGTGATCTGAGAAAATGGCAAATCTGGAAACTGAATCTTGAGTATTCTTTTCGTCACTGAAAGATGACTAAAATCCACTGCTTCAGCAAAGATAAAGTCCACATT
The DNA here is from genome assembly GCF_016509475.1 of Prionailurus bengalensis. Taxonomy (NCBI): domain Eukaryota; kingdom Metazoa; phylum Chordata; class Mammalia; order Carnivora; family Felidae; genus Prionailurus; species Prionailurus bengalensis. Next base: position 191,804,319 of record NC_057344.1, read on the forward strand.
GCTTGACTAAACATCTTAAGAAGTTAAAGAAATACCTCTGTCTCTCTCTGTCTCCTTTTCTTCTTTAACAAACCAATTGACAAGAAAATGAGAGCAAAACAATTCTTGTTAGAGACCAGAGATAATTGTCAACCCACGCTGTTTTTCCTTACATTTTTGTTTTGCCTGAAGCTAACCTCATCTGTGAGTAAGGACCCTTGTGCATGCTAAAGAAACCAAATCCTTTCTGATTATAATCAAACAAAAACAACATTTCATATATGAGACTTCAGTAACCACTGGGCAGCAAATATGCCCTTTCAGTGGGCAAGACCATCCAAATCTCAGACAAATTTCCTGTCTGACTTGACATGCACAGAAGAAAATGATATGGAGCCTTAAACTCAGCCCCATGGCTTTGCCTGGGGAACTTGGCTGGAGCAGTTGCCTAAAGCAGAAATGCTTCTGAAAGAGAACTTTTCAACCTCTTTTCTTCTTTCTTTTCTTTAACAGCAAATTCCTGCCGACCCCTGCTCAGCCTGGAGGCATTTGTCTAACAAGTGGAGGCACATCCTCAAAGGCAGAAAGAGAGATATAAACCCTTGCCCTGGAGGATTACAGTAGGAGCTGAGGGAACTGACTGGAGGTAGGGGAATGAGAGGGGAAGCTTCCAGCTTCATGCACAGTCATTTGCTAACCTCCAGCAGACAGACCACCAAAGAGCAAACAGGAGCATGGGAGCAGGTGAGGGGGGACCTGGGGGAAGAAGATAGAGGTGGGCTGCGGGGACAGGAGAGGAGGGGCCAGGGCCGTGGTCCCCAGTCATTGTATTTCTCTTGGAAAAAAATGCACATCTAGGAAAGGAGCTAATGTACAAGATGAGGAATCCCGCTTAATGTCAGTGTGTTCTATATTTGGGGTTTGCATTTATTTTATGTCTCAATACGATGGAGAAGGGCCAGCCATCCTCATCCTGACAGTGCCCACACGTTTAACTCCGTATAAACCATGCCAGTTTTCTCAGTGATGTGCAAAATCCAAGGCATTCCCATTTGACAAAGCTCCTGCTATCCTAGAAAATGAAGTCACAGAATAGGGTTATAAAAATGGGCTCTATTTTCAAGGTTCATGTTTAAAAATTAAAAGGATGTAATAAGCACCTCTTCTAATATTATCTAAGCAGACACATACTGGGAGAGTATGCTTAACTTCATTTGCAAATAATGCCCAAGTAGAGAAGAGCAGGCTGGAGCACATGAGGTCTCCCATCTTCCTGCTCCTGGGGCACAGGACCAATCCCTCTCCACACCTCACTACCATCTTCGGCCTCACCTGGAGAGGCCATGAATCCAGGTACAGGGAAGAAGGCTCAATCGGCTGAGTCAGCCTGTGTGCTGGGAATCATCCTAAGTGTCCTGTGATGAGTGATGAGATGGTGAGTGGTGGCCCTTCAATACTGCTTAATGGCAGGAAGAACCTACCTCTGCGAACTGCTCACCACCCTCCCAACAGAGAAAGTTGCTTTTTAGTAACCTTGCCTTCTCACAGTGCATAGGACTGGGCTACACTGAAGGAGTCTGAAAGCCATCTCCAAGTGTCGCCTTTCAGGCTGCAGAACTGAATTAACTGAAACAAAATCCACTCATGAATGCAAATGCACACTCTCTCCTGCACACACAAGGTAGTCAGGAAAAATAGTGACCTTTATAAAGCTGTGCCCCAGGCCCAGTGTTGATGCTGGCTAGCAGAGGCTGCTTAGAGCAGCGGTGGATGATGTGAATGCTGTAGCCCAGCTCCTGGGTGCCCACCTGGGCACCGAAACCTGCTCCATCACTCACTATTTGTATTCCGTCATTTAAGTCTCATTTTCTCACCTGTAGAAGAGATCATCACAGCACTTATGATTATAGTTGTCAGGAGGACTAAATGGCTTAGTTCGCATGAAGGTGTTCAGGAACACGCAGGTGCATAATGAGTATCTACTAAGAGCTGTGAATAGGATATGTTCACTCCTCACCGTAACTTAAGCCAGTATCTATTATTGGCCCATTTTACTGATTATCGCTGAGACTTAGTGCACATCTTGAGCCAGTAAGGAAGCCGCCTGTGTCACATCATGCATAAAAAGCTAGGTGGAGGTTCAAAGGCAAGCGTGTAAGACTGGAATGTCTTCTACACTGATTAATTTTTATTTTCCCACGTTATTGACACCATCCCAGAACAAGTTGGAACTGATGCAAAACTAAAGGGGAAAAATGCAATGCACAGCATTTTTCACCTTTTTTCTTTTTCTTTTCCTTTTTAGGAAACAGGAATAGAGAAAGCTGGACAGTTTATTTTACTTCATTTTACTCATCAGCTTCCCTTTTGTCTCCTCTGGCTCCCTATCTTTCTCTCTTCTCCTTTGCTCTCTTTCTAATGATAAAATGATCTGACATAACACAAAATGCAAATTATGAGCTACCGCCTTAAATTGTTCCAGTTCATTTAGCTCACCACGAGCATTCATTACAGCTAATTATCCTAACAGATTTTTATTATTCATAATTATTTTTTCATCTTGTAATGATCATAAATTTTAAAAATTCTGGCCATCACAAGTCACCATTCATGCTTGTCAGGGATTTTTTTTTCATTTTTCCTTACAAAACATTTAGATGCTCATTATCATTGATATATTTGTAGGTTGGTATTACTCATATCGAATAAAGCCCTTTCGGGGTATTCGCAGTGACTTCAGAAACACAGCAGTTCTGAGGCCTAATGACAAACTGATGCTGTGCTTAATTTTAGAAAATCAAATTAACCTCCTCTGATTAAATGTATGGCAGGTTTCACTGTGTTAACTCTGTCAGGTTCAGGACTCCAGGCAGAGAGAGATACTTCCTTAACTCATCACTATGCAGAAAGTTTTTTTTTTTTTTTTTTTTTAAGATCATCTTCCCAAACTGGCACACAAGGCAAGTACCAGCATTCCCCAGGAATGAGAAAAGTATGAACAACCACCACCACCACCACAACCCAAAACCTCTTTCTGTTAATCAGGTAAGTGTATTTGCACCATCAGTGATCCCAATCAGGGGTAGCAGGTGCACATCTCAGGCCACACGAAGCATATCTTATTTCATTATTTTCTTTAGATCAACTTAGTTGGTTCAATTGCCCATTCCTTGTCTAGCTCGTGAGAATTTCAGCTCTTCTCAGTATATCACATTCTTTGAAGTGCCAAGGGCTCTTGAAGGGCACCCTGCTGGGGTGGTGTCAAGATCAGGGACCTATTCAATGCCGAGGTGTCAGGTGGATGTCTCTGGTGGCCTATCGCTCACCCTCACTCCCTCCCCCCCACATGCCTCTCCTTCATGGTTCTATCAGTTTGGTTTCTCTGCCACGACTGAGGCAGAAATTTTTGACTTAGCTGGGAGTCCTGGAAACAGAATTCATCCTCCTGGTGACCCCCCCCCCGGTGCTAGAACATCCTCAGTGTTATCTTAAGTAGTATCAGTCCCCTTCTTCAGCTAGACCTACAGCATTCACTTCTCTGTGGCACAGTGTGCAGGAATTCACCAAGAGGCAGTCTCTTCTCTGTCAACATTCTCATCTTAAGGAGATCTGCTCCAAGTGCAGGGCATGAAGTAGCCTCTAATTACTCAGGATTCCTAAATGTGAATCGCAAGTTCTCACCTATTCTCTGAGCTTCAGACTGTATACTGTCTCAATATCTCTTCTTATGTATCTAATAAACATTCCAAACTTTGCATGCCTAAATGAAAATACTGATTAGCTTTCCAAAACCTGCTTCTTTATAGTTTCTCCATTCCAGTAAATGGCGCCCTGCCTTCTCACTCACTAACTTGGCCTGAGAGTCATTCTTGATTCCTTTCTCTCTTTTCCACAGCTCAGCAATCTGTCGGCAAATCCTACCAACACTGTCTCCAAAATACGGTCAGCATCTGACTGCTTCTCATGATCGTCCCTGACAAAATCCTAGAGCAAGGCCCACCACCTAACACCTGGACACCTGCAACTCGTTTCCAAAGCCTCAACTTGGGGCACTCATACTCCATTCTCTGTGCAAGGCAGATCCTTCTAATGCATAGATCAGATCATGGAGCACTTTGGCTTCAAACATTCCAGTTACTTTTCACTGCACTTAAAATCCAAACTGTCCTTTCCTGAGAGACCGTATGATGCGGCCCCTGACTTCCTCATCTGCTGCTGTACCTTCTGCCTCTTTCCCCCTCATCCACAACATTCCAGCCATACTAGCCTCCTCCTCATCCTTAAATAGAGCTTATTTACCTGTCCAATAATATGTACTGGTCCAGGTGTTGTAATAAAATACAGGTCTTTTTTTTTTCATTTAATCCTTGCAACATGCATTTAATCCTAATTTTTAAATTAGGTACCATTATTATTGCTATGTTACCAATAAAAAATAGAAGCTTAGAAAACATATACTATTATGTGGTTGATCAGGATGAGAGAAATATGAGGCAGATAAGAATTTTAACACAGGTTGGTTGAGGTGGTGTCCTGGCACTATTTCCTCTGAGTCAGACAATTTCAAATAGAGGGGTTTCCTCCATACTTCACCATACTGCAAAGCTTTGTCTCACAAACAGTCAGTCTTCCTACCCACACTGGCTTCATCAGTTACTCTTCTTAACCCTGGGCATCTTTTTCACTCAGTCACTTAGAAATTACAAGTCCAAAGACAACTGAAATAGATTAAAGCAAAAAGAGAAAGACAATGAGATAGAGAGTAAAACAGAGACAGAGAGAGGTTGGGAGAAAGAAAGATGTTCTTTGAGGCTGAACATACTCTATCAAAAACTAGAAACAACTGAAGTTTCCATCAACAGAAGAAGGATATGTACATTATGGTTCCTCTTCATTAGTGATTCTCAACGGAGGGCAATTTTGAACCCCAGGAGACATTTGGCAATATCCAGAAATGTTTTTGCTTGTCCCATCTGGGAGGCAGGGAGATCTAGTGGGTAGGGTCCAGGTACGTTGCTAAACATTCTACGATGCACAGGAAAGGCCCCCACAATAAAGAATTATCCAGTCCAAAATTTCAGGAATGATGATGTTTGGAAATCCTGCTTTATGATGGAATTTTACATTGCTAACAAAAAACATTTGAAAAGATTATTTCATTACATGGGTACAAAGCATGAAGATACGTAATGATAGATGAAAAAATGGAAGACAAAATGTATATGCTTTGATTTCAAGAAAACTATGCAACACATATAACTTCTGTAGAAAAAGAAGACCCAACAGAGATACACCCAAATAGTAACAACAATTATCTCTGGGCAATAACATGGCAATCATTATTTTATTCTTTGTGCCTTTCCTTAGACTCCTTCAAATGAACATGTATTACTTTAGGCATTTTTTTTCTTTTAAATACTTCTGAATTTGTGTCTCCAGCTTTGCTCAGAAGGCAGATGAAAACTGTCCCTGGGGGCTTTCCTGGACCTTCAGTAAATAGTGAAATATCTGAATCAGCCATATCTAAGAATTTCTTTATTTGTTGATAATAGTTACGGAATTTCACTTACAAAACATGAAGTTCCTCACAAGCACTACAGATCAGTCTGCAAGCCGAATCTGACTTATATAAACGAAACCCACAAAAAGCCCAAAGGGACGGTCGTCCCAGAAACACAGAGATAGGATGGAGGCTACAGGTAGCCTTGCTGCACTCAGGGACCAGGTCTTCAGAGAGGACACGCCAGGAGGGCCGAGGTGGTGACTACAGTACAGACTTGGAACAAGCAGTTGATGTACCGGGAGTGTCTCCAGTAGCAATACAGGGAGACCTGTGGCAGGGGTGGCCCCTGGACTCCTTCAGGCTGCTCCAAGTGTCCTTAAACTTATTGGTCAAGAGAGGAAGTTAGAGATGTCACCATCTCTCTTATTTATGTATTCTGTCAACATTTAACCTGTGCTCATGATGTCAGTGAGCATTTTGCAAGGCACTGGAAATACAAAAATGCATGTGTGCAGAAAATGATAAAACAATGAGAGAATGAAGAGATAACATTATTCACAGGGTATTTTGGAAGCCCTGAGAAAGAGGAGCATGTAACTCAACCAGGCTGGTGTTTGGGGAAGACTTTCTGGAGGAGATGCTACCTGAGACCAAAGACAGATGAAGGGGAGGAGAAGCCAGGCCACTCCCGGCTGAGAGCATAGTACTTGCAAGGCATGGAGATATGCTAGAAGCCGCACTCTAATTTCAGACCTTGGAATCAATGCTGGCTTAACTACAATCCTTTAAATATCATCTGCATGAGTTTTGTCCTATCCATGCGCCACAGTTACTATTACATACTTAAGATTTCCATATGAATCCAACTCACATTTTTAACAGAAATAAATTTGCTTATAGATTAACTGTATATCCCATTCCACTGAAGAAAAAGCAACTCAGTTTGCAACAGAGTATGCATAAAAATATAGTGAAAAGTAAGCAATATTGCTAAATTATAGCTAGATATTGTTGGCTGCCAAAGATAGCTGAGTCTGGTCTTCTTTTTTGAAAAGGGAGAGGTGCAGGCATTGACAAAGTATTAAAACATCTAACTTAGAATTTAGACTCTCTAAACAGGAGGAAAAGAATTGGAAAGGGAATAACATCACACAATGTTATTTACTATTATATGAAACCAGATTCCTAAGAAACCAACAATTATCTAACTTACTATCTAAAAATCAACTCCTGCAACCCCATCAAGAATTCTGTTGGAAATACTACTGTTCTAGTGCAGTGCTTCTCGAACTCTGAAGTGGATTCGAATCATCCAGAGGTCTGGTGAAAATGAGGATTCTCACTCCATAGATGTAGGGTAGACCCTGAGATTCTATATTTCTGATAGGTTACCAGGTCATGCCCATGCTGTTGTTTGTGGGACCACACCAAGGGTAGCATGGTTGTAGATGTTACTACATACATGACTAGGAAGGAAACACAAGGAAGGTCGTGCTCAGAGAAAGGCGTAGTTTTAATTTGTGGGAAGGAGGAGATGAAGTCCTCTCGGGTCTAGAGTGTTTCACCAGCAGAGGAATTGATTGGTCAGCATTAACACTTTATGGCACTGAATTATAGTGATTTGAGGTCAGAAACCATTAAACACACACAAATGCACACACTTCAGTATGTCCTTTAAGAGGGAGGAGGAGTGAGGTCCTACCTGGCCTGTTCAGCATTTCTCAGCTGGAAATTGCCAAATCTCCCCGTAAGGGGGCCCTAGTTGTTGGTAATGTCACTAGGTTCTAAGAAAAACTCTAATGAGGAACAACTCTGACCTTCTTAAATACAGTTGGTCCTGGAATAACATGGAGATTAGAGAGATCGACTCCCCGTTGAAAATCCATGTGTAGCTATGGACTTCCCCCAAACCTGACTACTAATCACCTACTGCTAACCAGAAGCCTTACCGATAACATAAGCAATTGATTAACACATATTTTGTATGTTATATGTATCATGTACTGTATTCTTGCAATAAACTAGAGAAAAGAAAATCATAAGGAAGAGAAAACACATTTATAATATTATACTGTACTTACTGAAAAAAAATATACTTATAAACGGACCCACAGAGTTCAAGCCCATGTTGTTCAAAGGTCAGCTGTATACTCTTACTCTAAAAAAAGTGACTCTATTTTTGGATTACCCATGTCTTTCAATTGGATCTTGTACATTCACTGTACAGCCCCACTCAGGCTTTACTCGGAACACATTAACTGAACTTTTACAAGGAATGCTGGGGAGAAGAATAACAGAAGACAAGTGACAAAGTTCAGATGGGAAGCTTTCTCAATGTTATGGAGAGAGAGCAGCAATCATATCCCCTGGGTCCACAACAGCTATGCAGCAGCCAGGCAAACCTAGATCTGGTACAGTTGGCCAAAACACAGAAAGCAAAACCAATTCAGGCCTCCAAATCCAGGAGTAATAGTAATGTTTGGTCACCAATGGGCATCTAATTAGCCTGGCGATTTCCTCTTCATGCCCTGGAGTCGTGACCCTGGGCACAGTTGTAACCTTGGACAGTCATCACAGACTCCATCTCCCTAAATTCAAAAGTCATTTGTCAGCTCTCAGCCTATGCCAGGTGACACCAAAACAAGCCATTTTAATCTCCTCAGGCAAACGGCCAGTCAGCTAAATGTGAAATAATCACCCAAACTGATGTTTAACTGAATTGACTAGGTGTCTGGTAACTTTTTTTTTCCCTTTACTCTTCTGAATTGACAGGTCAAATTAGTCAGAAGAAATTTCCAGCCCCAGGGAGACAAAGCCTAAATTATTTCTCCACGCTCTTTCCAAGGGAAGGTTAAAATGACCCACCAGAGGCACGTGGGTGGCTGTCAGTGGAGCGTCTGACTCTTGATTTCAGCTCAGGTCATGATCCCAGGGTTGTGAGAACAAGCCCAGTGTCAGGCTCTGCACTAAGCATGGAGCCTGCCTGGGATTCTCTCTTTCTCCCTCTGCCCCTCTCCCCAGCTCATGGCCTCTCTCTCTCTCTCTCTCTCTCTCTCTCTCTCTCTAATACAATACAATACAATACAATACAATACAATACAATACAATACAATAAAAATCACCCACCACAAAGCTCACTGCCACTTTCACTGCATTACTAAAGTCACACTCAAGAGAGGCAAAGATAAATCAGTTTTAACAAATAATTCATTAGAGTTTACTATCCACTAGATACTTTCCTAAGCTCTTTACTGACATTAACTATTTCAATGCTCTTCACAATCCTTGAGGAACCTTACCAACCCCATTTTACAGATAAACAAACTGATTCACATAGAGGTTAAATCACTGAGAGAAAAGCAGAAAGCTAGTTAGTGCTAGAGCCAGAATCACTCCAGGATACCCAGGCTCCTGGCCACTAGTGCTACACTCTTTGACCTCAGACCCACTGTGGTCAGATCACACACCTAAGTTTATAGACATCCTCCAGACATTCAGAAGTCTGAAGATACTAATGAGCTGGAAGTCATGGAGCCAGCAGTGGCCAAGACAGCGAGATGTTTTTGCAGAAGAGATCTGATAGGATTACAGTTGCCCTCCATAAGCATTGACAAGGTTATTATTTATAGAATTAACATATTATGAGATTTCTCCAGCAGGCCAGGCTGGATATAATGAGGAAAAATAGATATGATATTCCATTCACTCTGTTTGCTTATTTTTTCCTTCCTCCACTCAAAATTATTGTGAGCATGACACAGTAGTTAAGAGCTGGGTCATTAAAGTTGAGCAGACAGGGGTGTAGGTGGTTAATGTTCTCATGTTTAAAAGCCGCAGTTGCCATGTTTTCTCTATCCATTCATCGAAGGACATCTATGTTGTTTTCATATCCTGTCTATTGTGAATACTTAATGAACATGGGCATGCAGATATATGTTTGAGATTCTGATTTTATTTCCTTTGAGTGTATACCCAGAAGTGTGATTGCTGGATCACATTGTAGTTCTATTTTAAATTTTTTTAAGAACTGCCATGTTGTTTTCCATAATGGCTGTACCAATTTATATTCCCACTAACAGTTTACATGGATTCTCTTTTCTCCACATTCTCACCAACATTTGTAATCCTTTGTCTTGCTGATAATAGCCATCCTAACAGGTGTGAGGTAATACTGTATTATGGTTCTGATTTGCATTTCCCTGATGATTAGTTGAGCACTAATGTTGCCCATTTGTATGTCAAAAATGTCTACTGGATGATACACACACACACACACACACACACACACACACACACGGGAGTACTGTTCAGCCATAAAACAAAAAGAAATCTGGCCATTTGCAAAAACATGCATGAATGTGGAGGGCATTATGCTAAGTGAAATAAGCTAGACAGAGAAAGAAAAATACTGTCTGGTATCACTTATATGTGAAATCTGAAAAAAAATTAATGTCAATTTCATATAAACAGAGAACAGAAAGAAACAGAATGATGGTTGCCAGGGCTGGTGGAAAGGAAAATGGGGAGATGTAGGTGAAAGGGTACAAATTTTCTAGTGGACAGAGGCAAGGGCAATACATCACATTTACATTTACAATACATCACAATTACATCACCTATGTAAATATATGATGAGTTTTATGGTGATAAGTGCTATGGAGAAAATAAAACAAGGAAGGGGGATAGAGAACATTGTAGTGTGGTCACTATGCTATATAGGGTGATCAGGGAAGGTCTCTGAAAGGTGGCATTTAACCTGTAGACTATACAATCATGAGCCAGAGAAGAAGCAGCCAAAGATATAAGAGGCAATAAGAGAGTGGATCCCAGGAGCCACATGAAGGTGATATGACAAAGAGGATGCAACTACCAATTTTCTTAAATGTTGCTGATATACAGACTCATAATAGATATTGGAGTTGACAATGAGAAGGTAACTAGGGTAGGTCAACAGTAATGAGTTGCTGTAATGAAATGATGAGGACAGAATCTGAGGGGTGGGTTCAAAAAAGGTCAGAGGAGAGGGAAGGAAGATATAAGTATAAATGACTCACTGAGATTTGCTGTGAGGGGAGCAGAAAATGGAGCTTTGGCTAAAGAGGAATGTGAGGTCAAGGAGTAAATTTTTTTCCTTCTCTCTTTTTTAGATGGCACATGACAGCATATTTATATGCTGATATGAACGATTCATCAAAGAGAGAAAAATTAATAGTACACAAAAGAGAGAAAAGGATTGCTGGAACCTTCCCTGAAGTGGAGAAGAGGGTATGGGATCCACTACAAAAGGGGTGCAGTTGGACTCAAAGAGAAACATGGATATTTCATCCACAGTGATAGGAGAAAATGCAGGGTAAAATGGGCTCACGTCCAGAGAGGATAGAAGATGCGCTTCTTCCTTTCTGTTTTCTTTTGCTATTTTAATAAAACAGAGAGCAAAATTAACTAGCAAAGACTTGGCATGGAGTGGGGAGTATGTGTAGAAGGTCTGAGGAAAGAGAGAAGATACAAAATAGTCACCAGGACAGCAGAAGGTTGGTCTGGAGAAAGGCCACGAAGCTACAGCTTGTGCACCAAATCCAGCCCTCTGCTTGTTTTTGTAGCTACTTTTGTTGGAAGACAGCCACACCCATTTATTTATGTACTATCTATGGCTGCTTTCCTGATCAGATAGTCAAATTGTGACAGAAACCATATGGCTCCCAAAGCTTAAAATACTATCTGGCCCTCTACAGAAAACATTTACCAACCCCTGGTCTAGAGTTCAGTTGGATTTTTAGTTGGTTTCAAGAGTCACAAGGTTATGGTCACAAATTTGAAGGGAGAGTGGTAAGCACGGATGTGACTGTTTGAAGAATTTTTTTTTTTCAACGTTTATTTATTTTTGGGACAGAGACAGAGCATGAATGGGGGAGGGGCAGAGAGAGAGGGAGACACAGAATCGGAAACAGGCTCCAGGCTCTGAGCCATCAGCCCAGAGCCTGATGCGGGGCTCGAACTCACGGACCGCGAGATCGTGACCTGGCTGAAGTCGGATGCTTAACCGACTGCGCCACCCAGGCGCCCCAACGGATGTGACTGTTTGAATATGTGGGGCTAGGACTGGGGAAGGGAAATTCTCTCCAGATATCTTTAGCTCTTCAGATACATGTATAAAAGAAGAAGAGTTGGAATTAACCACGATAGGTGTTCAGTCAAAACAAATATAATAAAGGTAAAGAATGGTAGAGAAGCCGAGGGAGTATAAAAATTATGAGTAATGGAGCCTGGAATCAATGCTGATTAAGTGAGGTCATGAGGGGAAGAGTGTCAGGAAAATGAAATGTCAGGGGATTCTAAGTCTTAGTGGGCTTCAGGAAATATTAAATTAAAGGGAATGAACCCTAAAGGCATGAGGAAAAAGAAGATGCTTGAAGTTAAAATTATGGAGGGGTTACCATTTTGGAAAATAAGGAAAAGCAAGTGAATCAGTTTAATGAAGTGGGGATAAAATAAAGCAAATGTAGTAATACTCTTCCAAAGGAAAATACCATACAAATTTAAGAGATCATTTCCAATCTCCTAGACCCGTATTTGCATGTCTTACAGCGTTTCAATTTGGGGAGCACACTTAGAAAGCATAAGCAATGAAGAACTTCCCTTGTTTGTCTAGTTTCCAAGATATTAGTGAAATTGCATTAGGAAGAGGGAAAATAAAAAGCAGGTAGGCGAAAGTATATGAGTTTTCAATGTATGTCTTATTAATAACGCCATCTCTCCAGGGAAATGGCACTGAAAGACACTACCCAGGATTACTGTCCCTGGAGTGGTTTAGATGACAGATATAAAGCAGGAACAGAAAATTTTGTTATTTCCCTACACTGTTGATGACATGGAGCCCAGGCTGAGTTATGTGAGGTTGTTCAGGTCTTTCCAAACTAAACATAGTTTGTCAGTTTTCAAAATCGTAAAGAATGACCCATCTTCCTACCTTTACCCCTGACCTCACTCATAGCTTTTTCTTTTTTAATTATTGTGCCTCTTACATCAAACACTTAAATGGGGAGATTGCTGGTCTTAGCTGACTCTATCCGTGCTTTCCATCCTTCCTCATCCACCTTCAAAGTTATGGATGCATTCCAAACTGATTAAATGGGTCATAGCCTTTTGGAGAGGTCAAAGCCAGCTGGTTCCAGTCAATTGTATTCCTTCCAATTGACAAACGATAAATGGAGTTTTTGCTCAGGGGGTTGGCTCTACAGTTGGTGATTGATGACTTGATATTATGCCTTTCAAGATGGAGTAACATCTCACCCCCAGCCAGAGTCCATGAATCTATCTAGATCTGGGGTTAGCCCATCTGCCCACACTACAAAACACCGCATATGAGACTATTTCTAAGTTCAGTTACATAGTCAAGGAGATATTTATGAATCCATTTTCTTCAATATTTATAGAGTAGACATATACACCAATCTATTGGCTGTGAGCAAATAGAGCTCTATCTTTAAGGATAAGTAGTCATTCGTCAATAAACAGAAGGAAAATCTGATTTTTTTTAAAAAGCAAAGAAAAGCACATAAAGAGAGATAATATTCAGAAAATTTAAGTAATTTGATGTGGCTGTAGCATAGACAAAGAACAGGGCATAGAAGGGCAAACTGCAAAGATAGACTGGACCCAGATTAATCAAAACATTCATAAGGGGAATATATTTTTGGCAGTTCCAAAACAAGACATGTTATCAGAATTACTCACCTAGGCACTTAAAAATACAGGTATCTGATTCTAGTCTTACTAAATCAGAATCTCTGAGAGCAGGACCCAGGAATGCATGTATTTTAAAAACTTAGTTTCAGGAACTATCAGAGCCTTGTTACTCAAAAATTGGATATTTGGTAGAAATGCTGGATCCCATAGCAAACCTGCAGAATCAGAATCTGCAATTTCATAAAATCCCCAAATGATTCCTATGCATGTTAAAACTAAGAAGCATGGTCTAGTCTAGAGAAAGTCCTTAAGAGTACCTAAGTGTGTGAAATTAAAGACCAGAAATACATAGTAGGCTTGTGCAGCACTGTTAGTTAAAAAACAAAAGGAATGCATATGAAAACGTGTACATTTGGATCACCCTTTCAAATCTGTCCCACATGGTAAACTGAATATTTATCAGTAATATAAAATACGACTAGCTTTCATAAAATCATACGGGGAAGCAAGGGAGGGGTAAATGTCACCATTGATCATAAAATAACCTCTTATGACCCAAAATCCAATCCTGACATAAATCTGCATCTCCCGGGATCAAAAAATAACCTCAATATTTTAGAGCCAATGAAAGGCATTGGAAAATTTACTCAGTTCATTATACAATGAAAGGAAATAGCTATTACTTTTAAGAGCATTTCACATTTGTCATTCCTGATTCACATACTTTAATTCCAAGCTAAATTGGAAATTTAACCTAGCTAAGGACAATGGAGCAATAGCTGACTATAAAAAGTCGTTGTCGTCGTCGTCATCATCATCATCATCATCATCATATAGAGAACATTTGCAAATGTCCAGCACTGTCATCATCATCATATAGAGAACATTTGCAAATGTCCAGCACTGTGCTACCATTTCACACAAGCACTGGTTTCTCATAGGAATTATCACTCCATTTAACAGATGAAAAAACTGAGATGTTGAATGGGAATGTCTGTGGTCACATGGCTAAAAAGCAGCAGAGTTGGAATACAATCCCCTATCATCTGACTTCCTATGTCTTGCTTCTGACCACTCTAACTGAAACTTAATTGTAAGAGGATATTGCATGCAAGCCCCAGCTATACCATCCTGCAGACTTCATCATAAAATGTCTCAGCCAGTTTCTCCACCTGCAAGTCAAAAAAGAAATATCTAATCTACCAGGTTTTTAATGATTAGCTGAGATTGAGTCTGAGAAAAAAAGCATTGTATGATGCAAATCGCAATAAGCAATCAACAGAGAGCTGTTATTTTGACCTTGCATAGCTGTCTCTGAATAATTGTAATTATCCTATAAAATTGTGTTTCTATCAAATGCACACTTCTTGAGAGTAGGAAACTCTCTACAATATCTCTGGAGTGTGTGGTCAGGTAGACAGGTTAGACACCTAGTGAAGGGTTTCTAACTGAAAGAAATGAAAGACAGTTACCTGTGAAAATAGAAAAAAGACACAGTGAAGGTTTGAAAAAAACATAAGATGGGGAGCAAGCTGGTCTAACTTTTTCTCCAACTCTTGCTCTGATAAACTATATAGCATTGGACAAGTCATTCCTGTACTCCAAGACCCCACACTGTCATCAGTAATATGACCACATTGGTCTATAAGACTTCTAAGCTCTCTTTTAGCTCTAAGATCATATGAGTCTGTGTTTAGGCATCAAAATTGCTATGCTCAGAAACCCTGAGGTGTTACACCACTTTACAAAAAACCCCTAGACAATGGATTACAAAGTATATAGTGTCACGGTCTAGAAGTATGACAGTAAACTCTAAGGGAAAAAGAATATAGTCAGGTTCTGTTTTATCCTGTGGTTTATACTTGGATTTCATCTACTCATTTCTGAAAAGCAGTAGAAAGGACAAAGTTTCTGCTTTTCAAGGAGCTTACAACTGAATGGAGGAGACAGAAGACAACAATAAACAATGAATTAACTACATTCTGATACATGCTGTGAAGGAAATAGGGTGTTGAAGTCAGGAATCAACTGTGCCTTGGTGAAGGAGAAGCTTAGGCAGGAGAATGGTCAGACCTCCATTTCAAATTGTTGACATTCAACTGAGACCTAGACCTGAAGGGTAAGAAGACAGGATAATTTCAGGCAAGGAAAACAGCCAACACTAAAATCGTGACATTAGAAAGAAGTCAGCATGTTGGAAGACCAAAAAGAATTCAGTGTTGTTGGTACAAAGGAGTAACATGGAGAGAGGCACAAAATAAACTTGGTAGGAACCCTGACCTTGGAGTCTTTGGCTAAAGGATGATCTATTATTTAACTTTCCTGATACAGGTTTTTAAGCAGAAAATTTATAACAAATATTCATGAGTTCTTATTATTTATCAGGTGCTGTCCTCATTGCCTTTCATATATTAATTTATTTAATTATCACCATAATCCTATGAGGTGGGAACTGTTATCACCCATGGATGAGGAATCTGAACAAAGAGAGGTTATTAACTTGCTGAGGATCACACAGCGAGGACATTTCTGAGCCCAGATTCATTACTAGGCAGCCTGACTACAAAGCCTGTGCTCTTAACGAATGTGCCATGCAGGTGTGTTTTATAACTTGGAGGTTTCAGGTGCTTGATTTGTGTCGACTGAGAACATTCCAGAACCGAGCTTCATTTCCCTTTTCCCCACCTTATGAAGAAGCACTGCTTGACACGATGTAACAGTACATGGAGTGTTTGTGAATGCCATGAGCCCAACTCCTTCAAAATGAAAAGTGCAACCCTTAAAAGAACAGACTAGTAAGCAGAAGGTTGCTGATATCTGAAAGATTATTTTCTTAACACATTTCATGACACATTTAGCTTGTGTCTTCAGACTCAGTGAAATTAACCCTGGTATAAGCTTGATTTATATTATTCTGGATGAGGTGGGGTTTTTTTTTGTTTGCTTGCTTTTTTTCAGTTAAAACAAATGACTCAGATCCACTGGCAGAGTTGCTCAGAGTTCTTTGTGCCTCAGTTGGCACACCTATGAGATGGAGATTATATATCTATGTGCAAAAATAGATAAATAGTTCAGATAGATGAGTAGTCAGATAGATACATAGACAGATAGATGGATGGACGGACAGACAAACAGGCAGGCAGATAGGGACAGATATATGAGAAGGTATCTAATGACACTTCTATTATTAATATGCTAAGCAAACAATAATGTCAATTTACATATACATTGAGTGTCCTGTGCGTCAGTTGTGTTCCAACCATTTTGCATGAATTCTTTTAATCCTTTACACAATTCCGTAAATTACATATAATTACCTCCATTTTACAAATGAGGACACTGAGGCACAGAGAGATTAAGTAACTCCTTCAAGGTCACAGAGTTATTAGCAGGTAGTGGTGTCAGGATTCACGCCCACCAAATCCATCTTTAGACTCTTTCTCCTAACCACTACCTCTACTCTCCCTCATGCATATCTTAATTAGTCCTCCTTTACCACTGTCAGGAAAGACTCATTCCTTTTGCTTTTCCTAACCTCACTATATAGAGCATAGCAACACTGAATAATATTTCTGATAGCTGTCAAAGAGAGTAACTAATTAAAAAGGAAGAGTATGTCAGTTTCTTCTTTGCAGGGGAAATCCTTAAAATAACACTTATCTACCACTCTGACTTTGTGCTTAAAGAGGCAGGCCAAGATATCTGGAAAGAAGTCAGCCTTTTCTAAGGCACCCTAAGGTGGGTGCTTATATCCTAGCCCATGTTCCCATAAAACTTTCTCTCTCCTGCTCCCACAGCCCTATCTAGAGTCATTTAATGGGTATCTAAAGGCCTTGTCAATGTACCCAGCCTGTATCTGTCCTGGAGTTGCTTCCAGCATACCCCACAGCAGAGCAGTCAAACTTCCATAGCACGAGTGTGTCCACAGAGAGAACTTAACCCATTGGGATCAGCTGTGTTAACAATGCACCATTTTTGTTTTGATAGCGCCCAATGCATCCTCACTACAGAACAATTATATCACGAAGATTGCTGTGCTTCCTGATTATACATCTTTCTTACACTATTGTATAAGTAATCAAGGGTAGGTGCTGTCTTGTTTCAGAAAGTGTCCAGATTTTTTCTTTTTTTCTGTAAGAAAGATATAATTAAAGATATTGCTAAGGACCTCTCACTATTTTTGTGTCATCTGCCTTTTTTTCTGATTGCTGGAAAAAGCTTCAATTTTATGTTTTCTTTTGTAGAAAATCAAAACTGGAATAACTGGGCATCTTTGTATATGCATCCCATGTTTTTTGGTCACCAGAAAACTACAGGTCAATTCTTTCTATCTATCCATCCATCCTTCCATCTTCCCATCCATCCATCCATCCATCAGTCTAATCTAAGAAAGAATCATCTCACTAAACATTTAGTGAATGAAGGAAGGAAAGAA
Organism: Prionailurus bengalensis; assembly: GCF_016509475.1. Classification (NCBI taxonomy): domain Eukaryota; kingdom Metazoa; phylum Chordata; class Mammalia; order Carnivora; family Felidae; genus Prionailurus; species Prionailurus bengalensis. The sequence continues at coordinate 191,821,922 of NC_057344.1, forward strand.
AAAATTGATGTCATATAGACTAATGTCCTTTACTAAGTATCTTGAAACAGTATGTCATAGATAAATAAGATAGGCGCTAAATGACACAAACCCATCTGTACAACTGGAAGAAACACTCGATTTTTCTATCAATATTTTCCCTAAATACTCATATTTTTTGGTAAAAACAAAATAAGGCTAAGTACAGAGATAAAGAAATGCACACAGCTTTGGCAAACAATATAGCCACGAGAACACATCTAATCAGTCATACCTACAGTGGCTATATTTTGGTAAAAATTCTGCCTATACCTGCACTCAAAATCTAAAACTTGCCATGGCAAACACCTGCTGAGATACGTTCACTTACTGCTATTCTTTCTGTAGTAAACAACTTTTGTCTAACACTCCCTGTTCCTTGGGGAAATTGCTTCTTTCTAACTTTATTAATTTGATTTGAGTACAACTGCCACCCATTACCCCCCCCTTGCCCCCTGAGCAGAAAAGCTGACTTGGACTTAATGAATCATAACAGCCCATTTTACTAGCCACAGTGTTTGATCCAGGAATGGACAAATGAACAATGTGGAGCCAATGAATCTTTCTCTTGGAGTACTCAGTTTGGAGCTAGATGTAAAAGGATCACAAAGCTACAGTAAGGTGAATTGAAGGTGTTCATTGTCATCTTCTCCACGATGTAGGAAAGAGTGACAAGTACAGGGTTGGAGAGAGAGAGAGAAGAAATGGGAGTAGGAGGGAGACAAGACAGGGACTAAGGATTTCAATGGACTCGTTTGTCCCTTTCGCGCTTGAAATCAGCTCCACTTCTGGACTCAGACTCAGCTCGTGTTCCCACACTTAAACCTGCAGGTGTTCTAACTAATATAGTTCCTGAGAATTCTTTCTCTAGTCACATTAAGCTATTAAACTACTTGTTATTCAGGTTAGAATGCATTTTTTCATACTTACCTCTGCATTATGCACACATACTCTCTATTTCAGTTATTTATTGCTGTGTAACAAACTACTCCAAAACTTAGTGGCTTAAAACAGTCTTTCATTTTGCTCACATTATTGAGAATCAGGAGTTTATAAAGGGCCTGGCTCCATGTGGCTTCAGCTAAGGTGTCTGGGATTAGAAGTCATACTTCTAAGTCTCTTCATGTACATGTCTGGTGCCTCAACACAAGGCTCCCTGGACTCTCGTTCTCAGTGTGACGTCCCATCCTCAGAGTCTCTTGCCAAGGCTCAGACTTCTCACACCCTACGGGCTTCAAGCAGGGGCTCTTCTGCAGTGGCTTATAAGAAGAAACATCCTAAAAGCAAGAGTTCCGAGGGGCCTAGGTGGAAGTGTAACGTTTCTTAAGGTCTAGCCTCAGAAGTTACACAGCATCAACTCTGCCACAGTGAGAGGCAAAGGGCCAGCCCAGTTAAGGACTGGGGACCACATAAAGGCAGGAATACCATGAGGTATGGCTCATGGTCCCAGGAGAGATCTTTAGAAACCAGATATCACCCACCCAACTGTGTCTGGAATTGGATGTCCTTGTTGTCCTGGTTATTCCTACATACCCCTGGGTTCTTAGCACAAATACTCCCTTCTCTGACAAATCTTTCTTTCTTCCCATGTACATACTTCTGTCACAGTGTGTTATATCTCCTTGTAGTATGATTTATGAGTTTGTCTCTATACTAGGCTCTGAACACCTTGAGGGGGTTAAAGATGTCTTAATTCATCTTTATATCTGAGACCTTAACTTATCGCTGGTGCTCAATAAATGTTGTCTGGGTGAACAAGCATATATATGTCAACACATTTACTCTGCAAGTTGAAAAAAATTGCAGAAGATGGATTCAAGTGGAACTCTTGCTCCCAGAGAAGTTTCTGGGTCAGGACTACGTCAGCTTGTGGACTATTTCCCTACATGATATTTTCGCACATGATGTCAACTAATATCAGGATATAAAAAATCGACTCAGCCCAAAGTAGTCAAAGCAACTGATGTCAAAGTGTTACAGGATCCTGTCACCTCGATGAGCCCTGTCCTTCTCACACACTTCAAGAAAACTTGTGAAGTCATACATTTATCTAGACAGGTCCACAAAAAAAAAAAAATGTAGCACAGGACAAAACACAGCTGGGATTTAGTTAGAGGAAAATTATTTTCCATGATTTTTCTAATTTGGTATTTCATAATATTTACTAAGGCTCCATGTGACTATGAGCTATGAAGGTACCGCCCTTACAAGGATGCATTATACAACCTTCTGCAGATGAGAAGCTGATACACGTGAGCTGATACACGCGAAAATATAGACACTTGCATGTAAGTTCCAATAACCACGAGGGTGAGATACACATCCCAATCATTGCCAACAGAAAATTAGATTATTCTAAGCTTCCTTCCTTTCACCTTACTAAGTGTAAATCTAAGAAATCACAGGAATTAATTTGTGTGTATGGTTCTGTGCGTATATGTGATAAGAACACATTACATGAAATCTACTCTCTTAACAAATTTTGAAGTACACGATCCCATATTGTTAACTATAGACACTAGGCTGCACAACAAATCTGCAGAACTAATTCACCTAGCATTACTGAAACTTAGTACCCACTGAGCAACAATTCATAAAAACAAAAACAAAAACAAAAACAAAAACAAAAACAAAAAACCAAACAATGAAAACAAAAACCAAAGGGATACAACATTCTGGAAGGTGTTGGATATGTCTCTTTTTTCTTTATTCTGGTTAAGGTATCAGAGATGTTTGCATATGTCCAAACTCATCAATTTGTAAACATTAAATATATGCAGTTCTTTGTGTATCAATTACACCTTAATAAAGCTGTTTCAAAAGAAATCAGTCAAAAATTTTCATTTTCTACTGTTATACTTTGTTTCTGTAAAGAAGTAAGGAGGGACATACTTGAAGAAGGAACTAAGAAGACCAATGAAAGGAAAAAAAAACAACACAGAAGATAACTGAATGCTGAAATCAGTAAAGAGGACAGATCCTTAGAGAAAAACAAGGAAAAAGAAAACATAATTTGGGATAGGAAATGGGTTGAATGAAGACCCCACAGCAACCTGGAAAAACTCCGAGATAGAATTTTTTTCAAATTGTGGTTTGACCCACGCTGCCGCTTAATTAAATGTTAACATGCAGGTTAAGCTCAGCAAGACATTAGAAATAGTAAGATAAGAAGATGAATCCACAGAAATATTTAGAGAACAGCAAAAATACAATTAAAAAGAAAGCTAGAGGGACACCTTGGTGACTCAGTTAATTAAGCATCTGACTCTTGATCTCAGCTCAGGTCATGATCTCAGGGTTGTGAGTTCAAACCCTGCGTTGGGCTTTCAGTGGGGCATGAAGCATACTTAAAAAAAAAAGGAAAGAAAAGTAAAGAAAACAAAAGAACAACAACAACAAAAGCTAGAAGCATATGACAGAGAATGGGAGTGATTCATGAAGCTATGTGATAATTGCCAGGATGTTCCAGGCCCAAAGCAAGACACACAGTGTAACCTGTTTGGATATTTACTAATTTGGATCAAATGGCAGGCAGTGAGTGTTCCTATGCCTGCTGACTCTAAAACTTTATTGACATCACCTCTCAGAGAGGAGTTGTTAGCATCTTTCATCAAAGTCTCTCCTCGGGGGCGCCTGGGTGGCGCAGTCGGTTAAGCGTCCGACTTCAGCCAGGTTACGATCTCGCGGTCTGTGAGTTCAAGCCCCGCGTCAGGCTCTGGGTTGATGGCTCAGAGCCTGGAGCCTGTTTCCGATTCTGTGTCTCCCTCTCTCTCTGCCCTTCCCCCGTTCATGCTCTGTCTCTCTCTGTCCCAAAAATAAATAAACGTTGAAAAAAAAAAATTTTAAAAGTCTCTCCTCGAACACTAGAAATGGGTCACATGTATCCAAAATTTGTAAGAATTATAAACCAGAATTTGGATCCCTCAAGAGTATGGCTGTCAACTGGGAGACATCAAACACCAGGACCAGACTGTAAATTATCACAGACTTTGCAGACCATAATATCTGTCACAATTGCTTAACTCCGTCTTGTAGCATCGAAGCAGATAAATACAATATGTACTGAAACTGGTATATTTTGTGTTTCAATATAGTTTATGTATTATGATGGAATTTTGAATTTCATTTGGTCTTCACATGCCACAATTTTTTTTAATATGAAATTTATTGTCAAATTGGTTTCCATACAACACCCAGTGCTCATCCCAACAGGTGCCCCACCACAATGTCCATCACCCACTTTCCCCGACCTCTCCCTGCCGCATCAACCCTCAGTTTATTCTGTTTTTAAGAGTCTCTTATGGGTTGGCTCCCTCCCTCTCTAACCTCTTTTTTTTTTTCCTTCCCCTCCCCCATGGTCTTCTGTAAAGTTTCTCAGGATCCACATAAGAGCGAAAACATATGGTATCTGTCTTTCTCTGTGTGACTTATTTCACTTAGCATCACACTCTCCAGTTCCATCCACGTTGCTACAAAAGGCCATATTTCATTCTTTCTCATTGCCAAGTAGTATTCCATTGTGTATATAAACCACAATTTTTTTATCCATTCATCAGCTGATGGACATTTAGGCTCTCTCCATAATTTGGCTATTGCTGAAAGTGCTGCTATAAACATTGGGGTACAAGTGCCCCTATGCATCAGCATTCCTGTAACCCTTGGGTAAATTCCTAGCACTGCTATTGCTGGGTCATAGGGTAGATCTACTTTTATTTTTTTGAGGAACCTCCACACTGTTTTCCAATTTGCATTCCCACCACCAGTGCAAGAGGGTTCCCGTTTCTCCACATCCTCTCCAGCATCTATAGTCTCCTGATTTGTTCATTTTAGCCACTCTGACTGGCATGAGGTGATATCTGAGTGTGGTTTTGATTTGTATTTCCCTGATGAGGAGTGACGTTGAGCATCTTTCCATGTGCCTGTTAGCCATCTAGATGTCTTTAGAGAAGTCTCTATTCACGTTTTCTGCCCATTTCTTCACTGGATTATTTGTTTTTTGGGTGTGGAGTTTGGTGAGCTCTTTATAGATTTTGGACACCTGCCCTTTGTCTGATATGTCATTTGCAAATATATTTTCCCATTCCATCAGTTGCCTTTTAGTTTTGTTGATTGTTTCCTTTGCAGTGCAGATGCTTTTTATCTTCATGAGGTCCCAATAGTTCATTTTTGCTTTTAATTCCATTGCCTTTGGAGATGTGTCAAGTAAGAAATTGCTGCGGCTGAGGTCAGAGAGGTTTTTTCCTGCTTTCTCCTCTAGGGTTTTGATGATTTCCTGTCTCACATTCAGGTCCTTTATCCATTTTGAGTTTATTTTTGTGAATGGTGTAAGAAAGTGGTCTAGTTTCATTCTTCTGAATGTTGCTGTCCAGTTCTCCCAGCACCATTTGTTAAAGAGACTGTCTTTTTTCCATTGGATATTCTTTCCAGCTTTGTCAAAGATTAGTTGGCCATCCTTTTGTGGGTCCAATTCTGGAATCTCTATTCTATTCCATTGGTCTATGTGTCTGTTTTTGTGCCAATACCATGCTGTCTTGATGATTACAGTTTCAGCAATCAGAAAACAAAAAGAAATCAAAGGCATCAAAATTGGCAAAGGTGAAGTCAAGCTTTCACTTTTTGCAGATGACATGATATTATACATGAAAAACCTGATAGACTCCACCAAAAGTCTGCTAGAACTGATACATGAATTCAGCAAAGTCGAAGGATACAAAATTAATGTACAGAAATCAGTTGCATTCTTATACACTAATAATGAAACAGAAAGAGAAATAAAGAAACAGATCCCATTCACCATTGCACCAAGAATCATAAAATACCTAGGAATAAACCTAATGAAAGATGTAAAAGATCTGTATGCTGAAAACTATAGAAAGCTTATGAAGGAAATTGAAGAAGATACAAAGAAATGGAAAAACATTCTGTGCTCATGGATTGGAAGAATATTGTTAAAATGTCAATACTACCCAAAGCTATCTACACATTCAATGCAGTCCCAATCAAAATTGCACCAGCATTCTTCTCGAAGTTAGAACAAGCAATCCTAAAATTTGTATGGAACCACAAAAGACCCCAAATAGACAAAGTAATATTGAAGAAGACCAAAGCAGGAGGCATCACAACCCCAGACTTTAGCCTCTACCACAATTTTTTTTAATTTGTTTAGCAATTTAAAAATGTAAAAATAATCTTAGCTTTCAGGCCATACAAAAATGGGGGGCAGACTGGATTTGGTTCATTGTAGTTTGGTGATCCCTAATACAGACTAACTCTAGTTAGTGACAGAATAAAGAGATCAATTCTTTTTGCACGTATACATATCCAAAGGTGTCAGCTAGAGTTATCTTATCTTGTTTTTAAATCTGATTAGTTTGGACTACTATTCCACAAGTTGAAAAGCAAACGTCCAAAGTCTTCTCTCTCTCTCCCTCTTTCTCTTTCTTTGTGCATATGTGCCTTTGCCTATCTCTGACATCACTCTCTATCTCTATATCTCTCTATGTCCCTCCCACTCCCCCCACAACATTTATTATCCCTCTTTCAACTCACCCTTCAGTTCCAATCAGCTACAATGTAGCAAAATTTCTTGTTGACCTACATTTGCTAACACTTAAATGGTGGGAAAAATTTTACCGGGATAATATTTTGTGTCATGTGAAAATTACATTAAATTCAAATTTCTGTGACCACAAATAACATTTTCTTTTGGAATACAATCTGGAAATTGCATTATAATGTTTTTATATGCAGGAAAAGAAAAGAGTTCTAAGAACCAGACAGCCCTGAGTTCAAGTTAGAGCCCCAAATGAGTACTATATGAGTTAGAGTACCAAATGAGTACTATATATAATCATTGCTAAGCAACACAACTAAATTTCAAGGTAATTTAAAAACACTTTTTAAGAGGGCACCTGAGTGGCACAGTCAGTTAAGCATCCAACTTCGGCTCAGGTCATGATCTCATAGCTTGTGACTTGGAGCCCTGCATTGGGCTCTGTGAAGACAGCTCAGAGCCTGAACCCTGCTCTGGATTCTGTGTATCCCTCTCTCTATGCCTTTCCCTCACTTATGTTCTGTCTCTCTTTCTCTTAAAAACAAATAAGCATTAAAAAAAAGTTTTAATAAAAAAATTAAAAAAACACTTTTTAAGCAAAATGAATGGAGTCCTATTTCAATTAAGTCATTCAGCCAGCATTTAAGCCTGGTCAATGACACAGCTGAGATTCAAACTCAAGTCAGATTCTGGAAACTTTCTTCCTCTAACAATGATGCATTATAATTTTCTATCAAGCCATTTTTTCTTGTGTAGGCAGTTCTGTGTAGGGACTTCTACAATAATCAGGATTATCAGGATAGAGAATGATTTCCTCATGGCGCAAAATCTCAGAAGAAACTGAGGGTCAGAGAGCTAAAATGAATTTCAGAAGAATCCTTGCCGTTTTCCCATGCTCTGCCACAGGGAATCTAACTGGATATGGATGGAAAGAAGTGTAACAATTACTTGTTTGTTTGGTTTTTGGTTGTTTTTTTTTTTTTTTTAAATCAGAAAAAGGTAATGGTCAACAGTTTTAAGAAATGGACAAGACAGACACAACAATAGAAGTGAATGCACAAAGTCCTAGCTCTGAGAGTCCAGGGAGCAGAGACAGTGGGAAGAATGTCTTTCAGTGGCTCATTTCAGTGGAGGGACCACCCCGACTTGTACAGAAAGCTTTATTACAGACCTTAAAAGAACCAATAAATGAAATATCAAAAATCACAGAGCAAAATCCAAAAACCTGAAACACTCAAGGGGAGAAATTTGGAGTCTAGATCCCTGTGGTAGACACATAGACCAACCACCTAGATTCTTCTTAATTGCTCTAGCAATAAGTCCCTCAAGGTTTGCTACAGCTGTAGAGAGCCACAGCAAACTCTCGTTATGGTCGCCCACATCCGATCACCGATCAGTTCTTGGGTATTAAGGCCCAATCATTTTGGCTCAACTTTGGGCAACTCTGATGGTCTGTGTTTGTTCCAGAGCTCCTTGTCGAGTCGGGAGAGACTTTGCCAGGCCTTTGACATGATTCGGTGTCTCCTTGGACCCAATCTAGCTTTCCTCTTCTCTCTTCCAAAGGAGCTAATTCCTAATCAACATCAAGCAGGCTAAACTCCACCCTAGCATCTACATCCAGTGATGCCAACCACCAATAAACGATACTGAAATTGGTCGGAGAAAGCAGGTACCGTGAGGGGTTCTGGAGATGGATCACTTGCTGCCCAGCTGGCAATAAGGAGAGCCCACCTACAGCAGGCGGGACATCATGAGACCTTGTTCCCCAAAGAGAGCACACTTTCTCCAGGAGACACAGCAAAGGTACTACAGAACCATTGGCTACAACAGGTGCCGGGGCATGACGGGACCCTCTGTCCAAGGACCAGCAGTGAAGGAAAGGAATCACCATCTTGGCAGAAGTCACTGATCACCAAGGAGACATCAGACTGCGGTCACAAAATGGGGGTAGAGAGGAATAGGTGTGGCACCCAGGTGATCTCCTCAGGCTTGTTTTGCTAACTTCTTGCCCAAATTGTGACTTCACAACAACAAAATATGAAATAACACTTATGTTTTCCTGTGGAAAAATATCTGCAATCTAAGAATATTATCTCTGGCCCCAATTTTTTTCAATTACATATCAGCAGTAAAGAATCAGAGAATTTAATTCAAAAAATATGACTTAACAATATAAAAATAGAAATAAAGCTCCAAGAATGTACATTTTCCCACCATGAAACCATTTAACACCCTAAGGATATTAAAAATTGAAGTCCAGTAACACTAACTATTGGAGAGGATGTGCCTGAAACTTGTCTCAAAGTTACATTTTGTGGTTTATAAAGTTGAAACTGTTGACATCTTCCACTCTTCTATGAAGACCCTGATTTTTGTATTTGAGAGACTATTCCTTCTGTAGGTGCTGAGATAACTGGGAAACTCAGAAAATTCTGCAAAATGAACAATATTTTCAGTCATTTTTCTATGCTAACCTGTACAAATTAGAACTCAAATGTTCTCACAGGTATTATTTTTTTCTCCATTCAGAGTATATTTCTTCAACAAATATTTTGGCAGGGTAAAACTCATCAAATAACTTCTCCATTCAAATTTTTTAATGTTTCGAAATCACATGCTGTAAAATTAGGCCTCATCAATTTTGTTTCACTGTTATTAAATATGAATTCAACCAGTAACAACTCCAATGAATCTTTTTTTACCAATCAAGATGTTCCAAAGCACAAAAAGGGAATTTCAAAATTATGTCTTATACATATTTGAGCACTCATTCTTCAATCTGTTAAATTCCTACTTTGATTTTGTTGTAATTAAGTGTCATTGACTTCTCATTTGCAAGCTTTGTTGTCAATAACTGTAATTCAATAAAAGTGTCAAAATCTGAAGTTTCATGGATTCCATCCATGAAACACTTGATTAAAGTATTCCAGCAGATTCTGATTTTTCAAAAAAAGCAACCAGGATTGAGAAGATTCAGTTATAGGTGAATACATTCCAATGCAATAAGTTTCAGTGTAGGTCACATGTGATGACTTTCAAAATAACTGTTCTAAGGCTCAAACTTCCCTAAAATCTAAGTGATGATGGACAGCAACGAGAAGCACATACACTCTTGAAGAATATATTTATTTGTAATTGTGATTAAATATAACATAAAATTTACCATCTTAATCTTTGTAGGTGTACAGTTTATTTAAGTACATGCACAATGCTGTGCAACCAATTCAGAGAAGTCTTTCATCTTATAAAATTGAAGATTTATACCCATTGAATAATTCCTCACTTCCCCTTCTCCCCAGACACTGGCAACCACCACCCTACCTTCTGTCTCTTTTCATTTGACTGCTCTAGGTGCATGTAAGTGGAATCACACAGTATTTGTCTTTCTATGGCTGACTTAAATTTGACTTACCATAACGTCCTGAAGGCATGTATCAGAATTCCCTTCCTTTTTAAGGCTGAATAATATTCCCTTGTATGTATTTACTGTTAACCTTAAATATAAAATTGTCAGTTATTTTACCAGAAAAAAAAGTGGTTTTTTTTGGGGGGGGAGGGAAATAGTAGAGAACTGCAATTTGGTCCAAGCATGATATGGCAAAACCACAGTCAAGTCAAACAAAGGAGAGAAACATTATTTTACAAAGAAATAGGAGGAGGTTGGCAGGAACCGTTTTGAATGGAAGTCCACTGGAGTTCAGGTGATGACAGTTTCTCATTGGCTGAGCTGCAGGGGTAGTCGACTTCTTATAGGAAATGCAACATACATCTTTTCCCTCTTGAGGTCTGTAACTGACAATTCTTTCCATAACCGATGTCAAATGGTATGGCTCCTCCTTCTAGCCTTCCAACTCTACTTTAGTGAGGTCTCTCTTTATTAATTTCCACAACACCACTGACAGGCTCTTTCCTTGACCAAACTTTAATTAGACTCCTCTGAGCCCTCTTCTCAAATAGGCCTCAACCTTGGCCTCTGTCCTTGCTGAGGCTGCATAGCTCAGTCTTAGCAAGAATCCTGCTAAGTCAGTATGAAGATAATACTCAACTGATATCTGGTCACTCTTGATATCTGATTAAGTTCCTCATCCCCCTCTGATATTGAATCCCTTGGTCTGCTTTCAGCATGAACCCTGCTGAGTCTAAGTTGGTTCAGCAGGAATACCCTCCCTTGATGCCTCCTCTTTAAAAATTCACTAACTACCTCACTCTGCTCATTGACTGTAAATTCCCACTTGTCCTTTTATTCCTGATTTCTTTCCCTATTGAAATGCCCCTGTTGCAATAGTCTTGAATGGAGTTTCCATTACTGTTTGAACAAGTGTCAGAATAATTTCATCTTTAATAGCACATTGTGTTTATCCACTCATCAGACGGACACGGGTTGCTTCTGCCTTCTGGCTGTTGCAAGTAACACTGCTATAAACATGAATGGACAAGTATCTCTGAGACCTGGCTTTCAATTCTTTTGAGTATATACCCACAAGTGAAATTGATGGATTACATGATAATTTTTTGCCCAGCTTTGTGAAAAATCCCTATCCTATTTTCCACAGTGGCTATATTATTTTACATCCTCCCCAAAAGTGCACAAGAGTATCAATTTCTCCTTGCCAACACTTGCTATTTTCTGGGGTTTTTTTTATTTATTTGTTTGTTTTTTTAGAGTAGCCATCCTAATGGATGTGAGGTAGTATCTCATTATGCTTTGATTTATGTTCCTGTAAGATTGGTGATGTTGATTATCCTGTCATGTCTTTCTTGGATATTTGCATATCTTCTTTGGAAAAATGTATATTCAAGTCCTTTGTACATTTTTTAAAAATTTTATTGTTTATTTTTGAGAGAGAGAGAGAGAGGGAGGGAGGGAGGGAAAGGGGGAGGGGCAGAGAGAAAGGGAGACACAGAATCCAAAGCAGGCTCCAGGCTCTGATTTGTCAGCACAGAGCCCAACAAGGGCTTGAACTCACAGACCACGCAAGACTGACCTGAGCCAAAGTCAGACACTTAACCAACTGAGTCACCCAGGTGCCCTCTTTGTAAATTTTTAATTGGGTTGCTTGTTTTTGTTGCTGAACAGTAGGAGTTCATTATATGTTCTGGATATTAACCCCTTATCAGATATATAATTTGTAAGTATCTCCTATTCTAGAAGCTATCTGTTCACTCTATTGATTTTGTATTTTGATGTACACAAGTTTTTAACATTGATGTAAGTCAATGTATCTATTTTTACTTTTGTTGCTTGTGCTTTTGGTATTATATCCAATAAATCATTGGCAAAATTATGTCATGAAACTTTTTCCCTATGTTTCCTTCTAAGAGTTTGGTAGGTTTCTCTTTTATGTTCAGATCTTTCATCCATTTTCAGTTAATTTTTGTATATAGTGTTTGGTTTGGTAAGGGTGCAACTTCATTCTTTTGCATATGGATACCCAGTTTTCCCTCTGTTGAAGGGACTGTTCTGTTCCCATTTAATAGTTTTTTCATGTTTGTTGAAGATCATTTGACCATATATGTGAGGGCTTATTTTGGGGCTTTCTATTCTATTCCATTGATCTATATGTATGGTTTTTACTACTAACCACCCTATTTTGATTACTTTAGCTTGGCAATAACTTTTGAGTTAAGAAGTGTAAGACCATCAACTCTGCATTTTTTCAAGATCGTTTTGGCCCTCTGGCATCCCTTGAGATTCCATTATGAATTTTAGGGTAGATTTTGTAATACCATTTACAAAAAAAAATGTTAATGGAATTTTGATAAGTATTACATTAAATCTGCAGATTGCTTTGGGTGGTATAGACATATTAACAATGAAATATTCCAATCCATCAGCACAGGATGTTTTTCCATTTATTTGTGTCTTCTTAAAATTTGTGTAAGCAATGTTTTGTAGTTTTAAGTATATATATCTTTTGCCTTGCTGGTTAAGTTTATTCCTAAGTATTTTATTCTTTTTGATGCTTTGAAAATAATAGTTTATTTTTAATTTCCTTTTCAGATTATGCACTATTCTTGAATAGTACGGTACACAGTATAAAGAAATGCAACTGATGTTGTGTATTGGTTTCTTATCCTACAAGTTTGCTAAGTTCTTTTATTAGTTCTAACAGGTTGTGGGGGTTTTTTGTATACGTGGAATCTCTAGGGATTTCAACATACAAGATCATATTGCTGCAAACAGAAATAATATTACTTCTTCCATTCCAATTTGGATTCATTCTTTTCTTTGTTTTGCCTAACTGCTCCTTCTAGGATGTCCAGTACTCTGTTGAAGAGAAGAGGCAACAGCAAACATCCTTTTTTCCCCAATCTTGGAGGAAGGGCTTTCAGTCTTTCGCCACTGATTATGATGTTAGCTGTGGGTTTTCACACAAGGTCTTCCTTCTATTCCTAGTTTGTTGAGTTTTTATAAAGGGTGTTGACTTTCACCAAATGATTTTCTGCATCAAATGAGAAGATCATACAGGGGTTTTTCCCCTTCCTTCTGTTAATGTGGTGTATTATATTGATTGATTCCACTCTTTTCTTTCTGTCCCAAGGGAGGAGCTGGGAAATGGGTGCCATATTAGTTTTCCCTCCAATACTACTTATTATGTTTCCCCAACCCAAACTCAAAATATAAAGCCAGAAAGGTATGCCATTGAGAAATTTGTGTGCTTGTCAGGAGGGATACTAACATCAGGCTTTAATTTTCTGAGCTATAGAATTTCAAAGACCCATCCTATTCTGTTACTGGGTCAGAACATATAGAATGTTTTTCTGCAAAATTTGACTAGCATCCTTGGTAAGGCAAAGGGATTTCATGTCAGACACTTTCTTTGGAACGTTTAAATCTAAACCTTGCTGAAGCTGCTTAGAACTGCACTGCAAAGAGCAAAGAGACTGAAGTTTTAATGCAGGCTTGACTGGACTTTTAAAAATATCTAGAAATGAAACTTTGTTTATAGATGAAAATGGCCAAAAAAGCTATGGATCAGTTCAAAGACAGATGTCCCCAACTTACAATGGTTTGACTTAAGATTTTTTGACTTTATGATGGTGTGAAAGTAATTGGTTGGTTAGGTATACTTTGTGTATTTTCTATTTACAAGGTTTTCAACTTAACAATGTATTTATTGGGAGGGGACGCCACTGTAGTCGAGGAAGATCTGTATTGGACTGGGAAGGGGAGGGACGATGCAGCAAAGAGAGTGACAAGAAAAGAAGTAAATTGGTCTCTGCTTACACTCCTAAGTCCACCACTTTGAACGTACTAGAGGTAGATGGGTAAATACACTGAAAGGTATCCAGGATGCACTGCCAACATTTAAAAAAAGAAGACTTCATTTCATCTTGAAATTGCCATAGACAGCTTTGTAGAGAAGGTGATATTTGGGGGTGTGAGCTGGTACTGAAGGGAGGTGGAGTGTGGCGGTGAGGGCAACGTTACAGATGGGACAAACGAGAACACTGAAAAGAAGAATGTTTAAGATTTTCCAAGGAAAAGTTAAGCACCCAGTTCAATGAACACAGAAGGACCACAGAATGTAAAATGTTAAAAGATCTGGAAAAATATACTGATGTGTGATCCTGAAGGTCCTTCAACTAGAATTGAAGAGACGAGAACTTTGATGGGGAGGGAGATGACAGTTTAGAGTAACAGCACTGAAGTGTAATTTCCTGAACAGAACACTAAATGATCAAAGTAATGTTTTAGGATGTGTAATCTGACATGATGGAAGTAAAGTGGAAATGTGTCAGGAAACAACCTTAAGATTTCACCTACACCATATGCTCCCTCATCTTTGGGTTTCTTTAAAGCATTCCCCATGCAGTTTATCTGGGGCGCCTAGGTGGCTCAGTCGGTTAAGCATCCAACTCTTGGTTTCGGCTCAGGGCATGATCTCATGGGTTTGTGGCTTTGAGCCCCACATTGGTCTCTGCACTGACAGTGAGGACCCTGCTTGGGATTCTCTCTCTCTCCCTCTCTTTCTGCCCCTCCCCCACTTGCACTGTCTCTGTCTCTCTCGAAACAAGTAAATAAACTTAAAAAAAATTTTTAAAGTAAATAAATAAAGCATTCCCCACGCAAAGTTAACCTTCCACCACCTTCCTTCATTTCTAGCCTGTAAATAAATGCATTAACTATAAATCCACAATTAGAACCCTGGTCATTTGACTCCCAAAACTCACATTTTAACCACCACAGAGTCAGTTCACAATCAGATCTATTGTGAATACTTTTATATCACTACCATTTCCCTCATGATAGTGGGGAGATGGGAAGACTCTGTAAATCATGAAGGACTTTATTTTATTTCACTTTATTTTCTGCTTTCATCTCAGGATCATACTAACATGATCTTAACTTAAGAAAATATTGCTGACTCACCAGGAGTCCAAGAAATTAATCTGCACATCTCTAAAACAATCCAAAGTGAGAAACAGAATTTATATTGTTTCCCAAGCTGGAGCTGTCTTTGGTAATTTTATTCTTGTTTTCTTAAGTGATCTGTGTTTATTCTTTAGTGAGAAGTCCTCACAGAATACCTTGCATATATTTTGACTAGGGTCTTAACTAGGGTCCTTTGCATTCACAGAATAAAATCAACCACTCCAAGGACTATGAGCCCAAGAGTCTGGTTTCCATTTTATCTTTCTGTAAAACAGAATGCTGTAAACTATGAGAACACGTGTGAATGTACCACTGGAAGGTGCCCTTCCTGAGTCTCTCTGGACCATCTTGAGGTTAGCCCTGTAAACATCTAGTGTTCATAACGAGAGTGACTGGTTTTCTTTTATTTCTTATTTTTTCTCCATGTTTATCTTACTTTAACTGCAAAGGTCTTTACAGACACCTGTTTAATGATTATGATAGTAAAATACTTGAATTTGTCACTCTAACATAAATTGAATCCTTTAGTCAAGATCTCTGTTTGACAAACATAAATGTGTGACAAGATTACTGTTCATAACCACACCTCGCAATTGTGGACGTAACTTGTACCACAGCTTCTGCTTACAGTAAACTCATTTGAATATTTTTCTCATTTATACACTGTGCTTGACTCATGTTTTTCAGTTGGGAACATGTAAAATCATATGCATTTTAGTTTACAAAAGAAGTGTGGCATTTTCCCCCTTTGATATGAAAACATTTATTAATGTTTGAATGGAGCTTTCAAAAGTCAAGCAGATTTAATTTGAAACTTATGAATAAAAGATTTGCACTTGGGTTAAATTTTTCTCCAAGGCACCTGTGTCTTTCCTTTATCGATCATTATGTTGCACAAGAAAGCTGTGCTAATTCACTGTACTGCTATTTTAATTAATGCTCAACTGAATTTATTCATTCAGCGATACAACACCAGCATCTGCAGGCATGGGTCAGTACTCTGAACTCTTTCTTCAGCATGCTTTTCTTTCTAGGGAGGACTTCATGCAAATGAGAGCAAAAATCCTCTCGGTTTCAAGTCATAATCAATTTAAATAAATTATCTTAGAATCAATTTAGGCAAAGACCTAAAAATCTGACGCCCAAGACTACCCAAGATTTTACAACAAAACTAATTCATAGTTTTCAACACGTCTCCCACATGGAAAGTATAAAATGTTGAGAAGTTAGAAATTAAGGAGGAGTTTTACAGAAAGCCATTGGGATGCTAGGAGTCCTACTATTCCCAAGAGGTCAGGGATGGGAGTTTCTACCCTTCACCTCAAACCTAGGGAATCCAATGGACACTTGGGATGTTTAATACATGTCCTGGAAACTTGGGAGATGAAGTGGACTCATTTATGTCTCTCGCCTGGAAAATGTAAAGAGGGAGCAGCTGACTAAAGAGGCCACTGGAAACAGCACTGGTAATAGCAGTTTGGGAATCAATTGCATTGCCTAAGAAGATATGGCCAAAGTAGCTGGTTCCTATGGTACACTATGCAGGAGAAAGTGAAACAGAATGAGTTTTATTCTCCCACAGGTATAAAGGCAAGGGACCTTGGAAGATTCCTTGAAAACTAGAATCGTATTTTCTGTCACCAAAAGCTTAAGAAGTCATAACTGCCCAGGCAATTAACTTAATATACTTACCTGTTTAGACAATTAGATCAGAGAGTTCCCAGTGAGGAGAAGAGGTCTCAAGAGAACCCAGAAAACTTATCAATGAATGCATGAGTCAACTTTTCAAACAGCTCCTAGACCCAGGGAGCACTAAATCTAGTTCATTCACAACATCTTTTGGAATGAAAGCATTTTTTGCTTTCCCATGTATCTTTCCACCAGTGCTGAAAATTTCCCAAGTTTACTGGTCAAAAATGTATGGAAGAACAAAAATGTATGGAAGAAGCAGCACTCAGTGAAGCCCTGCCCCTACTCCTGCATGCAATCCACTTGAAGCAAGTTCTAGCTAAGATATGGAATGGGAAAGTTGGCCTGCCAAACAAAGTTTTGAGATTTTGATTACTACTCTACACTGAACAAATTAACGATCAGATTAGTAATCCTTTGTGGGGAGAAGTTACAAAGAACTTTTCAATAACTGAGTGTGAGCAGAAGATTCATGAGGCCCAACCTAACTCTTTTATTCAGGTGGACAGAAGAACCAGTCCCAAAAAGTTGGGTTTGAATGGACAGCAGGGGGCATTGTTGCTAAAAAAGGGGATCTTCCTTAGTCAACATAGTGGTTTCACTTCCCTCACCACCTTCATGCGGCATATACGTGCTTGTTAAAAATCTGTACATTTTCTACAAACCAGTCAGTTCTTTGTCTTCTTAAAAGTTATTCCATAAACCCAAAGGGCTGTGATTACTGAAAAAGTGATCTTGGCACCACCAACAAGATTATATTTACTGTTGTCCTTGCTCTACTTGCTCAGTGTTCTGTAATCTGGCTTCACCTCCTGCCATATGTGTGGACTGTCTCTTTTCAAGATCATTCATGGCTTCTCTTCCTAGTTATGAAATGCAATGTAAAATGTACAAACTTCACTTTAGTGCAGCTAAACATTCCTTTATTCATTCCTCTCTTCCCATGACTTTTCTAACAACCCTCCAAGTTGGGTTTACTTTTTAAGAACTCAAGCTCTGCAGTCAAGACTTCTTGAGCTTCAAACCCTGATCCATCACCTGTAGCTGCGTGCCTTGGGATATCATTTATTCTCACTAAGCGTCCATTTCCCCACATATAAAGTGAGATCATAATAGTATATAACTGGGCACAGAATCTATTATATAATAAAGTCAATGTTAACTAGCCTTTACTATTTTTATTGCCAGAATCATCTAGTCTCTGCCTCGAGTCTTTACCTCGAACTCAATTCCTCATCCTACACATGAAATATTTGTATTTTCTGGAGTTATGTATGTGGGTCTCTTCTCTGTATACTTTACATATTCAATGCATTTCATTTCAATACCTGCAACTATCACCTATGTTCTTAAATTCACAAATTTCCTTCAGGCTCACACCTCTCTTCTAAATTACAGATCCAAATATATAGCTGCTTATTAAAAACTGCTGCTTGTTACCCATTACCTCCTCAAAGTCAACATTTCTAAACTCAAACTCTTCAACCATTCTCACCTTCCAATCCAATATACACAGCCACATGCGTGCGTGTGTGCACACGCGCGCCCACACACACACACACACACACACACACACACTCACACACTCAAAGACATGCACAACTCTTTCTGGTACTTCATTTCCTAGCTAGGTACTAACATAAAAAACATCCAGGTCACTTATGCCAGAAATTGATGAGTTCTCCTAGATTTCTTTTTGTCCCTCATTTCCCATCCCAATTTGTCACTAAACACTATGCTCTGCCTCCCAAATATTTCTTAAATAAGTCAACACTCCTCCATTCAAATTCTCATAATTAGAGAAAAATAAAGGCTTCTGGCCAAAACACACATAGTTCTTCACGGTTTAGCTATTACCCATCTTTTCTCCCTTAAACCTTGATTATCAGCTACATCCAACTATTATAGTTTCCTGAATGCATCAGATTTCTCTTTCTTTATTGGCTTTGAATACTGTGTTCTCCATGCTTGGGCTGTACCACTTGAGTATATAGTTGATCTAAAACAAGTACAGACAAGCTGAGCACTACTGACCATGTCATCTCAACAGTGCGTGCATGTAAGTATCATCACCATTCTCTTTTTAGAGAGGAGCAAAGAAGCTCAGAGAGGTTAAGTAACTTGCACCTGGTCCCTCACCTGGCAATGGTCAGAGCCACTTCTGGAATTATTTAGGTGCTAAGTAAATGTTGGTTAGCTGTTGAATCTTGGAAATTATTATTCCTGTTATTTCTCTTCTAAAGGATATCAAAATAGATTTTCAAAACTTTTGAGTAACATCCAAAATCTTATAACTGGTTCATAATAAAGCAGAACTTTAAATCTTTTGTTATACTTGGTTGCCTTTTCCAATTCATTAAAAAAATTGCAAAATAAATCATTATGGTACAAAGTGACCACAATTCTGTTCAAACAGTTCCCCTCACCATTCTGAACATGACTTTTTTCCATTCCTTTCAACAAAACCTGAATAAAATACTATATCCCTCTCTAACAGAACTTCCTGATCTTCCAGTTTATGGTGATTCACTCCTTTTTTAAAACCCTGTGACATTTCCAATCTATATCATCTGGGCTAAAACATAATCCTAGATGACTTTCATTGCTTCTTTCTAAATCCTCTTTATAGCAATTATCTTTCATTAAGTTATAAATTACAGTTCTTAGTATATAGTTTTCTGAGTTTTGCTAATGCACAGTCACACTAAATAACCAAAATCAAAAACATAGAAAAATCCATTAACACACAAAAAATTCCCCCATTCCCCTTTGTCATCATTCTTCCCTCTTACCCCAGTCTCTGACAATAATTGATCCATTTTGGGGGTCTATACCCTGATATTGTCCAGGATGTCATACACATGGAATCATGCAGTATGCAACCTATGGGAGCTGCCTTCTTTCACTTACTAGAACACATCTGAGATTCATCCATTTGTACATGTATCAGTAGTTTGTTCCTTTTCTTTGCCAAGTAGTATTCCATAGTGTAACACACCATGATTTGTTCATCCATTGACCTGTTAATGGACAAGTTATTTTCAGTTTTTGTCAATTATGAATAAAATTAACACAATATTTGCATACAATTTTTACATTAAAAAAGTATTTGTTTCACGTGGGTGAATTCCCAGAAATGGGATAGTAATTGAACCTTTAACATTTTTAAGGGATTACCAACCTGTTTACCACAATTAATGTACCATTTTGCATTCTCAACAGCAAATTGTGAGTATCCCAGTGGCTCCACATCTTCACAAACACTATTATGTTACTAAAATCCTTGCCACGTTAATAGTAGTTATTTCATCATGCTCTCAACGGAGATTTCCCTCGTGACTAACGATGTTTAACATTTTTACATGTGCTTATTTGCCATCTGCGTATCTTCTTTGCTTAAGGTATCAGTGTATTTTTTTTCAAAAACATATTTCAATTATTGTTTGTTTTCTTCCCATTGAGTTCTAGGTGGTCTTCATTTATACTGGATACAGATTTCTTAACAGATATGTGATATTAAATATTTTCTTTCATCTATAGCTTATAGTTTTATTTTCTTAAGAGTGTCTTTCAAAGAGCAGCAGTTTTGAAATTCTCTATGTTGACAAATTCCAACATATCTTATTTTTTTTCTTTTGTAGATTGTGTTCTGGTAGTATAACTAAAGAAACCTTTGCCTATGCAGAGTCATAGAGATTTTTCCATGTTATTTTCTAAAACTTTTACATTTTTGGATTTTATTTTTAGGTTATATGACCCATTCTGAGTTTAAGAATCAAAGATTTTGTTTTGCTATTTACATACAAATTTCTAATTGTTCTAGCATCATTTGTTGAAAAGATGGTCATTTCAACCATGAATTGCCTTCACTCCTTTGTTAAAATTCCATTGATCATATGCCTTAGGTCTACTTCCGGACTCTCTACTATTTCTTTGATCTTTGTATCTGTAATTTTAGCCACACTGCTTTGAATAATATAGCTATATAAGTCTTACAATTAGGTAGTCCAAGTACTCCAAAAAATTTGAAAAATTCTATTCTATTCTAGTTCCATTGCCTTTCCATATAAACTTTAAAATCACAATATTGATTTTTAAAGCGATATTTTGTTGAATTTTAATTTAGACTGAGTTGAAGCAAATGAGCAATTTAGAGATAAATGACATAGATAATAACTCTTATAATTCATGAATAATGTATATATCCGTTCAAATATTTCATTCATCACTGTTTTTTTAGTGTTCAGTGTACAGAATTTGCACACATTTTATTATACACATACCCAATTATTTCATGTTTCTGGTACTATTATAAATTATGTTTTTAAAATTCAAAATAAATAATTTTTAATACATAGAAATGTTATTAGTTTTTGTGCATTGGCTTTATACCCTGAAACTGTGCTAAACTCACTTTTTTAGTTTCAGTGGTTTTGTGGGGTTTTTTTATGTTTATTTAGTTTTGAGAGAAAGAGAGCAGAGGGGCATAGAGAAACGGAGAAAAAGAATCCCAAGCAGGCTCTGCGCTGACAGTGGGGCTTGAATGCAGGACTTGAATCCACAAACCATGAGACTGTGGGGCTCAACATGGAACTCGAACCCAGGAACTGTGAGACTCAGTGATCTGAGCTAAAACCAAGAGTCAGATGCTTGACTGACTGAGCCACCCGGGCGCCCCTAGTTCTGCAGCAGGATTCTCGCATAGAGAGTCATGACACGGAGGCTTTTCTTTCCCGGAAGCAACTTTACTCATGCCAGCACGGCTCATCTGGGTTTGTACCTGAAGAACTGAGCCCCGAGCACCATGTGGCGTAGTTTATTATACATTTTTTATTTGTCTCCCATATACAGTTAACACACAAACATGAGGTCTGATTAAGTGGTCTCATGTTACAAGGTCGTGAGGGATGTTGTCACGTATGCGTATAGCCAGGTTGCCTTGAGGTTTTTTGGGTGTTTTTGTTTCTGTATTTTTTATTCCTCAGGGAGGGGACCCTACCACAGTTCCGGTAGTTTTTTTTGTAAACTCTTTGACATTTTCTAAATAGATAATTATGTGGTCTGAAAATAGAGACTGTTTTATTTCTTTCACTCCTACTGGTATGAATTCATATCTTTTTCTCACCTCAGTTTACTGACTAGAACATAGAGCACAATATTCATGAAAGTGGTAGGAGTGGGAAAACTTGTCTTGTTCTCGATCTTAAGAGACAAGCGTTCAGTTTTCCACCATTAACAAGTTAGTTATCTTCTTGTGGAGACAGATGCCTTCTATCATGTTGAGGAAGTTTCCTTCTGTTCCTACTTTGCTAAGAGCTTTTATCATGAATGGATATTGAATTTTGATGAAGTCATTTCTGCATCTTCTGCGAGGATCAAATGATTTTTCATCTTTAGATTGCTGGTGTGATAAATTATACTGATTAATTTTTTAAATAGGCTCTACCCCCGACCTGGGGCTTGAACTCATGACCCTGGGATTATGAGTCATGTGCTCTACTGACTGAGCCAGCCGGGCACCCCTGGTTAATTTTCAAATGCTGAACAATCATCACATTCCTAGGATAAACTTCACTTTGTCACAAGATATGCACACACACATACACACACACACATATATATATTTCTATATATGTTATATAAAATTAAATTCTCATCCTGGGAAGATGTATATTTAGAAGAACAGGGTAGTCTGTTCTGTTCCACGTTTAAATCAGAGGCTGGAACAAAGCAGTAGAGTGCAAGGTCACCAGTACGCTAGTGACAAGTAGCCATATTCAAAATGGCACTGAAGAGATGGACACAGATTATGTAAGGTCTTAACTACTAGGGTCAAAAACATACAACGTACATATATATATTTTTAAGAAAAAAACAATCTTGGGCTGTTTTCTGCAAGGTAAACTTAATATACCGAAATATGTTATGAATGACAACTTAGGGCTTTGATAGTTTTATACCACATTAAAGTATGAAAATCTAAAATATGAAAAGTGACAATCTTTCTGTGTAGCACTCAAAATATGTCTCTCTTCCATTCAGAGTACAATTTATAAATATATTTATATTTTTATACATATATACCCTAAGAATTAAAACCTTATTCTGTCTGGAAAACCGCAAATGGTTTTAAAACTATGAATTTTTTTATATTTTAGCAATGAACACATAATAAAATACCCAATCATCAAAAATAAGGTTAACATAGGATTTTACATAAGTTGCATAAAATGTAATAAAATTTAAAAATTGGGAAATTTAAAAATTTGGAAATTTAACCAAGAGGTTAAAGAGAAATAATGTTAAAAAGGAGCTAGAAGCATTGGTAATGTTTTCCAAAACTAAATGACTTGCAGTTTGAAAGGAGATTGTATTTGTTCTAAGAATTAAAAATCAGAGACTCTGCAGGCAGGCGAGTGTTCTCTCTAGAAGTAATGAATTCCTCCATCACTAGGGTTGTTTACGCTAGAATGTATGGACACTTCCCAAAGACGATGTAGACAAGATTCAAGCAAAGAGGTGAAAATCTGGAGGGAGAGAGAACAAAACTATCACATAAATGACCCACAGGCTGTATTTTATCTCCTCCATCTGGAGGCTATAGTTCCTGAAACAGACAATAAAATTGCAACAGTCGTGCTCTGTTCTCTTGATTTCCTTGGCAACCGTGAGCATAGTTATGCTTTCAAAGGTTACAAATGTTGGTGTATTCTCCAGTGGGAACACCAGTGCTACCTTAAGGACTCTCCTTGATCAAAATGCCCCAGAAGGTATGAATTTGTTCCTGAATTATATGGTAGCAGGGATTGTTTAGATTCTTTACAAGGAGGTTTATAAAGAGGATCTGAGGTCAAATGAGCCAAAGAATAGGATACTCCCCCAACCACACTGTGCAGTGGCATCATACTAGCACATACCTGAGCCTTGCATGAAATCAGAGCCCAGCATCAGCTCCACAATCCCCTCTTCCTTCTCTTCTCAGCCCAGAGCCCATGTTGAAGAAAGCAAAGTGCTCTAATAGACTGAAGCCAGCTAGAGAGTCACATACATGAACCACTGATCTATGAGAATTTAAGCTACAAAAAACAAAAAATATGACATGTTCACTGGGAGACTTCCCTTCCCTAGGTTGCCATGGAATCGTATGGCGAACCAAACTCCAGGTAACACACTTCAGAAACTAGCATTTTTCAGAGTGCCACCTGCCTTGGGTCGCTGTCTGGGTCTCCTGTCGCTGCCAGCTTAAGTCTATGCTGTCCACTCCAGTGAATTTTCCGTGGCCTATTCATGTAGTGCTTAGGGCCAGGATTGTTTGGTTTCATAACATACATTCTGTCTTAAAGTTGAAGTCTTTAAGAGTTGCCCGTGGCCTTGGATGTAAGAATGTAACGTCCAGGTTGCCTGGATTCTGGCTGGTGTACCCAGAGAATGGGAGAGGAGGAAGGGGGAAAGTATTCTGTTGTGTTGTACTTGATAAAACTTCTTTTTTCCTCTTGGTTAATAGGAAAATAGATACTTTGTAAATCTTCAGACTTGCTGTAGGCTTCATGTTTAATGGGGTAAAGGATATCCAATAGTTTTTCAAAGCACAGCACAGCTGGAATAAAATAACCCAAGTATTAGCAATTTGCATGCTCTATATAGAATTGGCGATATTTTTACTGAGTATTTAAACAATGCACTTAAAGCATAAGGCTTGAAACAAAGACAGACACACTAACTGCTTTCAAAGTGTTTCTGGTCCTTACAGTGATCTACATAAGCCTCTTAGTAAGACAGAAATCCTATTTGATTGAACTGTCTCACTTCAGCAAACCATCATATCACTCTGTAGCCCTCTTTTAGAGGTTGTCACACAATTCCTTGGTTTTTCCACTCTTCTCTCTATATCTGAAAAATGGAAAACTTCAAATGTGATTTGATCTTAAAATCAACTTAAATGAATAAACATCATTGTACAAGATGCTGCGCAAGTCACATTTTGCTCCCTGCCTTCAAGGAAATCACACTAAATGTTTAGGAGAAGAAAATAAGCAAATAATTACTACAAGTTGATAAGTGACCACAGAAGAGGGCGGGCTTTATGGAGCTGGCTCTTGAAGGGTCAAGGAAAATTTCACAGAGGAGTTATGCCCAAGTGGGATTTTTAATGACCAATGGAAATTCCTCCCAACTGAAAATTAAGGATATTTCAGAGGGGAGACGATAGCTTTGTGTGTTCAGGAATCCACAAGTGACTCAACATGGCTGTCAGATAAATAAAGCACTGCTTGAGGGGATGGGTTGGCAAACTGCTTGAGAGAAAACTGGACAGATGGATGAGGGAGAGATCAGGAAGGACTAATGTGCAATGCTAAGAAGCTTGGACTTCACTCTGTACAGAATTGGAGGCCTTTGTTGGATTTTAATCAGAGGAACAGTTTGATGAGATTTTATTTTAAAAAGGAAGTTACGTGCAGGCGAGATTAAATTGAGACAAGACTGGAGGCTGGGGGATCAGTCAAGATACTATCGAAGACTCGGGCAAAAAATAATTAAGGTTTGCATTAAAGTGGAGGGGGATATATGGGGGTACATTAAAGAGGTAATTTGTGAGTGGAAGCTACCAGACCAGTGATTGGAAATTGTGGCGGAGGGTGTGAGGGCTCAGAGGAGTGGGATATGTGTGAGAGAAAGATAAGGATAATTTCAAAATTTCCTATTTAATTTTCCTCCCTAGAAACATTGTGCTCTACATCCTTGCTGCTCCAAACGTGGTCCAGGAAATTACTGGAAGCACTGGCATCAACCAGAAGTATACTGGAAATGTAAATTATTGGGCTCCTTCGCAGAACATCCGATTAAAAGGTCCAGGAATCTTGCTCTCCAGGTGGTTCTTATACATGCTACCATTTAAGAACCGCTGCTGCATGTGATTAAAACCAATATCCTATACATCCCTCCCATGAAAAGTTTTCCTTTCTCTCAGCCGTCTCTGACATCTCTATTTCTCGTTGTACTACTGCCTGAAGGCTAAACAAAAGCAGCCTGGAAAAGTGGTGTCAAATTTTGGAAGTGAGCAACCTTTTTCCAATACCAAATCTGAGGCTGAGTCCATATGGCTGTAGCAATTTAATGACAGCGTCGAGGTGTTTCACAATCCACTTGGTGTCATTCCAATATGGTGTGTGCCTACTTGTTATTGCATTAGACAAAAACACTTAACAAAGAATGGACACTGCAGTACTTGAACCTATGTCTATTTTCTCTCCACTGTTCTCATTTTGATACTACCAATGATGGCAGTATCCTACTGTGATGCCCTTTATTGTAAATGCCTCCATTGTAAATAGTGCAGGAAAGAGAAGCCGAACTTACAAGGCAATCCTGAAAGGATGGGAAACCTTGTTCCTAATTAGGCTCTTGAGTTTGAAAAACTCTATTCTTCTCATGAGAGGAAATACTTCAGACTGCGCATCAGGAAAAAGAGATGGTATATAAGAATTGAGAATAGGAGATTGACAGACGAAAGGGAATGTCCGATTTGTTGCATTTCTGAATAGAGGTTTTTCAGTGTTCTGCTTTAGATTGTTTCACACTATCTACTATTCTCTCCCTCTTTTTCTCTCCCACAATTGCAGTGTTTCGAGTTGTAACTTTCTCAATTCATCTCCTTCCTCTCAATTTATTAATCTATGTTCTGAATGAGAAATCCTTTTAAAGGAGCATACTACTTTCTCCTTTTTCAAAGAAACATCCCAGTGAAATGAAAATGAAGATACCTGCAGAAAGAAAGGAAACAAGGGGGGAAAGCAAGGAAGACCACAGTTAGATAAAAGATAATGAAAGCCCCCTGCTGGGCTCTTACACAAATGGTAGAAGAGACAGTCCTGGGAATGCAGCAGACAAAAAAGGCAGAGCACTAACCTCCACTTAGGATTTGAAAGAAGCAAAAAATTATACCCTTTCTGCTCCCATGAAGGAACAACAGGACCACCTAGGAGGAATCAGAAGAGATGGGGCTCCCCCTTTCTTTCAACAGAAAAAAAGAGAGAATGCAAAAAATCTTGCAAATTATGTAAATTCTAATACGCTGAAACTATTTCTATAAGGATATTTTGGAAACTCCATTCAGAGTGCTGCCTCGGTCACAGTTGGTCCTGGAAGTTTAAACTTATCCCATAGATACTGCCACTGACTGACACAGCTTGGGATACCTTCTTGGAGGACTGTCTTAAGGACAGTATTTTCTTTCTCTTGCTCTGCAGTATTTTGGTGGTTGGTCGGTTGGTTGGTTGGTGTGTTAGGCTGTTTTTATTGTGTTTGTTTTATTCTCCAATAAATAAACTGTAATGATGATGTGCAATGCAGAGCCCATGGTCGAATTCTGAGTATGTGGCGTGAGAGGTGCTCCTCCAGAGCCAAAACCTAACAATCTGGTACTCATGTGATCAGAGGCAGTAAGTTGACTCAATTCACCAATGACTTCCTGGGACTGAGCTTTTGTGTTTCAGTCCCAACTGAAGTTTATTTGTGGGATATACAGCTCCTATGACACACCACCAGTCTTCCTTCCTTTCCAAATAGCTCAGAATGCTGGCTAATCAATCCTCCCAGTGAGATGCAACTTGGGTTTTGAACAATGGACAGGCAGGATATTTGTACCCACTTTCATGTGAACAGGGCCAAGGTGTTTGGTAGCATCGTATTTCTGGTTCACAGCTGTGTTTCTAATCCATCTCTGGGGCGCCTGGGTGGCGCAGTCGGTTAAGCGTCCGACTTCAGCCAGGTCACGATCTCGCGGTCCGTGAGTTCGAGCCCCGCGTCGGGCTCTGGGCTGATGGCTCAGAGCCTGGAGCCTGTTTCCGATTCTGTGTCTCCCTCTCTCTCTGCCCCTCCCCTGTTCATGCTCTGTCTCTCTCTGTCCCAAAAATAAATAAACATTGAAAAAAAAATTAAAAAAAAAATAATCCATCTCTGGAAATCCTCAATTTTAGCAGTAGTGTAATTTTAGCCCTTTCTCCCCTTTCTTTATTGGTAATTACTTTAGGTAGATAAAAACACTGTATATTCCCATTTTTTATTCCCTTATACTCACATGTATATAGTATCTTCTTTTTATTTTTACGGAGTAGACCATATTAAACAGTGTTCTACCTCCTCCTTGAGGCTAGGCAAAATACGTAGGAGTAATAGAAGTGCTTTTTAAAAATTTTGCTTTTGTTTAATCCTCATTTGGTTGTTTAAAGCTCACCAAAGGATAGGAGACTTGCATAGGTTGGGGACTCTCCTAGAGGCTTCCATATATGTGCAGGGACACTGTGTCACATGTGGTCCTCCACTCAGTGCCACTAGAGAAAGGATCACTTGGCTGCCTCCTCCCCTTGTGAGGGGCATGCAGACCCTCGATCCCGCCACCCTGAGGAAGAAAACCAAGACTCCCCTGAGCCTAAATAGAGTTTAGAAGGTTAACTTGGCTGTTATTCTGGGAGGAAATCAGGACACTCTCAGAAGTCAGACCATATGGACAGCGATATGGAAAAATTTAACAACATGCCGTGTTCAAAGAAACATTCGGTGATGTTGAAATTTGGTGTGTGAATGACAGGGCTGTGTGTACCAAATACAGCACACAAATTCAAAGTGCAGGTGCAAACTGTAAAGCCCAAGACCAGGGGTTTCTCAGAGTATCAGAATTACCTGGACTGATAGCTCAAAAATGTAGATTTCTAGGTTTCACTCCCCCAACTAATAAAATCAAGGATCTTCTGGTAACAACCTCTCTTAAGAGCTAGCCTAATGATTCTTCAGAGGACTAAATTTGAAAAACCAGTGTATAATCCATCTTAAGGTTTTAAAAGGCTAAATGAATCAGTTTATTATTGCTTTTCAAGTTACTTCATAAACTAGATAAGCATTATTCTAACTTTGTACAATATATTTTGTAGGTAGAGCAAATATCGGACTACAGAGAGGCTGTAAAAGTAAAAACAATATATATGTTAATTTCTCTTAAAGACACATTACTAGAACTGCTTATAAACTGAAAGTTCCAATTATTTTTTTTCTAGTTGCTTCGTTTCAGATGAATAGATTACTGGAATTCAGCAGCCATTAAAATAAAGTCAATTTCCTGATCATTATCAATTACATTTGCATGCTGCAGGTTCAAGACCTTTTAGTGTTTCCCAGACCTTATCCCTAAGTTAAAGTCAATTTTTAATATAAAATTCCTCTCTAATAGATATTGATTTTACCACGCCATTATTTAGGCCAGACCATTATTATTACATTATACCTGAAAAGCTTCTTAGCTGCTTATCGAGTCTCCAAAATTCCACGGCATCTTCATCATGACAACTATAACCTGCATTTACCCAATCTATTAAAGCAAGAACCTGATATGGGGTATAACAATTGGAATGAAAGAAGAGACAGTGTTCTTATTTGTAGATGCTATGATTGCACACCGAGAAAACTCAGAAGGCATCACTATAAAGCTATTAAAACTAATAACTGAGGTCACTAAGTTACCCAATAGCAAAGTAAATGTATTAAAATCAACAGCTTTCCTATGTAACAGGAAAAGAACTTACAAGAGATCATGGAAACAACATCATTCACAAAGTCATCATCTTTGCAGTGCTGGAGCCACATTTCCTACATTCGAATTCCAGCTGCTGCTTACTGGATATGTGATTTACGGAGATTATATAAGCCTATGCCTCAGTTTCCTCATCTCTAAAATGGAATAATTAAAAAATTTTTTCATAGAGTTATATATTTATACACACACATACATATACATATATATGTAAAATGGGTGATGATTATATATATGACTATATGATTAATTTACTTATAACACTGGTGCAAATGGGGAACACTGAATTAATCTTCACTGTGATTATGCGGCACCTAATCTTCTGTAACAACACCAGTCTTGTGCAGGCACCTATGACACAGCATAGCTTCAGAAATAACCAAGACTGAAACTGACCAGTTAAGATTCCTTCCAATCTTGAGATTCTATGGTTCACTGAAATTGTAACTTGGTATTATTATTTCTCATTTCCTCTATGGTTTTGGTTAGATTGAACACTGGAGGTTTAGTACATACATATTCATGTTCTCTCACCTGTAACAAACTAAATTGTAAAAGGGGATAGGGCAGTTTTAGCTAAAAATCTGCAAAACAGGAATCTGCTCTCTTTTCTCCTATACAATGAATGAAGAATTATGAAGGGAATGGCTGACACAGATGAGCAGAAGGAGAGCTGAGGAGGGACCTCTGCTGAGAGGGTTTGCTGAGCCAGCCTGGCTAAAAGGGCACTTAGAAAGGCAATGTGTTGTAATGCAAAGAATGTGGGCTCGAGTGCCAAAGTGCAAGGTTATAATCTAAACTCCTACATTTCCCATCTGGGGTAATTTAGTGGATCTCACTTAAACCCTGTGTCTCAGTTTCTTCATTTCTAAAATAAAAATCAACAGCATCTGATTCACAAGACTATTGTGAGAATAAAATTAGGAGCTTGGCAAAAACAAAGTGCCCTGTGAATATCAAAAGTCAGGGGTTCGTCACCCCACACAAATTTCTGTCCGTTTTCTAAAATGCAAGGCCTCCATAGGTGTCATTATACCTGAAATTATGCCATCAAGGATTCTTTTGTAGGAGAGAAAGCAATCTCTTCCAGGCATCTTTAGCTGTTACATCACATTCCCCTTGGTAAGAGAAAAGCCATGTTCCATGTGAACATAAGCCAGATTCTCCAAATAGCTGAAGGTGGATGCTGTGGAACATTTTCTTTATAAGCTCAGGCCACAGCTTAGTCCAGGTGAACAACACTGTATATCTTTATGCTCCTAATCTCTATTCATGAAAATTTCCAAAGTGAATAAATAAAATTAGACCATGTGTTTTCCATTTGCATGGCTTTAAAAATAAACATAAAAATGTATCATTTTTTAAAGTTTAAATAGAACAGGTGGCTTTTCTGATATCCTCATTTTTTCAACCACTCACCATTTCTTTCTTTTACCCAATTAAAAAAAGAAGGTATCTAGATACACACTAGAGGTTCCAAGTCAAAAATAAGGATCACATTAAACAAATCTCCATAGTGACCACTCAAGAGATGTCCTTCCACTGGAGAGAATCTGCTTAGAGAAATTAACTTTTAGGAAAAAAAAAGGGGGGTGGCTTTATATTGCTACAAGGGGAAGGCTTTGACTTGGAGAACCAAAACCAATAATCTGTATAGACACAAAAGTCTTTGAGATTATAGGTTTACCCTTTGAACACACCAACATCTGCTTGACAAATATTTAGATGATTAACAAATAGCTGCCTTGGGTAATTATTTTCTAGTGAATCAGCAAAAGTTTTGATCAAATAGACAAGATATTTTGATGCTAAGAAAATAGAGCTTAATAAAGTCTTTGAATTTCTAATGCTAGTTCCTTGAATGATATGGCCATGAGGGTTTTGTTTATTTGGGATTTTTCTTTTTTTCAGGGACAGAGGGAGGGAGACAGAATTGGAAGCGTATGTTCTGACTGCATTTGTTTTACCAGCCTATGAGGAATTATGCTATAGAAATATGAGTAGAAACCTAGATCAGCCCATAGAGGACTCAAATGGTAAGTTCTAGATGACTTTAAGTTTTACTGGTAGGTCGAAATTTTCATTAGTCATGAACTGCAAGTAGAAAGAAGCATGGCATAGAGAACAGGACACAGACTTTGGAACTAAAGAACCTGAGCCCCAAACTCTGCTACTTTGATGCCAGAAGTGTAACCCTTGTGAGTTATTAACGTCCTAAACCTTATGCTCCCTAACATTATCCTAAGGGCTTCTGAAAGGATTGGAAACAAATCTAAAAGAATAGAGAATCAAAAGTAAACTACTGGGGCTACACCAAAATAAAAAGCATTTGCACAACGAAGGAAACCATCAACAAAATGAAAAGACAACTTACTGAACGGGAGAAAATATATCAAAGATGTATCTGATAAGGGATTAATATCCAAAGTGCATGAGAATTTATATAACTCAGCACCAAAACAAACAAAACCAATCTGATGAAAAAATGGGCAGAAGATCTTAATAGACACTTCCCCAAAGACATACAGATGGCCAACAGACACATGAAAGGGTGCTCAACATCACTCATCATCAGGGAAATGCAAATCATAACCACAATGAACTATCACCTTATACTTGTCGTAATGGCTACCATCAAAACACAAGAAATACAAGTGTTGGCAAGGATACGGAGAAAAAAGAACCCTCATGGGTTGTTGGTGGGAATGCTCACCCTACTCCTCAAAATGGGGCTTCCTCAAAAAATTAAAAGTAGAACTATCATGGGAAAAGATATTTGCAAATGACATATTGGACAAAGGGCTAGTATCCAAAATCTATAAAGAACTCACCAAACTCCACACCCGAAAAACAAATAATCCAGTGAAGAAGTGGACAGAAGACATGAACAGATACTTTTCCAAAAAAGACATCCAGATGGCAAATAGACACATGAAAAGATGCAATGTCCCTCATCATCAGGGAAATACAAATCAAAGCCACACTGAGATACCACCTCACGCCAGTCAGAGTGGCTAAAATGAACAAATAGGAGACTATAGATGCTGGCGAGGATGTGGAGAAACGGGAACCCTCCTGCACTGTTGGTAGGAATGCAAACTGGTGCAGCCACTCTGGAAAACAGTGTGGAGGTTCCTCAAAAACTAAAACTAGAACTACCCTATGACCCAGCAATAGCACTGCTAGGAATTTACCCAAGGGATACAGGAGTGCTGATGCACAGGGGCAATCGTACCCCAGTGTTTATAGCAGCACTTTCAACAATAGACAAATTATGGAAAGAGCCTAAATGTCCATCAACTGATGAATGGATAAAGAAGATGTGGTTTATATATACAATGGAATACTACATGGCAATGAGAAAGAATGAAATCTGGCCATTTGCAGTAATGTGGATGGAACTGGAGAGTATTGTGCTAAGTGCAGTAAGTCAGTCAGAGAAAGACAGATATCATATGTTTTCATTCATATGTGGATCTTGAGAAACTTAACAGAAGAACATGGGGGAGGGGAAGGGGAAAAATAGTTATAAACAGAGAGGGAGGGAGGCAAAGTATAAGAGACTCTTAAATACAGAGAACAAACTGAGGGTAGATGGGGTGGGGGAGAGGGGAAAGTGGGTGATGGGAAGTGAGGAGGGCACTTGTTGGGATGAGCACTGGGTGTTGTATGGAAGCCAACCTGACAATAAATTGTATTAAAAAATAAAATAAAAGTAGAATTATCACATGATAATTCCACTATTGGGCATTTACCCATAGAAAATGAAAACATGAATACAAAAAGATATATGAACCTGTTTACTGTACCATTATTTATAATAGCCAAGGTATGGAAGCAGTCCAAGTTCATCAACAGATGAATAAAGAAAATATGGTATATACACCACACACACACACACACACACACACACAGTGCAATATTATGCAGCCTTAAAAAAGGATGAGATTGTGCTATTTACAACAACATGGATGGACCTAGAAGGTATTATACTAAGTAAAGTAAGTCAGATTAAGAAGGGCAAATACCATAGGATTTCACTTAAGTGTGGAATCTAAGAAATGAATCAAATGAACAAAGGGAAAAGCAGAAATAGACCCACAAATACAGAGAACAAACTGGGGGTCGCCAGAGGAGATGGGCAAAATGGATGGAGAGTAAGAGGTACAGATTCCCAGATACGGAAAGAATAAGTCACAGGGATAAAAGGTACAGTGTGGCGAATATAGCGAATGGTATTCTAATAGCGTTTATAGTGACAGATGGTAGCTACACTTGTGAGTACAGCATAATTAATGTTGAATCACTATGCTGTATACCTGAAATTAAGGTACCACTGTGTATCAACTATACTTCAATAAAAACAATTCGATAAAATAGAGAATCACCTAGCATGTAAAAGTGCTGAATAATACTAGCTGGTATAAAACTTGCCCATAATAAAAGAAAGTTCTATAATGGGGAGATGAATTTTGGCCCTGATTTTACCTAGAACCCCGATATAATAAAGGTGAAACATCAAAGCAAAAACAGACCTTGCCTTGGTCTATGTTTCTAGGGATGCTGTTCCCTGGAAATTTTTACTCTGGGCACAGGAAGCACCAGCAAATAACTGGATTCAACAACTGTGAGTTTCTTGTATTAAACATAACTGCTTGGATTTATTCTACTTGGCAGTACACAAAGCCTACAGAAGTAGTCACTAGGAAAAGGTGACCCCACATGATAGGATAACTGTTTACAACATGGTTACATGTTTCTGGTTTGAGTTCTCTATGTCTTTTGATGTGTGGTTCTGTGTCAGCCACTGATCACCCCTGTGACTCTCGCCCACAACCTCATGCCCCTGCTGTGAGTCCACGTGGGTACCAGAGCTGTGATAAAACAATCTGTGTGGAATCTCAACTCGTACGTCTGCAAATAATTAATTTCAGTTTTAATTTTTAAAAAATCAGTTACATTTTAGATATTCAAACCAAGTGTGACCAGGAAATTGTTAACATACTACTACTTTGAACTGGAATTCACTCCATTGCTGTGTAAGTGCAGCAGCTATAAAAATGGCTTCCCCCTTCAGGATGCCTACTCTGTAGGAGATGCCCTACTTGATGCTCTCCTCATCTGACTTCCTCTAATCCTCCAAACAATCCTATGAGCTATGTGTTTTATCCCCAACTTGAAGATGAGGAAACTGGATTGCATACCTACGTAAATGAGACCTTCCAAATCCTACAGCCCATGAGAAACAGATCTGAGGTTTGAATTTGGATCCACATGACTGCAAAGCCCAGGCACCTTCTTGTCTAGAACAGCCTGCTCCACAGCAATCCCCATCATTACTGTGAGGATTGTCTTAAGAGCATAGGCTCTGGAATCAGATGGCTTCGGATGGAATCCCAATTCTGCCACTAAATTCAACTGTATGGATTAATATTAATAATTAATAATTATCATTTCTGTAATAATATTATGAATATATTAATGCTAATAATTATAAGGTAACAATAATAATAGGGGTATCATGAGGCTTATACGAGCATATGGGTAAAGTAAGTTAAGAATGGCTTGGATGGAGGCAAAATCTACCTAATGGCTATGTCAGCTAAGTACTCTATAAGGGCTACTAAGACAAATGCTTGGACACTTCTTGCAACTCCATCAACCTTGTATCTATGGTTTTCCCAGTTCTCCTAACAGAGGACAGACATCCCTTTAGTTAGAAGAGCTGTAGCTACCTATACAGTCTTCTGCATTTTAATTATTCTTTGCTCATTTGCCCCTGACTTACACAGACAATTACAGTTTAAAATGCAGATCACAGCAAGATTTCATTTGCATTTTAGAATATGATGTTAGACTCTATATTGCCTAGACGGTTCATTTGTTCTGTATGTAAATTGTATTTTATTCATGAAAATTTGCACTGGACTCTACGTTGTGATATAAAGCCATTATACTTAACTGAAAGAAATCTTCCCATGAAGCTGCTAATGAATCTCTTTTTCTTTCCTCTCTGGGTTATAGTCAATTAGGAGCACAAAATAAGCCAAATCAGAACTAAAATATAGTACAACTTTATTACTATGCTATATCCCTCTCAGAACCTAGGATATCAAACCAAAAGCACTCAGAGTTGTCCACCCAATGGCAAGAGGAAAAGTTGAAAGAGAACAGAAATATGCAAACTTTTATCCATACAGGAAAAATGACTTTGCCCTGAACCATGGTGGTAGGTGTAGAAGAGACAGGAGGGAGGCACGATGACCTAACATGTCAAGTTTTCCCCAGTTTTCCAGGTCAAATGTCACTCTCCCTCAAACAGGGGTCCCTGTGATTCAAACCTTGGATATTCTTTATCTTTTTTCCACCTTGCCCTTACAACATACCACCAATGATGGCTCTTGATCACTCTTTTGTACTTGCTGTTGGTGTTTCTAGAAACACTTTGCTACCTGGTTCTTGACTCACTTCTTACTGTTCGTGTCTCAGGTCAAAGGTCACCACCTCAGAAAGACCTTCAATAATCACTCAAATATAAAAATTCTCTCTGGCACCTCTATTACATAATCTTGTTTTATTTTATTCATAGTATCTAAAATAATTTTTGTTTGTTTACTTGTTTATTGAATGGCTTATCCTACTGGATGGGGTGGATAAACATTTTCTATAAAGGATTAGATAGTAAATATGTTAGGCTTTGAGGTCTATAGGATCTCTGCTCCAACTTTCCTACTCTGCCACTGTAGTGCAGGAGTCACAGGCAAACAGAAATGAATTAGCACAGCTGTGTTCCAATTAAACACCATTTTCAGAAACTAGCAACAGGCCACATTTGACTGGAGGCCATAGTTTGCTGACCTCTGTATTAGAACACTACCTCCAGGAAAACAGAACTTAACCTGTCTTGCTCACTACTCTCTCCTCTTCACCTAGAACAGTATCTGGCATTTAGCAGATTTCAAAATAATACTGTTGTGTGGATAAACATTCACATGCTAAGGTCTGGCAAAAAAAAAAAAATCTCCTCATGAAAAACAAGAAGGGGGGACATTTTCCCCTAAAAGGGTTAAACATAAAATCATATATTCTCTTCCTTCATATAGTAATTAATAAATAACTTGGAGTTGAATTGATTTTTTTATTCGATCTACACAGAAAACTTCTGTTAGGTCTCACTTACCAGAAAAATCATGGACTCAAAAGATTCTGCTTAAAAATTAATTTAATTTGAAAAGTAAGCCAAAGTGATTTAGGGCTTTTGAGAATAATCAAACTGGATGACTAAAGCAATTAGGTGGTTTTATAGCCATTCTCGCTGGGACACAATTGCTTGGGAAAGGGAAGGATAATCAGGCTCAAAACCTGAATCCAGTCGCTGCTCTGTCATTAGTTTTCTGTGACTTCCAGGTCAGGCATTTCAATCTGAGTCACAGTTTTCTAATCAGTAAAACTGTGGGATAACCTAGCAATTCTAAGAGCACACGTGTATTCAGGGCCTACTATCCAATAGGCATGTAGAGTAGATTGACACATGCTATCTAAGAATAATGCTATGGAGGTAGAGATTCCATTTTACAGATGAGGAAACTGAGGACAAGGGGCTAAAGCAAATGAAAACTGGTAGAATGAAGATAATTATGTAGGTCTTGTGACTTCAGGTCCATAACCTTATCCCTACACTAGGCCTACTGATATCTAAGTCCCCAGTAAGGTCAAAAGAATCTATGAAGCTGTGGTAAACGTACTTCTAACATTCCAATGTTTTTCTTCAAATCTTTTAGGCCTCCTATAAGATCATCTTACTGTGACTCTCTACAAAGTTTGGTGCTATGGCAACGACGAGCATAAAGTAAAATCTACTGCAATAAGGGGAAGTGTTACACAGCATGCGAATATAAAATCTTTATTCATGGCAACAAAATGCCCATTATGCTGTTGTTGAATGTTTTTAAGTTGATTTTCAAAGTTTTGGACCAGAGGAGACTGTTTGTATCTTGTGTGCATTTCACAGGTAAAGAAAAATGACACCTGCAGAGAACGGATTTCCCCGGGCCTCTCAAATGAGTAGTCCCAGAACTGGAGCCATAGCTCTGATAGCCTGACGCCCAACTCAGTGTCCTTTCCAAAGCCCACAGGCAAAAAGCAGTAAGATGGAACGATGGGGAGATATCTACCATTCAATATGATGTTAGTAATAATAGTGCTGTGTGTGTGTGTGTGTGTGTGTGTTGTGGTGTGTGTGTCGGTGTGTGTGTAGAGAATAAGGAGGTGGAAATTCAGGCTGAGACTGAAGTGGGTGCTGAGGACTATGCTAGGCATTTTACACAGATTATTCCAGCTCTATAATCATACTATAAGTAGGTATTATTGTCATTATCATCATTTTATAAATGAGGAAACTGAGCCAAGAAATATTAAAGAATTTAGTCAAAGACAAATAATTTGTCATTGTGGAGAAGTAACTTAAACTCAGGCAATGAGATTCTGGAATCCATATTTTTAACACCTATGTGAAAATACTCCTAAAGGGGATGAACCTGTCCCTTGGAAACCAGTGCTATTGTCTGAGGTTCTCATTACTGGCTCTAATCAGTTTAGGGGTCACTGACTAATCTAGAAAAGCCTTCGATGTACAGAGACATACCAAGATGATGACAATTTTATTTTGTTTCCCAGACAGAGGTTATGAAAAAGTTCTACAACTTAGCTCTCCTCAGTGTGTGTTGTGATTAAATACATTTGGGAAACACTGACTTAAACCAAACTAAACATGTTTTGTTGTTTTTGTTTGCTTATGGGAATTCTCACAAACCCAAATATTCTAAAGGCCTTGCAAATCTGGAAGTGTGGTTTTTGAATTTTTGGCCTCTAGAACTGTGAAAGATTTAGTACACAATAATTCCTAAATTTATTTGTCCGTGGAGTACTTTCTCTCCACATTTAAAAAAATATCTCAACATCTGCCTGAATTAAAGTTCCCTATTTATTTCATTGCAGAAGTCAGTATAGAAAGTTCGGAAAAGGAAGAGACATCCATATAACTCCCATCGTTTTATACAATCTGTAGATGGACACAGGACATGAAAGTTGGATAAGAGGAAAGAAAGATAAAGGAAAGGTTTGAAACAGAAGGTACAATTAGGAGATTATAGAATTGTGTTGAATGTTGAACCTGCATACCTTAGGCAAAGAAGACACAGGCACAGGCAGAGAAAGGGATGAGGAGGGCATCAGATAATCACAAAAGGCACACCTAATGCCTACAGGTGGCTCTATTGGTTTTTAATGTAATTTATTGTGAACTTTTCCTAGGTGTGACGTCACATTCCAACCAATAAATAAAAACAATTTTCTTCAACTGAAGATGCTTAGCATTACTGTAGCATCTGTCATACTGATCTTGGAACAGGAAACTAAGGACAGAGCCAAGTATGTATTTGTTATAGGCTGAGTTGTGTCTTTCAAAAAGATATGTTCAAGTCCTAACTCCTAATGCTTATGAATGTAACCTTATTTGCAAATGGATCTTTGAAGATATGATCAGGTTAACATGAGAGCATACTAGGTTAGGATGGGTTCTGATCCAATATGACTGGTGTCCCTTTAAGAAGACAGAATATTGGACACAGAGACACGCTGGGAGAAAGTCATGTGATGATGGAAGCAGAGACTGGAGTGAGGAGCTGATGAGCCAAGGAAGCCCCAAGGATTGCCAGCAACCAGCAGAAGCTCAGAAGCAGTGAGGAAGGCTCCTTCCCTAGAGCCTTCAGAGACAGCACAGCTCTGCCAAGTCCTTGACTTGGGAGTTTTGACCTCTAGAACTATCAGAGATGAATTTTTGTTTTAAGCCATCAAGTTAGTGGTACTTTATTTCAGAAGCCCTAGAAACTAAAACAACCTTGATTTTAATCTAGGCATAAGGCAGACCATAATTCTCAAGCAGCACTACAAATGGACGTGTATAGACTAGTGCTTTGCCTCTTGTGAATAAGATTGCAATGTCAAGACAATAAAATTATATTCTCTGCACAAGTAGTGAAGCAGGCTGAAAAGTGAATAAATAGCACAGCAGGTACGAAGACAATTTAGTCTCTTCAAAGGCACTGCCAGTTTCTAGTGCTTGAAAGCTTACTATGGACACACAACACAAGGTAAGAATCAGCAAGAGAATGTCAAGTACAACCATATGCCCAAAACATTCTGAAGCAACAGTGAACAACAGAAGTCAATAAAGAATTAAGTGCTATGAAATGTGGCTCTCTCAACTAATCTTTGACAAATCAGGAAAGACTATCCAATGGAAAAAAGTCTCTTTAACAAATGGTGCTAGGAGAACTGGACAGCAACATGCAGAAGGATGAAACTAGACCACTTTCTCACACCATTCACAAAAATAAACTCAAAATGGATAAAGGACCTGAATGTGAGACAGGAAACCATCAAAACCCTAGAGAAGAAAGCAGGGAAAAACCTCTCTGACCTCAGCCGCAGCAATTTCTTACTTGACACATCTCCAAAGGCAAGGGAATTAAGAGCAAAAATGAACTATTGGGACTTCATGAAGATAAAAACTTCTGCACTGCAAAGGAAACAATCAACAAAACTAAAAGGCAACCAACGGAATGGGAAAAGATATTTGCAAATGACATACCAGACAAAGGGCTAGTATCCAAAATCTATAGAGCTCACCAAACTCCACACCCGAAAAACAAATAATCCAGTGAAGAAATGGGCAGAAAACATAAATAGACACTTCTCTAAAGAAGACATCCAGATGGCCAACAGGCACATGAAAAGATGCTCAACATCGTTCCTTATCAGAGAAATACAAATCAAAACCACACTGAGATATCACCTCATGCCAGTCAGAGTGGCTAAAATGAACAAAACAGGAGACTATAGATGCTGGAGAGGATGTGGAGAAACGGGAACCCTCTTGCACTGTTGGTGGGAATGCAAACTGGTGCAGCTGCTCTGGAAAATAGTGTGGAGGTTCCTCAACAAACTAAAAATAGATCTACCCTATGACCCAGCAGTAGCACTGCTAAGAATTTACCCAAGGGATACAGGAGTGCTGGTGCATAGGAGCACTTGTACCCCAATGTTTATAGCAGCACTCTCAACAATAGCCAAATTATGGAAAGAGCCTAAATGTCCATCAACTGGCGAATGGATAAGGAAATTGTGGTTTATATACACAATGAAATACTACGTGGCAATGAGAAAGAATGAAATATGGCCTTTTGTAGCAAAGTGGATGGAACTGGAGAGTGTGATGCTAAGTGAAATAAGTCATACAGAGAAGGACAGATTCCATATGTTTTCACTCCTGTGTGGATCCTGAGAAACTTAACAGAAGACCATGGGGGAGTGGAAGGAAAAAAAAAAGGTTAGAGACAGAGGGAGCCAAAACATAAGAGACTCCTAAAAACTGAGAACAAACTGAGGATTTATGGGGGGGTGAGAGGGAGGGGGGGGGTCGGTGATGGGTATTGAGGAGGGCACCTGTTGGGATGAGCACTGGGTGTTGTATGGAAACCAATTTGACAATAAATTTCATATTAAAAAAAGAAGAAGAAGAAATGTGGCTCTCTAAGACCTGCAAAGTCCATGGCAGAAGAGAGATCAGTGACCGATGGCGCTGCCGTGGAAAAAATATAAAGTATGGGGTTGAGAGTAGTGAGGTTGTTGACCTGATCTTGCAGAGTACCTAAGGGTACCTAAGGGTAACTAACAAGGGATATTAACATTTTCATTGTTTTAACTTAGTTACTGTAGGTAGGACTTCCTGGAAAACAGATAGCGATACTAAAATTTGGATGAATGAGAGGTACTGGTGAATACTCTAGAGAACAGCATGTAGGAGGGTGAGAGATTCAAGGCTAGGCTGAGGAAGAAATTTAACTGCCATGAAGTTGAACTAGGATAGCCTTTAGCATATCCTCCCTTGAGAAAAAGGAACGGGGGGCCTTTCGACTCCTGCCTCCGTCAACCAGGTATTAAATGTGAGCCCCCAAAGGGAGAGGGATGTACCCTGAGGAAAGGCACAGTCTTTTTGACTGACGGCAATTACCAAAGAGGTGTCAGCTGAGAGCCAATGGCCACCACCACTCCAAGCAGCTAGAGTGAGTACCTCAATCTAGCAGGCAACATTTGGATGAAGCCTTTTTCTCTTTCCACAAGGAGACTGGGCCTCCTTACAAGACGTTACAGGCAATAAAAGAATATATATAATTACAAATAAATTAGAAATAATTCATATATTAGAAATATATAATTAGATTTAAATCTATAGTGGAGTCCATGTACTTCTTGGCTTTTAGAGGATTAATCGCTAAATAATGTTTCCTTCAGGCAAAAATTTCCATGGGAACAGGCTCCTGAACCTTTTTATTATTTTTGTTTGTTTATTTATTTTGAGAGAGACAGAGACAGCCAGCTGGGGAGAGGAAGAGACAGAGGGAGAGAGAGAGGGTGGTGAGGAGAGAGAGAGACAGAGACAGAGACAGAGACAGAGACAGAGACAGAGACAGAGACAGAGACACAGAGAGAGAATCCCAAGCAGGCTCCACACTGACAGCACAGAATCCGATGCAGGGCTCGAACCCACAAACTGTGAGATCATGACCTGAGCTGAAACCAAGAGTAAGAGGCTTAAATGACTGAGCCACCCAGGCACCCCCTCCTGAACCTTTTAACTTTGTATCCCCAGGACCTACAGCAGCACCTGGTCCCTAGTAGACTCTGATTATTTGTTGTATGAGTGAATGAGCAGTACAAGTTTCTCAGACTGATAAGCAGTCTAAGAAAGACAGTGTGTGTGTGTGTGTGTGTGTGTGTGTGTGTGTGTGTGTTTTATGAGCAAGTGTGGAGTTTCAAGGGTGATTTTAATACATTTTGGAATCTACAGAAGCAGAAGGC